>NC_056606.1:16361736-16681736 GCF_018340385.1 Cyprinus carpio | reverse complement strand
CTGTCTCCGTTATGAACCATGCAGGTTTTCCTTTTTATTTTATTTAGATTTTAACCCCACCCAAGTGTTCTCTCTCACACACATACGAATGGCTGATACTCTTTTAATGCATCCAGAACAATTGAAACCCATCGAGCATCCGGTGAACTATTGTCCTCGGTCACGAATGATCCTGTCTTTGCATCCACTTTGATTGCTTTTGAAGACAATGTAACAGCCACTGACATCTCTAGTGAGTTTCACTTTAAGCTTATCAAATGAAATAACTGTCAGAAAAAAAATCAAGTTTGCATATGTGTTTTGTGTCATAATAATACATCAGGTTTTGATATAGTGAGCTCATACACCTCAATTTTATTCAGAGGCCCACAAAATATGCAATGTGATGCAGATGTTGTAATTTATATGGCCAAAAACTCAAATGAAAATTCCATATAGCTAGTAAACCAAAGCAAGTATAGTGCAGTATAATAACTACTTATATAACATTCATATAAATATCAGCAGTTGTCACTCTTAATAATATCTCTTCGTAAGATAGTAATATTTAAATGTTAAGTTTTTTGATGAGGCTCTGTAGTTTTAATTAAAATGCAATATCATGATGATTAAGACTGAGAGATGTACAAATACATTTACTTTATAAATCATCTCATAGCAAAAAGAAAGAGGATATGTGTAGAATTATACCAAAAGGCATTTTTCTTACTAAAAAGTATGAACTATCAATCAGATGACAGAAGGAATGAAGTAGATTTTGCAGCATGGTTTTGATCATGTTGATAATTTAGAGGCTTTACAAATTCATGTATTAAATATGATACAGTAGGCTTAATATGGCAGAACTACCACCTACATGGCTTTTTAAAAACCTGAAGGGAAAGATTTACAATTTAATTAAGATTGATTCCCTTACTTATAATCCACTGAGTCATAATGAATCAAAAAAAGTATGCAGTGTGACTCACTTTTATGTATGAGAACGTTGCGATTTTTGAAGGTCTGGTGGATGTAAACCAGGTCAGTGTAAAATGAGTATGTGTTACCCTGAAGCTACTATGTGTAGATTAACGTAAATTGAGTTCATGCATGCTTGAACCTTTGGCTAATATAAACTTGTCTATGAATAGGTTTGATGATTTTTTACATTCCACACGACTCATTTTAGCCGTATCACATAACCAGGACATTGCTCGGTAATACTAGAGAACTTGTTTATTTCTCCAGGGGGTTAAGAGACGAGTTTAACATTCTTGTGATTTCAGGTTATAAAGGTGTTGGGTGATAACCAGCATTCCTTAAGCTTGGATAAGCATGTCAAATACAGTTCCCAGGCTTCATGAGCAGAAAGTTGAGAAGTTTGTAACTTCTAGCACTATATTAGATGCAGTGAAGTTGAAACAGTGCTTTATAGGTGTCACCAATGCCCTTTAGCTTATAAACGGGTACATGTGTCATAAGACTAGACCGGCCAATTGACTCTTTGCCACTTTGTGTGTTCCAGGCTCAGGAAATGATGTCATTAGGCTCCTCCCACCCCTCACCTGAACAGAGGGGTAGGGCCAGACTGAAGCCGTCTGTACAGACAGGAAAAAAAACAAGGAACCATTCACAACCTGTTTGACTTTGACGGAAAACCTTTTTATGTGAAAAAGAGAATCCAGATTGCACAGGATCATATCAAACAGCTTGAAAAATGGACGTCCCAGAAAATTCCCCAGGGATTATGGGACTTCTGAAAACTTTTGACGCTTCAGAGTTTGGGAGTTGGGAAAAGATTGGCTCCGGCGGCTTCGGACAGGTGTACAAAGTACGACATATGCAATGGAAAACATGGTTGGCGATCAAGTGCCCTCCTAGCCTTCATTCAGATGAAAAGTAAGTTCATTTTATTGAGTCTTTTACATTTTTAGACTTCTTGGAAGCGTGTTTAGTGTTAAGTAGGTGTGTGTATGTCTATGTGTGTGTGAATAAGTGTGTGTGGTTGTTAACCACAATCATCTGAAGAGCAAGTGAAGTGTGTTTTTGCGATATGAAATCCATAGTTTAATTATGTCGAACTGGAGATATGCTTTAACATCAGTTTGTTTTGATATTAATTGATATCTTTTGGTTTGCTTATACATTATATATTTTAAATCAAAACTGATATACAGTATTCCTAAAACCATTTTTTGTCCATTTGCATGTATTTTAAGCAATGTGAATGTTCATGCCATTAAATGTCTGTTTTGTTCACATTAACATTTATTATGCTGGCATGCAAAAAGACGCTGCCCCTCAACGTGTTGTGTCAGGAAACTGCAATAATATACTGCCTCGAGCTATGATTATGACCCCCGCCTCACCAAATATACATACAAGCACATTAAGACACCATGAATATGGCTCAACATCTGTCTAAAGACTTCCATTTACACTACATCCATTTTCCACTTTAGCTGTCTTGACTTGATAAGGAGTGGCTGTATGTGAGCTTTGTTTCCCAGTAACCTTCCATACATAAGAATTACCCAGACCTTTGGTATGCACACAGATGTTGCAGTCACATGCATAACATTTTACGTCTGGTTATATTTATAGAGGATGAAATAAATATACAGTATTTCGTATTTTATTCTTATTATTATAATTAATGAATTTATTTACAGTGAATTTATATACAGCAGAAATATATATATATATATTATATATATATATATATATATATATATAATTTAAAAACGTTTAAATATTATATATATATATATATATATATATATATATATATATATATATATATATATATATATATAAATATTTAAAAGTTTTTAAATGTTTTGGATGCATTTATTGAATGAAAATACAGTAAAAACAGTTATATTGTAATATTTTTTGCATTTTAATCTATTTTAAAATGTAATTTATTCCTGTGATCGAAGCTGAATTTTCTGCAGCCATTACTCCAGTCTTCAGTGTCACGTGAACATTTGGAAATTATTCTGATATGCTGATTTGTTGCTCTAGAAATACTTATAATTATTAACATTGTTGAAAACACTTGTCCAGCATAATATTTATATGGAAGCCATCTCAGGATTCTCGAATAGAAAGAACAGCATTTATTTGAGTCTTCCCTGTCACTTTTTAAATCATTTTATATATCAATGTATTAATTTCTTTGAAAAAAAGAAAAGAAAAAGAAAAAGAAAAAGAAAAATCTAACTGACCACTCACTTTTGAATGCCAGAGTGTGTATGTATATGCATGCAGATACATATATACATTCCCCAAATATTTTCATTATGAACAACTACATTAATGTATATTACATTTTCCATTCTTCCTCATTGCACGTCATATCAAGTCTTTATGTAAGTCTGCGATGGATGATGCTGGGGTCTTGAGTCACTAGTTAACCCATTTAAGAAGCACACACTAATGCTATATAGAGCTCTTTCTGAAGCCATCTGCATGAAAATACCAATATTTAGACTGCTTATTGTGATAGTTATTTTAGTTTAGACTCTATGAACTGCCCCCCTAGCATGACCTAGCATGTGATAAATGATTTCCTTTGGGCATAAATCATTCAATAGCCTTGGATGAGCATGAATACAGGTGCATACAGGCTAAGTGTGTTATGCATTTCTTTGGGACTCCTTTGGCCCTATAACTCTGTTTAGAATAGGCTGATGTGTTATATGAGAATTACTTTGACAAAGGGATGCGTCAGCAGGTCGTTAATTCTGGAAGATTTGATCAGTCATGGTTATCAAGGTGTCATCAGCTGTAATCTAGCACATCCTCCTGCAAAACCTGCTTTTGAAATCTTCATGCGGATGTCACTTTGCGTCACCAAGCTTGAGGAGGAAATAAACAAAAGAATCCTATAGCTGTTCTATGTGACCATCACCACCACAACAGGTTATCAGCACCTGAGATCTGAGGGTACACAAATTCTAATTGGCCTCCCCCATCTAAACAGGGCTCAGACTTAAAAGCAGGCTTTGTCCTCCTGTGCTCCATCAGGCCTCTGCTTTAGCAGAGTTGCCGAACCGGTTGAACTGGATCAGGTCTTTTCTTTTTTTAAGAAATTAAAGAACGGCTATTGTTGAGCTCAAAAGGGTGGCAGAACCGAACAGTGCAAGGCTGTAGAATGGCTAGTTTTAAACGTTTACCACCACACTCACTCTTAATCTTCTGACTCCTTACCTCCCACTTATCCATCCCTGTCAGAACTGCATAACTGTTTCTTACCAGACTTTATTAGGAATCATGTTTTCCCTCAGCCTTCTTAAAGCTAATGTGTATTATATATATATAGCTAGTTTTCGTTCAGTAGAAAATATCAGTATAAAGTGAATTAAAATGCAAGTATCCTTTATTTATATTCTTTAAAAATTGTAATTTATTTATTTATTTAGCACATGCTAAAATTAACGGAGAAATACGTAGCCACTTTGGCTTAAGCACCGACGTCATATGAGTAATAAAAGAATCACTAAACTGACAAAGTGATAAAGCAAATCTCAGACTTACTGACATTGCAAGTTTTTGTGTAATATCTGTGCTTGATTTCTTGAGTTACATGACTGAGAGACCTTTTGGCCTTTTCTTGGTGCTGTTAAGTAAGCAAACTGATTGTAAACTCTTTAAGATGTCCTTTGTAAGTCAATTTTAAAAATATATAACCTACATGTCTGACTTACTAATAAAATGAGTTGTGTAATAACAAAGTACAAAATAATCATTTATACAACCCCATATCTATCAGTGTTAAAGACTGGAATGTAATTAAAAAGATTATGTCTGATAAATATACTGTAAACAGCATTGTGAAAAACCTATTTGTGTGTGCATGAATGCTGTCTCAGATGCCCCGTTTATATCTCAGAAAGGAAATTTAGCCCATAGCTAAAAAACATTGTGTTATTGTTCATAAAATGCTTCCAGATAATATGAATGAGTCAGCTTGTGCTCAGGTCCAACTTGTTTTAGCACCTTCTCTTGTTGTTTGTATTAAAGCATCTTGCTGTGATTTCTTTATGATCCTGTTAATTAATGGGGTGTGTTCCTAGTTATCCAGCTGAAATCCAGCTGGATCCCTTTCATGATAAGACATTCCTTACAAAATAAATAGCATTTACATTCTACGACAGGTGTGACTTTGAACTGATTAGTTTTTTGTCATTTAGGGAGCGTGCCGAACTTTTAGAGGAGGCCAAAAAGATGGAGGCAGCTAAGTTCCGCTACATCCTCCCCGTATATGGCATCTGCAGCGATCCGCAGGGGCTGGTGATGGAATACATGGAGACAGGCTCTCTGGAAACTCTGCTGGCCTCGGAGCCGCTGCCCTGGGAGCTGCGTTTCCGTATCATACACGAGACGGCGGTGGGGATGAACTTCCTGCACTGCATGAACCCGCCCCTCCTTCATCTCGACCTTAAACCTGCCAACATCCTTCTGGACGCGCACTACCACATCAAGGTGAGCCAGAGCGAGCCACGTCTGGTCATGACGAGGCCTTGACTCCTTTGCTGTAAAGGTGGTGACCTTATTGCTCATGTTTTGGAACTTCCAAGGAATTGATCACAGCTGATTCATTGCATTAACGCTTCAGTACGAATTATTTATCACTACCTGAGTAAACTGCACTGCTCTGATGCAGCGATTACACAAAAAAAAAAACAACTACAAGATTTCTTGTCTGGAGTCTTACATGTCTGTCAATTACACAGAATGCTTAATGCAAAAGTTGAGACAAATCCAAACCCTCACATTGCTCCAAACCTGTATGACTTTCTCTCTTCTGTGGAACATACAAAAAGAAAGAAAAAGAAATGCCTTAACCCAAACCCCCCCCCCCCCAAACAGTCCTTTATTACAAATTATTATTGCTGTCAAACAATTAATTCGCATACAAAATAAAAAATTTTGTTTACATAATATATGTATGTGTACTGTGCACGCATGTATATATTTAAGAAAAATATGTTGTTTATATTTTAAATATATTTATAAATTATATGAATATAAATATATACATGTAAATATATTCAAAATATATACTGTATGTATGTGTATTTATATATATATAAATATACACAGTACACACATATATTATGGAAACAAAATCTTTTATTTTGGATGCGATTTATCGTTTGACTGCACTACAATTCATTCATTAAATGGATCAATTTTTTTTTAATTAATTTGTATTTATTTGTTTATTTATTTATTAAGAGTTAAGATAAACACCTTTGATAAAGAGATTTTAAGTTAGTATTTAAAATTTTTTACAACATTTTCACTGATGTTGTTGATTAATGGTCACATGCAGGTAAACAAATAAAATATTTCATCTTTTTTAGTGTTTTTGAAAATGTTTTATTTTACGTTTTTTAATTTTATCTATTAGTACATTTTCATCAATAAATCCCTTGCGTTTTTACAAACCCCAATTTGTGAAACACTGTTTTAGAAGGTTATAAATTATCTTAAAGGAACAATTATGGTGTTTGGATCGAATTTCACTTGAAAAAATAAACAGCTACATTTTGATTTACATATCTACATTGTGTGTTTCATGTTCATGAAAACATCCTGTCAGCGTGAAGGATTTTAATCCTAATCCTGCGATGACGAGCGAACAACAGTTTTAATCTCGGTCGTGTCAGATCATCTGTGCGGGTAAATTCATAAGGATTTCAAAAGTGACGGGGGGAAGGGCACATCTATCATTTTCTTTTCACGGTCCCCACATACCTTTCCAGAAAATTCCCTGAGGGTTGAAAAGCTTTCCCATGCTTTATCCCGTTTATATCCAGCCTTCCCATAGATGAGTAAGCAGGTGTCACGAGGGATGGGTGGGAATCGTCGTGTCGGATTGAAAAGGCTAGATGTAAACACGCATCCAGGACCAGTCTGAACAAGCTAAAGCTAGGCAGTGTTAATGAAGGGCTGGCACACACACGCCTACATATGCGTGCACACATTTACAGAAAAATCAAGGCTTCCCCACCTAATAGAGCACCTGTAGGTGACTTTCTGGAAAAATCGCAGTGAATAACACTGACAGAAAACCTAATTTGATTTAAAATGTGAAGTCTAAAGACTTAGCCGAATTCTTTGTGTTCTTCATTTTAGATTTCTGACTTCGGCCTGGCAAGGTGGAACGGCTTTTCCAGGAACGATGATATTAGCCGTGATGGGTTTTGTGGCACCATCGCCTACCTTCCACCAGAGAGAATCATAGAAAAAGACAGAATCTCTGACATTAAACATGACGTGTACAGGTGAGCCATTTTGGATTGCTGTCATTGTGTAAATTGTAACTGAAATACGAGATCAGCTTCTGTTTGTCAAAACCACCTTTTAATGGTTAAGTCAGTGTTGTCTTACACATGTGTTGCTTCACAGTTTTTCGATTGTTATCTGGGGAATCCTCACTCAGAAGAAGCCATATCAAGGTCAGTAGTAAAATCAGTCTCTTAAAGTTTTCTTTGGTACTGAGAGTGTGTGGAAGCCTTATTATTGTTTATCTTTACCATGGGCGGCATCAAATCCCGTAAACATGGATTTTTGGCATTCATTTCAATCTGACTGGCTCTCCGTGAGGGAGTGTCTGTGTTTATCTGGTTGTGATTTCCGGGTAGATCTAGAAGGGAAGAGAAAATATGACTGTTTTTTTAGTAACCAGTGAAAGATTGAAACAAAAAAAGTTTTGTCAATAGAGGCAGAATTGTTGTGTTTGGCAGCCATGAATGGAATCATTTGGCTGCCAGTCAACTCTTTCCAAAAGGAAAATAAACAATATCCTGATTTACAATGAGAGTTGAAATCACAGGATATGAAATTAGCGGCCTCTGAGAGAAGTGTTGATTTCTTTTTACTGGTCTAGTGAAAATAATATCTTAAGGATATTTTTTCAATGTCATATTACACTCCCAATCCAAAAATAAGTGTAAAATTGCAAAAAAAAAAAAAAAAAAAAACTGTAAAAGTTTAGACAAATACAAACCCTCACGTTGCTCCAAACCTGTATGACTTTGTCTCTTCTGTGTAAAAAAAATAAAATAATTTTTTACGTTAATCCCCCACTCCATGTTTATTATTATAGTATATTCGTATAAAAATAACAATATATTATTTACATTTAATTTAAATTGCAGTACTTACACATCACTGTAGAATTAGATTTATTGCTCTTAATTTATGATCGTCGGACATAAAACAAAACATTGTGTCAAGCGTTACAATAATATAAAATAACAAAAGAAGTGAAATATTTCAGATCTGCTAAAAAGGAGAATTTAAGGGAAATGTACTACAAACAATTTTGAGTAAATTTTAAGTAGTCTGTTTTCTTTTTTCTGTTGATTTTTGTGGTGAAGGCAAGGCAAGTTAATTTATATAGCACATTTCATACATAATGGTAATTTAAAGTGCTCTACATAAAAATAATTAAAATGATCATCAAAATAATCACAACAATAAAAGCAAAGAATGAAAATTTTGAAATGATTTGAAAATTGAAAATGAATTAAGAATAAAAGAGGATGATACATAAAATACAGTGCAATCAGTTCAGATGTAACAGTGATCATTCAGTAAATGCACAGCTAAACAGACATGTTTTGAGTGAAATATGACTTTTGTATTTCACTCGGTTTAATTTGGAAACTCAATCTTATTTTCTGTTGCGAGGCAAAAAACTAGTGTTATTTATTTGCTCTGTCTGTTTCATAGGAGACAATAACATCCTGCAGATAATGGTGAAGGTGGTGAAGGGCGTTCGTCCAGATCTCAGCATTATTCCTCGCAGTCGTCCTCAGGCCTGCTCAGGCTTCCTGTCCCTTATGCAGAAATGCTGGGCACATTCCCCCGAAGCCAGACCCAGTTTTCAAGGTGAGTGTTTCTAACTTCGATCACACCAGTAATGAACCTGCTGAGTCACAGGAACCAGAGTTGCATTGCAACAGTGATATGACCGAATATGCCAGGCAACCAGACCAATAAATTGCCATGAAATAATGTACCATTCCTGTCCTTCAATCCATTTTTATACTAAATAGGTTTTGTAATTTCAGGAAGTATTTCTATAAAGAGGTATACCTTTATAAGTTCACTATCATTGTTCATTGAAACATTGTTCACTTTCTCCTACAGAGATCACTTCAGAGGCTGAGGAGTTGTGCACCAAACCTCATGACGAGTCCAGAGCTTCCATTTCTTCAGAAACAGACTGTTCCCCTTGCCCTGCCCCAGCCTCCAGTGAACAGGTAATATCAAATGCATAATTTTAAACAAATCTTTTTCCATTGTCATGCTGTGTACTACATAAAGCAGTGTTTCCAGCATGTTATGTTCATATGAGTCATTTAGATTGACCTCCAATGACGTTTAGACTTCCTGTCCCTCAGTTATTAGGCAACTCTTTGGTATTTGTTTGTTTTAGTCTAAGTACATAGTGTAAATGTTTTACCAAGATGACAGTCTTTCATCAGAGACAGAGAATGCTACCAAACTGCATTGCTTTAGCAGAACCCCTTTGTTATTTTCTGTGTGAGCGTATAAAACAGTTTATTTTAGGAAGAATACAATGTTCTTCATTTGTCAGATTGTTACGTATTTGGATTAACTGTTTGCATCTACAGTCTACACTGATGTATTCATATATTATTCATGTGGCTCCCTCCATTGTTTCTAAAATATGAAAGCATTATTGCTAATCTTCATTGTTGATGAAATGTTCTCTTACAGAGAAACTGTTCTGCTTTTCTTCACATACAGACTAACAACCAAAAGCCGGTGAGGCCGAAGTCAGCCATGTTACCTGAGAAAGACTACAGCCTGTCTGAGCTGCTGTGTCAGATTGACTCTGGCTTGTCTCGCAGTTTTAGCAATGTCAAAGAAGAGTCCCTTGAGAGCAAAGACAATACCAGCAAGAGACTGTCAGGAATCTCCTCCGTGGACTCCGCTTTCTCATCCCAAGGCTCAATTACATTGTCCTTTGAAAAAGAAAATGCTGTGAATGGTAAGAGAAAAGCCACAGTAGCATCTTGAATTTTTTTGTATAATATACAAAAGGGTATTTAATTTAATTAATTTTTTTTGTTTGTTTTGTATTGCTGTTTGTTTTGCTTTTTTATTTTCATTGTGTTTAGTTTATTTTATTTTATTTTTAGTTGTGTGGTGTGTTTTATTTTGCTTTTTTTGCTTTGATTTCTTATTTTGTTTGAGTTTTGTTTGTTTTGTTATTTGTTTTGTGTTGCTTTTTGTTTTGCTTTTTTATTTGTGTTTTGTTTGCTTTTTCTTTTTCTTTTCAGATGTTTGGTTTGTTTTATTTTGTTATTTTTGTTTATGGTTTGATTTGTTTTTTATTTTGTTTGAGTTTTGTTTGTTTTATTTGTTTTGAGATGTTGTTTGTTTTTCATTTTGTTTGAGTTTTGGAATTTGATTCTGCAAATATTATTGATCATCAAGAGGTGGATGAATCTGATAATCCTAAAAGTCTAATCATTGTGCCATAAAATTCTTTATACTCATTTTATTATTCTTCACTGTGTTTATGTACTACTTAGACTCCAGTGAGTTACAGAAGAAGAAGCTTTGTGAAGCCATTCGCAATGAGGACATTGCCAAGCTGATGAAGATCCTCCAACCACAAGATGTTGACTTGCTCTTGGAGAGCGGCAGCAACCTGCTCCACTTCGCAGTGAATCTGGCCAATGAGGAAGCGGTTAAGTTTCTGCTACTTAGTAACTGCAACCCAAATTTGCCTAATATTCACGGAGCTACGCCCCTCCACCTGGCCGCCGAAAAGCGACTGAAAGGAGTGTCTGAGATTCTCCTGAGCCGCAAGACAACAAATGTCAACGCCAAGGATGAGGACCAGTACACACCTCTACATTTCGCAGCCCAGAACGGTGACGAAGCCCTGTCCCGTTTACTCCTTGACCGCTGTGCTTCCATTAACGAAACAGATGCTCAGGGACGCACGCCGACGCATATCGCCTGCCACCACGGACAGGAGAACGTGGTGAGGGTCTTGCTAAGTCGTGGAGCTGACGTCCATGTGAGAGGTAAAGATGACTGGACGGCGCTACATCTGGCTGCCTGGAAAGGCCATTTGGGAATTGTGAAGCTCCTGGTAAAGCAGGCAGGTGCCGACGTTGATGGCCAGACCTCGGATGGGCGCACTCCGCTCCATCTGGCATCTCAAAGGGGCCAGTACCGGGTGGCACGGATCCTGGTGGAGCTCGGCGCCAACGTGCATCTCACCTCTGACGGCCTCCACACTCCACTTCACGTGGCTGCGGAAACCGGCCACACCAGCACTTCAAGGTTGCTTGTGAAACACGGTGCCGATATCCATAGCCGGACAGCCAATGGCTCCACCGCCTTGCACCTGGCCGCGCAGAAAGGCCACCTGCCGACGGTAAAAATGCTTCTGGCGGAGGGTGCTGACCCTGAGAGCGCCAACCACGGCCTTCGCACGGCATGTCACCTGGCTGCCGAGAGCGGCTACTGCGAGGTCCTCAAAGAGCTTCTGCAGAGCTGCCCCGACGTCGCCAACGCTCAAGACAGGAATGGATTCACTCCGCTTCACCTGGCTGTACGCGGTGGCTACAAAGATGCCATTTGTGTCCTGCTCGAACGTGGAGCCGATGAAGCGCCACTGTCTCCACATCCCATCGGAGAACATTCGCTAGACTACACATCAGAATCAGAGCCGGAAAGCCCGAATCCACTCACTCCAACAAAACTCCAGAGGAAAGTGGTCGTTCTGAAACTCACCACCCACAAAAACACTGATGGCACACTGATCCATGTAGACTCTCCGTGTGAATCAGCACTTTGTTGAGGGCCCTACTCGGCTTTGACCTCATAGACTTCAGGAACCCTTGCAAATATGCTCATAGACACTTTCTCCCTCTTTTTATCATTCATACATTGTAAAAACTGACAGATGCTGGACTTATCCATTAAGATTTAATGTACATATTGTAAGTACTCATTTATCAGAATATTGACAGATATTTTCTCAAGGGTTTGGGCTCTCATTGGCTTTCCTCCTTAATAATAGAGTTATTTTGTGATTGGAAATGCATTTATGTGTGTGTATATAGGTACTGTAGATAGAGCCTGGATATTGTACTTCATTTCACTTCACTTTTTTTTTTTTCTTGATGTAAGTTTCTCATTTATCCATAGTGTTTGCACAGTTTTATATTTTGCACACTTTTATATTTGATGGAAAATTAAAGTGCATCACATATATGGAATATCTGTTGTCTGTTGTTGAATTTTTGGCTGTGAATATTGGTATTCTTCAGTCAGTCTGAATTATCTTCTCTTTCCCAAACCTCCTAAATTGTGACCTTCATTCGAATTAACTGAATGTGCTCCATGAATGTACTTACAATCGAAGAAATAGACTTGTTCTTAATGTTAGGAAGTCTGCAACGTCCATCGCAGGAAAAACAACAGACCTAAAACAATGGCTTACTGTTCATAAGTGTCTGCCACCACCTCATTATCTTAAAGAGACAGCGGTGGAGCCACGATATGGAGCCTCTTCCACTTTTTTTCTTCAAAACTGGTACGACTCGTCTGACAGGTTGTGAGATGATGATGTTTCTAAACGCAGCGACAGGTTTGAACGTGCATGCGTACTCACGCGGACATGTACAAACATCACTCAGCAGCGGATAGCAGAACCAGTGCTTGCGGAAATCTGACAAATCCACTGATTTATGAGCTACTGTCAGATATATGCGGCACACACTCGCAGTTCTACTCGGCTGATCTCATGGAAAGTTACTCATTGACTAGCTCTGCAAACAGGAAAGAGCTGAATACAGTTATTGTTCCCTTAATCTATATCTGCTACCGTTTGTGGCCCAGGTCGCACTTGTTGCATAAAACTGTCTTTTTAGATGAAGGTCATGAAATGTCATCAGATTTAAGCATTAGGAAAGATTAAAATAGTATCAAATAAGACTTCGTTGCTCTTTGAACGTCATCTGGTGGTTATGAGAATCGGTATAACGCGAGGATTTTGTTCTCCATTCAACAGAAATTATGAAATTCAATTCAAGTATGAAAAGCAAATTGTTAAAACAAGCTTCTGAAATGGGTGATGTCAGGGTGAGTAATAGACTGACGCCTTGAACATAGCCTACAGGTGTTTCCTTAAGGATGTCTTGAGTGCAAGCTCTGACTTGAACTGCATTCTTCCTTGACCTTGAATACACAAATGAATCAACCCGATGTTCTCCTCTCCCACTCCAATGCCCCACCTTGTGGAAAAAATAGAAGTAAATGTGCAACCTCATAAGATAATTTTTAAAGTTGAGTTGTGAAAATTTTGCAGTGTGTGCCATTGTAAAGACTGTAAATCTTTCCCTCACAGCCTCATATGGCGTCTATAATCCGATAATCCCCTTTTAACTTTATTGCAGTATACTTAAATGGTGCTGTGGCGTTAAAAATAATAATACAGTAGCCTACTTATATTCAATATAGTCTTTAAATTAATATGGGGTCATAAAAATAGCATGCATAATAATTACACAAGGAGAAGACATTTTTAAAAATAGGAAATTAAAACAAGACATCGCATGTTATAGCGTCACGTGCACGGATGTTACCAAATATCCAGTACTGAAAAGGAAAAAAGTGAATATCTATGTGAATATACGATCCTAGTTGTCATATTTGCTGTCACGTGTTATGTCAGATGTCAGATTACAATATACTGTATGTGAATAAAATTGAGTAATATGAGTAAATGTTGCAGTATCTTATATGTCCAGAGGTTGGTGCTCAAGTTCTATTTATGACTGCTGGAAGCAGCTACATTGTTTTGTTTGTTTGTTTTTTTAATGATGATTTTCAAACAGAACATTAAGGAGCATATGCACAAAACTTAAAATGTAACAAAAAAATAATGAGTGAATCAATGAATGAACAAACAAACAAATAAATGGAAATACAGCCTTATCAATAGCATTTACAAAAATTGCTCATATTGCTTCATGAATCTGTCACATTTGTATCAGGCTCCTAATTAAACAAGAGATTTGAAAAGTGAGTCTACCTCAATCAAAAAAAAAAAAAAAAAAAAAAAACAGTATAGGAAGTGTCTGCATGTTCATCAATGAAAAGAGTCTCTTTTAACTTTTAGATATGCTCCTATTAGCTGTATTGTTCAAATGATTTGCCAGAATGACTCCATTAAAAACAGTTCTGCACATGGACAGAGACTCTGAATACAGCAGGAGATTCTGGCATGAGCACTCACTCACTCACAGACTGTCTGTCTGTGAGGATCACAGAGACGCAGAGTGCCAAATGAGGGCCAATGGAAACTGGCACATGATGAAAGCACAAGCCATTTCTTTTTATATCAGAGCAGAATAGAGTGACAATAATGGGATCCTCAGCAGAATAGCTGTCTTGATTAGACATTCAAAAAAGCACGTGTAGCGCTGTTTCTAGTGCCATTTCAGTTATGTAAGTATTTAACTTCACAGACTTCGATGGAAGAACAGAGAGACGGAGAAACGAAAGCAATAGAAGCGAGTCGCTTTGACGTGATGCTGAGAGAGAGAGAAATTCCATTCTGGAATTCCCCGCGTGCGCAAATGCTCGAGGCAAGATTGGGTTCTTCATAAATGAGTAACGTACATAATGTCGTAAAATAAAATGAATAAGAATAGCGGCCTTGTAAATTTTGGAATGTGTAAAAATAAAATAAAAATAATTTTAAAATCATAATTTTATATTGCTTTATACAACAGTTCTAAAAGAATTAATAAATAGTGAGAAAGTGTTTCAGACAAAAAGTGACTAACCCGTATATTTTAGTCCACCAGCGAAAATACTTTAAAAAGAAGCTAAACATCAAACTTGGCAAGAAACGGAACACAGCTGATCTAAAACAACGTAAATGTGGAGCGTAGCCACTGAGGTTCATCTCTCGCATAGTCTGTTCTAATATTTATATAATGAATGACAGCACTCTTTGAATTCTATTCTTTGTATAATCGTTATATAATTTAAATGATGTGCGCTTTTTCCTTCCTTTTTTCAGTAACTCACTGTCAAGTGAAGGCTGTACCTAAGTCTATGTTGAGTAAAATCGAGTAGGTAATTAACAAATATATAAAGTCAATATATACATAATTTATAACTCCTTAAAATTATAAATCATGATGAAATGTTACCATCACCCACCCTCTCGAAATAAATGAAGGCATTGACTAGCCTATCCACTCTGCTTGGCATGCCAAGCGCAAACAAAATCACAGAACCAATCAGAGGCGCGAATCCATAGCACGTGATCGAACATGGCGGGATTACTAGAGTGGCATGAGTGTCTTCTGTTAGCCTGTTCTTTGTCGTTGCTGTACTTGTAGCTGCTTGCAGTCCGCTTCAATAACAGCAGCCGCCGCTCTACCAGCGTGGCTTACCTCTAAGGTCAGCCAATTTCCCCGTGTTTCTCGCTGGATTGTGTCGAAATTCCTTCTGACAACGTAAAGAAAAGGTAATAAACGTCGATAACGTCTGTAGGTGTCGTCTGTTTTTTCGAGAAGGTGACGTTTTCAGGAGATTTTTTTTATTGTGAGAAAAAGGTACACAGCTAGATAACGGGTCTAAGCTACGCCGCTCTTTCTGCTGTTATATTTCGTTATATTTCAACACGAAATGTCTTGAAAATTGTTATTTTGTCATCTAATATTGTGTTAATAAGGCTTTCGGTCAACAGGTATATCAAAATGTGTGTGTGTGTGTTTTTAAGTAGTGAAAATCCTCAAGCTTTGTTGTTGTTAGGTTAACTTCTGTCCACTGTAATCTGATTATGATGCTCTTTCTTACCAAATAAAGTTAACTTTTATACTTTAAACTGGTATGAAAGCTTCCTAAAATATGTTGGTAGCTTTTTGTTGATTGTTAAAATGTTAAATCTACACATCAAGCTTTGGTTGAACTAACTAATATGTTGGTTTTTAGTTTAAGTGATGCTTAACGTTTACTTGCAGCAATTAACAAATGATATGAATACAAATATTCACAAAATGTTCTGTAATTTTAGGACAACTTGAACCAATTACATTAAGTAAGTAATCAGACTGACTGTGTCTCATCACAACATTTGTGGTCGTCATTTGCACGTGCAGCACTTTGAGCAGTTTTGAGACAGAACCACACCGTCTTGTTCTTTGGTTGTTATTCAGTTTAACGACTTTCATAATCAGATGGAGTTCAACATGAGCCTACATTTGACACAGTTTCGAACTGTTCTGTTTCATCTGTTTGTGGTATAAACAAAGAACTATAAAGAAGTATTTGGTCTCAAGGAAACAGTATTTAAAAGGGGATCATCAGTCTTTTTTTTTTAGCTTGTTTGGACCTGTTGAAAAGCAGCCGTTTTGTTTAAATTTGTTTAGGAGGCGTCCTAAAGTATGGGAAAATACCAGGGACTTTTAAAAGCTTGGGAAAAGTCATAGGAGGTGATTAAATCTTAAAAGTTGTGGAAGTGTCTGAAGTGAACTGTTTCATCAACTGTTATGTTCTGCTCTAAAATTTTAATAAAGTTGAAGACTAAAACTGAAAAAGTAATACTAAAATGTATAACCGTAATATCGAAGCCCACTTCTGCTACTGAATAAATAAATAAAAAATCAATAAATAAAACAGCTAGTTGTGCCTTTATCTCACAACTTTGATAGTTATTGCAATTCTGAGAAAAAAAACTTACAATTTAAAAATGATAAAATTGCAGTTCTGATGAAGATGCTCAAATTGTGAGAGGTAAACTTGGAATTGAGAGAAAAAATTGAATTCTGTGTTTATATCTTGCAGTTTAGATTTTTTATTTATTTTTATTTAGTTTACATCTTGTAATTCTGTTTTAATACTAAAAATGGTCATCTCAAAATTTTGACTTGTTTTCTTGCAATTGTGATTTTATATTTCACAATTCAGATTTTCAGAATTTTTTTTAAATATTAGTTTTATTTTTTCTGGATTTGTTTACAGTATGAAATAGATTTTTTGCAGTAGAAGATAGTGGTTTGGCTGTGATGGAAAGACTTTTGACTATCTCCCAGTTGTAACTGAATTTGGCCACACAACAGGCTGTGACATTCTGGAAGGGGGCTATATGTAAGACTTGAGCAAAGGTAATTTAGTTGTGTAAACACTGGACACCTAGAGTCCTTTGGCTTTATAAGAATCCAAGTGGGTCCCAAGAAAGAGACTGTTGTAAAACTGGCCATAATAAATTGCAGAAGTACAGCGGCTTCTAACACCCATTGTGTTATGTCTTGTTAATCTGATTGTGTATGTGCATGTTTTTTCTCCTTATCTTGATATTGCATTGTGTATATGAGGCAAAAACCTTCTCTGCATTCTTGCTTATGTGTTAATCTTTTCTTGGGAACTTAATTTTGAATCACACATTTATACAGAAGTGAAAATGTCATGATTGAAAAATGATTAAGGGATCTGGTTGGTAGCTATTGATTGTCCGTCACATATGTATCAATATCAAGCGACGCTTCAATGAGATTAAAATTTATGAGTAACTCTTTGTTCCGTTCGCTTTGCAGAAACACCATGGAGGAAGAGGAGCACTTTGTGAACATAGACCTGAACGATGACAACATCTGCAGCATCTGTAAACTAGAGACGGACACAGGGACGCTTTCCTTCTGCCATGTGTGCTTTGAACTGAGCATAGAGGGTAAGAATTTTTTTTTATCATTTTATCAGGTAAAAGCATTTGAATGTCCTCAGCTTGCCAGTTCTAGGTCAGATTATGCTAATTATACATGAGTAAAAATCTCTTTCTCCATCCTCTCATCCATATCCCCCTCATTCATGTATTAGCAAGCACTCTGTTCCTCTGCTTCATGTGCTGCTCAAAAAATGAACTGGAGCATTTGAAGTGCCACTTTGGCATCTAATTAACGTTCAGCTTATTAAAGGTAGAGTAGAGTTTCCTGAGGGGCCTCATTGGAGCGGCTCTTTTGTTCTCTGCAGCTGTTTTTTTTTTTTTTTTTCACTGAATCTTCCCCAAAAGAGCACTTAGTATTTCAAACGGTTTTATATCGTCATGGCAGAAAGTAGGCATCTTGGGCATAAAGAATTTTCTCTGGAATCGCATGCCTTTGACTAGAATTTTCTGTGGCATTAGTTTCGGTTACATGATTTTCAGGTTTCAGAGTTTGGAAGGAATAAACAGGAAGTTTTCAACTGTAGATGAGGATTCTAAGGTTAATTAAAATGTAAAATTCAATTTTGTTTAGAGATATATATTAGGTACTATATAGGTTTTGTACACTTAGTATGCTTATCATCTAACACTAAAAAAGCCCTGATAATTAAACAACACTGAAAATTGAGAAACACTGTAAACGTAATCTTTAACATATCTTAAACTGAATGTCTATTTTTTCATGCTTTGCATTATAATGTTGTTTATTTACAATTTATATAATTTTATTTTATTTTTTTACATTTAGAATATATGCCATATATTGGTTATATATGCCATAATCATGCTTTATGAATTGCTGTGCATTTCTACTTTTGCTGCTTTGTGGCTTTTTTTATGCAGCGTCCGTTTCAGTTATATGATTCTCAGGTTTCATGAAATGAAATGAAATGGTAAACAGGAAATTTTATGTATATGTGGATTCATTTTCTATCATTGATTGTGTTTTACGGCCTGCCAGTAAAGGCCTGTGTGTTCATTCTGTGGTAGTGTTGGGTCAATGGCTAATCTAGGTCAGGTTATCAAAGCGTGACTAGTGGATTCTATTACATACTGGGAAACTACACATGAAAACCTCTGCATGTGTAATGTCAGGTTTTGTCTGCTGGAAGCCTTGTTGAATTGTGTAACACAGTGTGGTGTACTAGCATTGTCTCCTGAGGATGTCACATGCCACTAGAAAAACAAACATTATCATTATTGTTTTTCTGTACCTCCCTTCCTCTAATAATTCTGTTTATTTATGCATTCCTCTACCTTGACCTTCAAAAGCAAAGCTGAATTTTCAGCTGCATGGTCTGGATGGTCTCGGAAATTAGGGATCATTCTGCCAGACTGTCTTTTTTTGCAAATTATTTTTTATCTGCTTATCTGTGACACGCATAATCTCAGTTTATGAAGCATCTGGATTTGAGCAGGAGAAGAAAGCATCCGTGACTCCGGTCCGCTCACAAATTAGACACACTGAATATTCATGCCTGTGATAGAAGGTTGCCGCTCTTGAATATTTAACAGAAGAGCGCATGAGAGGTCTGGCCAGGCAGCCCACAGTCGCTCAGACACCAGGCAGCTGTATGTCACGAGTGATTCACCACAGCACTCGGCCTGAACACCGGAGTGTTGCACAACAGCCCTTGTGGCCCCATGAGGGGGCATTGACAAGCCTGTGGTCGCGCAGCACTCGCTCACAGGTCCTCTTCTGCTGATTGGCTGTTAGCCACTGAGTTACAATCTCTTCCCACTAACAATACACTCCAATGTTCTCGGCGTGGGTAAACAAGAAAAAGCTGACTGTGCATGTTTAGACCTGAATGCTCTGTTGCCCACACCTGCATACCCTCAAAAAACATTGTAACTGAAAGTATTTTTTATTTTTTTTCATTAGTCAAACTAGTTCCATTTGTCACATTTAGTTTTCTTTGGACAGCCCAAATGATGATATTTGAGGTCTTTTGGTCCTAATGTTTTGTGGTTGTTGCAGAAGAGGTATTTTTTGACGTCGCCCATGCTGGGCGGTTCTGCTTTTCTGTTTCCTCAAAGCAGTTTCTCCAAGCACAGAGAGCGAGAGAAAGGACGTCAGAGGCTGTAATGTCTGTGCGTGCATGTTGAGAACACACAGGAAGTCATTTGCAGAGTTAAGTATGTCCTCCAACACTCAAAGAGGCAAAGAAAAAAATATAAAAAGAAATGCACACTCAAAAGGAAAGAATGGGGCAGACTGCAGTACACAATGTGCACCCTGGGTTTTACATCATGGATGCTTATACAAGGGTCTGGTGTTCTTTGAAAATTGTTGCCTGTATCGCTGCAATTTTTTTTCTTATGTAAGAAATAACTGCTGCAGCCAGTTACTTATTTTAACAACACTTTGATGCATGCTGTCTAGAGCTGATGGAATAGCTTGAGAAATGTTTCATGGGGGTTTGACTTCTGAATGTCAGTTGCTTGCTTTGAATTATAATGACAGTTTATGTGGTTTACTCTGCATGATATAGAGTGTTCCTTGTGTTTGATTTAGTTTTAGAGTTAGGCCTATATTATGTTCTATTGCACAACTGGTGAAAGTTCTGGTGGGAAGGTTAGACAATACATTGTTTATTATGTTTTTATGGTCTGATACATGCATTCACTACTTTTCAAAAGCTTGGGGTCTGTGAGAAATATTTTTGAAAGAACTCTCTTAAAAGGGTCATATGACGTTGCTAAAAAGAACATTATTTTGTGTATTTGGTGTAATGAAATGTGTTCATGTGGTTTAAGATAGGTGTGCTCTGATTGGCCAGCTATCCAGTACGTTGTGATTGCCCGAATAACTCAAGCGTGTGACGGAAATGTTATGCCCCTCACCATACTGTGATGCCATCTCCTGGCACGATGAGACAAAACCAATAAAAAACCATTACAAACGAAGCATTTGTTGCATCCAGTGGGGACATAATTACTGATTATAATGACTTATACTGTCTTTTTACACGTTACACGCAGCGTAAACATAAAACCATGTCTGCATTTGTGATTGCAGAAACGACAAACAACAAACACTACTCTACACTGCTCAAAACTCGCGTTTGAATCATCAGTTGCAAATTCTTTAAATATAAAAAACGTACATACAGTCAGTGAGTCAGGACAGCCGGCAGATCAGGAAACAGTCCTCCATAAAATGCGTTGCACACATCTGAATATTTGAGTGAGTGAGTGAGTGAGAAGACTTTGGGTCGAACTATTCTGGAACAGTGTTGTAAAAACAACTTAACCACTGATTTCTAGTTGTGTCCTCTTTTGAACGAGTCTTAACTTTTATAAAGAATATCTCTTTGGATTTGACACTTTAGTCTTTGCAACTTCACAGATCTTCTTTATGCACCAAGAGCTTGTAACACTCTATGCAATATGGTATTGCATACTGGGCAAGTCAAACAAACCCAAGATCCCAAGTCTCTGATATTCTTGTCCCTCGATATATCTCTGGTCCCACCGTTAATTAGAGTCTATGGGATTTGTTTTCCTCGCCAGGTCTGGTGTCAGATTGTGTAGCCAAGTAACAATTCCTCTCTCCTCAACAAGCTGTACGATTTAGGTATCATGTTCATTTTTGTGTTGTCAAGGCCATTCCTCTGAACGGTTTTGTTTTTATTGCACTGTTGTGTTAGACGCTGCCCACTAGGGTTGTGATGGTGAGGAAATTTTCCCACCGGTTAATCGATGTGTGACAACACTGGTAATACCGGTATCACCATGGGGCGGGGGCATTCCCTCTTTTCCTTCCTTTCCTTGGCTTTTAAATAGCTTGTAAAAGTGGCGTGCGCATTTTAGTTTCACTTTAAAATAGCGGCAATTTGGTGTCAGTTGCTTGAATGCAGCAACAAAATACAGCGTCAAACTCACTTTAGCCTATATTTAAAACAAAGAACTTTTATTAACAAAACAAATAAAAATACACCATGCTATAGGGCAGGCTATGCCTAATATAAAATAACAAATAACTTAAAGTTTAAATAGGTATACAAAACTGGAAATAGGCTAAGTAAACGTATAATAAATAAGATATGTAGAACGTTTATTAGTAAAACGAGTAAGAAAGCTTGGAGGCACGGCATACACTTTGATGTCAAATAAAATAAATAAATGACCCAAAGTTTAAATAAAGGAAAAATCAGCAAACAATGTGGAACCAATTAAATAAGAAACAAGGTTTTTTTTTGTTTTGTTTTTTTTAAACTTCCAAAATCACCTTAGATAAACGGCAAAATTCAACAGGCTTTTCAAAATCCAAAATATTGCCAAACAGGTGCTTTTCCATTTCATTGCGAAACTGAATCATCCGCTATCGTCTTGTCTGTCTCACCTCACTCTTCTTGTCAGTCAGCTCGGCTCACTCTCCTCACTGGATAAATTAACTCTGATCTGCGATGCGACTGTCGTTTTGGCAAAACATTAAATGATAAAATGTTTTTTATTACTATAAAAAATCAGAACGACGCTGGGGGTCGGTGCCACGGTGGGCAAGTGACGTAACCGGTGTTGCGTCTTAACACCGTCAGCACCATCTATCGCGGCAAGCCTACTGCCCACTCTTTTTTTCCACTGGCCCTGAAAGACCTTGATGGCTGGCTGGTTCCTTGCTTTGCCGAGCACACTTACGCAGGACTAACAGTTTGCCTGCAGCAGACACAGGCCGTCTCTTATCCTCTTATGTAAGAGCAGTGGAATGTGAGCTTGCGTACGTCAGCCGAGTGAATGGTTGGATAACGGAGTATTCCAGACACTTGGAGCACTGCACGAATACAGTGCTGAACCTCAATGTGCTGAACCACTATGTACTTGTGTGCTCGAGTTCCTATTTTTTCAGTGCTCACATTTGTTTTTGACTGATAGATGTAATACAGTGCACTAGTGTGACCTTTTGACCCTGATGGTGCAAAGCTCTTTGATAATCAGTGAATGCAGTCTGCATGGTAGATGAGAGCAGATTTGCTGACTGTGCTTCCCTTGCCCAGCGAGCTTTCGATTTCAGTAATGCTTCTCCATGCTCCAGCAAAGGCTTTCAGCAATATTTCTGTCCTTTGAAATGGAAGCATTAGGGAAAACACATCCCCACAGGTAATGTAGGGTTTTAGTATTATGCTGTATTACCTTCGTAAATTGCCTCACAGTAGGTTTATTCCAGGATATGCACATGGGAGATGTTTTGCACTGCTCTTGTTTGCATGCTGGTTGGTCTACTTTCTTAAAATAATTTATCAGTGTAAAGTTCACTTTTGAACTCAACCTTTGTTTTCTTTCTTTTTAATGCAAGCGAATGCTGTACATTGTAATGCCTTTAGCTGTGTCTAAGTTGCAAGTTTAAAGCCCAATGAAATGCATTTTATTTTTCCAAAATCCAGTGGTTTTTTGGCATCATGTTTTAATGGTTTAATAATTTTTTGTGGTTTAATAATTTTTAATGGAAATAATTTTTTTTCCAAAAGCATGTCTTATTTGAGTTCATGTAACAATTTTTTTTTTAATTTTTACAATAATAGGTGCCTATGCAATGTCGTCATTTTCTGAAAATCTTTTATCTTTTTTTAAATTTTTCTGAATTCTGTGTTTTATGATTTATTATAAATTAATTATCTAAAATGGTGACAATCAAAATAATCTTTTAAAGTGAAATGAAAACAGTGTTCCTTTTATGTTTTAGCAAACACAGTGCTTTTAGTGTTAATTTTAAACCTGGAAAACAATTGTGTGATTCCCTCAAGTTTTAACACTTTTGTTATTGTATTACTACTACTTTGAAAAGTTTTACTGTGTTCTATGCTATATTCTGTCATAATTTCTTCAAGTTTTTCAAAACTTTGACAGGTTGTTGTGAAGACCTGTGAGTTTCGGTGTGTATGTGGTATGAAAAAAGTTTTTATCGTGAAATAGTGAAATGCTTGTGAAGTGACTCTCGGAGCAGCTCTGGAGGTAAACTTTGTCTTCATATAGTGAGACAGCAGTTCCTGAAAACACCATGAGCGTGACGCATGCATGGCTATTGCAGTAGATAAATCTGTGGCACTCGTTCACACAGGGACACAGAGACAATGCAAATTTCATATTTAAATAGCAGTCTTTCTGATTTATTCATCCAAAATGTGCCAAACTATAAATTCCATATTCTTGACTGGATTCATTCTGCGTTTTTTGTATTGTAGAATCATGAGGCCCTACTTTTATGGTTCTGCTTGAGCCTGCAAGAGCATTTTAATCCAAATCCAAGAGATAGGTTTTACTCCAGTCTGATCAGTAGTGGTTGATTGCTTCTGTAGGAGTGGGTTGATATATGGACAGCTATATTTATTTTGCTGTGGGTGCACGTGAAGCCACAGTGTCAATCAGTGCAGCTGTTGTTGACTGCGCTCCAGTTTTAACCATGAGGTGCTGTTTTGGGCACAGCGGTCCTACTATTACCCCACGTCCCCATTCCCTGCATACACAAACTCACACGCACTGAAATGTGTCAAGGATCCAGTGTCCTTCATGTAAGGAATCAAAAAGCAGAAGCAGCCCACATGGCTGTGAAGCATGAGACGGGAAGAACAGACTGAATCAGTGGCTGAATCATTTAATTTGAAGAATTGAAACGTTTCTCAATAAATGACCATAAAATTGAGACCACATTATTATCTTTGGAAACACTGAACAAAGTGTACGTTGACTTGTACATGTTGTACATCTCAATAAGATGCTCTCGATTAGTTTAAAGGCTGTTTATGATGTAATTGAATTTTCTGTATCTAAAGTGGGAAATAACAGAGAGGAATGATGATTTAATGGAACAATGAAAAGGCAAATGACATAGATTGCACTTGATAAGATTACCGTTTCCATGACAGCGACCGCCACTTTCACCCTTGGCAAATCTGCTAATCTCTGTGGTGCTGTTTTCGCCACGGTAGTAGTAACACGGATTACAATGCTTCTTTTCTTGACACTTATCTCAGTCTCCGTTCTTGTCATTCGTACCAAGAGCCACTTGTTGAGGCCAGAGTGTTACACAAGTGCCATTATTTCATCACTACAGGGTTTGATTCAGAACAGCTCTTCCTCTGTCTGCTTTCAGACATCAGCTAGATATGGAAATCAGTTATTTGCAAGGTCACAGATTTTGTTTTGACTGCTTTTTTTTTTTTTGAGGTGCTGTCTGAGGCGAATATCACAATTTTGTTTTCCCCAGCAAAAGTGTTTATGAATTTAAAGTCGTCATAGAGTAAAATTTTTATAGCATTTATATTTTCCCTCAAATTATCTAACCTAACATTTTTGTAATTTTTTTTTAAATAATTACATTTTATTTAATTTAATATGAAATTTCTTGTTGGCATCATGATTCCACCCCCTGCAATCCGCCGCATCCCAATATCGTGTTCGGAAAGAAAGTTCCGTGTACTGCGGAACCCCTAAAAGGAAAAAATGCGAGATGGGAGAAAAATATGCATTTCAATACTTTCTCTCACAGTTTTATCATTGGGTTATTATACTGTATATAAAATTGCGGGCATCATCAATGAGACACTATTATGTCTGCCACTGAAACTGCTTTCGAATGCATGATCGTTTTTTAGTTTCACTTTCACTTTCGAGATTCGCGATCGCACGTATTCTGTTTATATTATGGAGCGGCAGTACTTACCACACATTTTACAAGATAAGATGTTTGTCAGTGGTGCTCAGGATCTGCAAATCCTTCGCCATCATCCTCAAAAGTCATCTCTTCTTACTTCTTATGTGGTAAATTTTATGTAATGTAACAGGCAACCGTTAGCAATCGTTGTTTTCTGTGCTTTTCTGAATACGGATTCAAAATCTGGCACACCCACCGCCCCACCCCCGATGTCATCGTCCATCGCGATGTTTCACTGTAGATGTTATCCGATGCCAATTTTGTTGACATCGCCCAACCCTAGAAGGTTGCATTTAAATCTTTCCATGTGTCAGTCGCATACAATTTTTTTTTTTTTTTTTTTTTTTTTTTTTTTTTTTTCCTCCCAGATATTGCATTTTCTCAGCTCCCTATGTTATCCCACAATGGTGATTTGATTTTTTGGGTTGTATTGGCTTATGGTAATCCTGGGAGACATTGCGTTCAAAAAAAAAAGTGTAGTTAAAATGCTTCCGAACTCCTTGTGCACATATTCACTGTCAGAGACAGTTTTGTGTGTGTTTGTGTGTGTGTGTGTGTGTGTGTGTGTGTGTGTGTGCTGTTCTAACCTTCAGTACCTCTATTTATAATCGCACTCTACAGTGCGCTTTCCTGTTATTCAGACTTTGCTGTGAAGTGCAGGAAATTGGTTTATCGTAAGAGGGTGAATGAATTTGGCTTTTGCCTTCTCTCAGCTGTGAGCTGCTTTGGTTAAGAAAAGCAAGCACAGTGAGTCAAGCCTAAGCAGATACCCCAAGACTTGAGTTTAGTGGTAAATTTGCGTGCAGACGTTACTGGAAGCCAACTGTGTAATATGTGGTGAGGGCTTCTCAGTTCACAATAACCTTGAAGCAGTGTGAAGGAAAATGAAGCTGCCAGTGCTGACTTAATGCTGCTTCATATGGTGTGTTTTCAAAGGGAAATTTCATTTAATCACCCTCATGTCGTTCCTAACTTGAATGACTTTCTTTGGAACACAATACAGTTAAACACAATAAAAATCAGTAGGCTCCAAAACTACACTTAGCCTCATTGACTTCCATTGTATGGACACTGAGACATTTTTGAAAATGTTTTTATTTTTTTATTTTTAATTTTTTTTTTTTAAATTGACTTCCTAGACTGAATCAAGTCAGTGAGGTGAACTCTGGAACCATATCTGTGTGATTTGTGAACAGATCATTCAGACTGGCTTTGTACTGGATGAAGTGATTAATTAAATCGGCTAATTTGGCTTTGAAATGGTTTAAATAATTCACTGAATAGATCAGACTCCTCAGAATCATTTGTTCATGAATAGGACATTACTGCTGCACTACTGTTCAAAAGTCTGGGGTCAATTTTTCTTTCTTTCTTTGTTTTTTTTTTTATTTTTATTTTTATTTTTATTTTTTACTTTTTATTCATCAAAGAATCCTGAAAAAAGTATCACAGGTTCCAAAAAATATTAAGCAGCACAACTGATTCCAGTTCCATGCCGTCAGTGCCACATTTCAGCCGGAATCAGCCCGAGTAAACTTTCTATTTGAGTATGTATTTAAGTTACAACTTAATGTGCATTTAATGCCTTTTTTCATAATTGTTTTGCGATCACATCTTTTGTTATGTTCATGTATTAAACTGATACGATGCGCATTAAAGTTTTAGTGGAAAAAAAAAATAGTTTTAAACAGTCCTCATCTCTGCCGCACAGCAGCACTGTCACATACCTGATGAATGCAGCTCAGTTGTGCAGTGCGAGAGAGAGAGAAAAGACGGCGACGTGATAAGTAAAAGTGCAGAAAAACAGCATCTATTTCTTGCATAACTTGAACAAACTAGAACAGGTAAAGCTGTCAGCTGTGTGGATATTGGCAATATTGTTAACAGTTCTCATTTATAATCATTAATAATATGGCTTCTTCTTAAGATCTTGGTCTATGCTGTGTTAATTCTGTTAATGCGTGAACTTCATTATTTGAAGCGCACTTGCCGTCCAGTAATCGCAAAAAACTTTGTGCTTTGTCACTTTTTAATAAAAAGTACCAGCTTTAAAATAATTCCAAATTCATAACGAAATTCAAACAATAAATACAGTTTTGGCGCTCTTTAATGTGGCAAGCGCAGTTGCTTTAGCATCTCAGTTCAAGGGCAAGTGAACCCATTTAATCTTTCTCTTTACCGCTATAGTACAAAAGATAGGCTATTTTATGAGAGAGCCTACAGGACAACTTACTGAAATGCCTCATGTAAAAGCTCATACAGTGTTTCAAACTGCAGAAAGCATGTAAAGCTTGTAAATATTGCAACGTAATATACATTTACCTCAAAATAACCATTCCGTGTCAATAAGCTCATCAGTCAGCTAGAAAAATAACTTTAAAGAGGAGCATTTTGTTATATTTATGAATTATTGCATTTTAATATTTTTACCTGTTGTCTACATGATTCAGCTCCTCCTGTAAAATTGTATTTTACTAATTAAGAAAAACAGACTGAAAGTGGGAAAAATATACACTTAAAAATAAAGGTGCTTAAGGTTCTTCACAGAACCATTTTTGGTTCCACAAAAGAACCATTCAGTCAAAGATTCTTTAAAGAAACATCTCTTAACTTTTTATAATCTGAAGAACTTTCTTTCGCCACAAAGAACCTTTTGTGAAACGTAAAGGTTCTTCAGATGTTAAAGGTTCTTTATGAAACCATTTAGACAAAAAAGGTTCTTCAATGGCATCGTGAAGCACCTTTATTTTTAAGAGTGTATGACAACATTTAGAGGATGCATTGAGGAGGAGCCCAAGCTACACTCAGTGGCCAAGTGATGCTTATGGTCCATGATATCAGTACAGATTCTGTGTAATAAACAATTCTTTGTAATTCTTTAATTCTTTAATCCATCTTGTAACATCTACAAGATGGATTAAAATGCTGATAGAGTCAAGAAAAGTTGAGACATAAACATATGACAGAATAATTGAAATGTTAAAATGTAAATAAATAATAATAATAATAGTAAAATAAATAAAACGCGTTTATTCTGTGGCACCTAAAAAAATTATTTGGCACCTACGTTTTTTTTTTTAAAGGAGCCAATGGCTCCTTACCCTATTTTTTTTTGTTTGGAGCCCTGGTATATATTTTTTTAATATTTACATGTATATTTATATTCATATAATTTATATTATATATAAATATATAAATGTAACATATTTTTCTTAAATGTATACATGCATGGGTGTGTATTTATATATACATAATAAATATACACAGTGCACACACACCATGTAAACAAAAACTTTTTTTTTGGATGCAATTAATCGTGATTAATCGTTTGACAGCACTATTAATAATAAATCAGCATATTAGAATGATTTCTGCAGAATCATGTGACTCTGGAGTAAAGGCTGATGAAAATTCAGCATTGCATCACAAAAATAAGTTATATTTTTAATATATATTAAAATGGTAAACTGTTATTTTAAATTGCAATAATATTTCACAATTTCACGTTTTTTTTTTTTCCTGTATTTTTGATCAAATAAATGCAGCCTTGATGAGCATAAGAAAGGTGTTTTTTTTGTTTTTTGTTTTTTGTTTTTTTTATCCTTTGGATTCCAAACTTTTGAATGGCAGTTTATGTACAAACAAGTAAACAAATTACAAGCAATAGTACAAGTAAATACTAAAATAAAGATGCAAATGAAATTAGTAGGACTTGATGCTGAACCCTGATTTGTGTCCCACTGAAGGAAGAAAGAAACGACATGAGAGATAGTAAATAATGGCAGTTTTTCCTTTTCTCTCTCTCTCTCACTCTCACTCTCGCTTTCACTCTCTCTCGCGCGCTTTTGCTCTCTTTCTCTCTCTCTCTTTCTCTCTGCGTCCCGCAACAGTCTCTGATGCTGGCTGCTGTGTGGCATGATTAGAACTTAAAACATGTTTGAACAAAACTGAGCTCCGATATAAATGGCACATCCTAATGCAAAGCAACACACAAAGGCACCCAGCAGCACTCGTTCTGTGCCTGTGTGTTTTATTTGTTCTTGGCCTAGTTTGAGTTACAGGCAAAGATGTTTTTAATCTGCTCAACAAGGACCCAAAACAGGAAGTGATGTTTTCATGTGCCGATTCGCTCAGAGATGGAGTGATTTTATAGTTGCAGCTGTTCAAAGCTTGTCAGAGTTCAGTTTTTCAGTCTTGTTAGGGGTTGTATACATTTTATACATTTATACACTTATTGCATGTAAAATGTATTTTGTCAAAGCAAATTTATCCAAATGTAAAAACATTGGTAACAGTGTATACACTACCATTCAGAAGTTTGGGGTCAGTAAGATAATGTTACAAAATATCATTTCAAATAAATACTTTTGTTTTAAACTTTCTACTCATTAAAAAATCCTGACAAAAAAAAAAAAAACGGTTTCCACCAAAATATTAAGCAGCACAACTGTGACACTGATAATAATAACAACACTAAATCAGCACATTAGAACGATTTCTAAAGGTTCATAAAACACTGGAGTAATGATTGTGGAACATTTAAAGAATCGTGAGAAAGAAATGAAAGCCAGTATATGGGCTTTCCTTATTTTTTTATGTTCTGGAAGCTGTTAAGAGATTTCACTTAATTCCTAAATACATTTAAGTTTAGGATATTTTGTGTAATCTTTTAGATGATATGTTTATTTAGGTCACTCAGTCAAATCTGCATAGTTTTGTGGTTGTACTGAGCCATTATTTATGTCTTTGTCTCACACATGCCTGCAAACACATAATCTCAGTTTTAACCATACAAACCATTTCATGGTCTTGGTAATCATATGCAGTGCCACTTGCATCTTGACCTTTGACCTTTTATTGCATTTGATAGCATTTTTACTATGTTTGGCTCATAACAGTGAATTACAAATATCCTCCTTTGTGTTTTATACCAGGTGTATCCAGCGCCACCTTGCTGCACTCCAAATCTTTACGTGGTCATAGAGACTGCTTTGAAAAGTACCATCTCATCGCCAACCAGAAGCTCTCCCGCGCCAAGGCCTCCCACAGTGCGTATGAGGGCGTGAAGCGGGCTCTGAGCCAGCGAATCAACCGCATGATACAGTACGCCCAGAACAGAGACTCTGTAACTGCTGAGACACCCGGGCGCTGGGGGGCCAAACAGATTCTGTGTCACACTCAGCAGGGCGGCAGGAAACTCCTGCCCCAGTCCGATGCCCAGGTTCCCCGTTACGCCCCACGATGGGCAGAAGAGGCAACGATGGTGGAGTCGGAGTATGGGAAAACCATGCTGGACTGTCACTCTGCCGAGGAGCTCGGTCTCGGCCTGCTGCAGGGATCACGCCAGGGACTGTGGGCTGGAGAGAGACACCACCCACGAGAACAGCAGAACCGAGAGCAGAGAGACACAGCCAGACAGAGGAGACACAGTCGAGAAGAGCGTGAGTATTCATGATATACAGAAGCACTCAAAAGTGTGGGGTCAGTGTGTTGGGTTTTTTTTTTTTAAAGAAATGTAATGTTTTAATCATTTAAGTGATTAAAAGTGACCTTAACAACATTAATGTTACAAAAGATTTATATTTAATCTTTCATCAAAGAATCTTGAAAATCTGAAAATTCAGCTTTACCATCATTACATCATTACATTTTAACAGTTAAATTATTACACCTTAAATTGTTATAATATTTCACAATATTACTGTTTTAACTATATTTTTTATCAAATAAATGCAGCCTTAGTTGAGCGTAAGTGGTTTTATTCAAAAACCATATAAATCTTATTTGGTAATAAATCTTACTAACCCCAGACCTTGAATGGTATTATTTGCTTTAATTTTGTTGGTATTATAAATGAAGCAACATTTTGAATGTTTTTGGGCTCAGTTGAATTCCCCCAGTAGCATCTTAGACAAAGTGAAGGATGGAAATCGATATCCTCACCATTAGGGTTTTATCTGGCGCTTTGTATCTCTGCATCTTCCCGTCAGTATAGTCCACAAAGCACCAATAAGAGGTTGAGGTCAATCTAGACTTTGATTTCTCTCACCGTTCTCCAGTGTCTGTCTCCTTATCTCACCCAGTGAAATGGCTTCTGTTAGAAACCGATATGTCATCAGGGTCACACCATGTGCCGTTCTGAGAAGAATGCATCTCAAGGACTGTTATGAAGGCATCTGCTTTCAGCTGTGAAAGGAGATGTGTTTGTCAGTTTTCACTTTATTGAAAAGGATAGTGAGAGAATGATTTCATAGCCACTTTATGACAGTGTTTGTTTGTCTTTCTCTTTCAGTGGTGAGGATGAGTGTGGAGGAGCTTCGCCAGCTGAACGAGCAGCTACTGCTACAGATAAAAAGTGAGTCTCATCTTTAAACTTAAAAGGATTTTTCACCCAAAAATAAGAAAAATATGACTGTTTTCTGTTTTAGGTGAACTACTCCTTTGAACCCAAACACATTCTGGGGCGAAGAGTCACTCCATATTAATAATGAATGAAACTGATGTGTTTTTTTTTTTTTTTGTGGTGTACCATATTTCCTCTGCCAAATTTGGAATATCATAACAAAAAATTATGTGGTAAATAAATTATTAATCTCATTAAAACTACAGAAAAGCTTTCTGCTGGCCCAGTTTGTACTTACCCTGCCAACATTTTATCTGCCCCCCAACCCATGAATGAATGAATTTAACTAATTTTAATATTTAGTTTCATTTCACTTTTCAATATTTATTTTCATTTGTTTTATGTATACATTTTATTATTTACTTATAAACGTCCTTGTTTACAGTATTTCATAATGTTTATTTGTTTCATTTTACAATATTTTACCATTTTTATTTCCGTTTGCATTACTTATTTTATAAATTAAAGTATTTAATATAAATTAATTTAAAAATTAATTTGACATCTTAAAGTTTTTTTTTTTTTTTTTTTTTTTTTTTTTTTTTTTTTTGCTGTTGTTTGTTTTTTACATTTTCCTCACAAAGATCAATTTTCAATAATTTTTTTTTACAAGATATTCCATATATTCATTAACACTTTTTTCTGGAAAATAAAGGCCTACATAGTTTAAAAAAATGATTGGTGTGTAATTTTAATCCCATTCTTACGGATACCAACCCGTCTTGTAACTTCAGTAAAAGCTCCATCCATATCAGCCAGTTAAAAAAGACTTTTTGCAACCAAATTTCACAGAAAACCAAATGTTTACATTTATGAGGCATGAAAGTGCATGTACATTTTCAAAATGTAAGATGTAGGGCAAGCAACAGATCTACTCTTTGGCCAGCTGGCCATCCTTATGCATATTTCTCTTTCTTATAGGTTATCGTTATTCTTGTGTACTAATGCACAGACTCTGTGTTTGTCCCTCAGATGTGTTTGAGGAGCTGTCTGTAGCTGTGCAGGAGAAGGACTCTCTTTCTTCAGAGCTTCATGTACGGCACATAGCCATCGAGCAGCTCTTTAAAAACTGCGGCAAGCTGCCGTGGCTCCAGATCGGGCGAGCAGGGGTCAAAGCTGGCAACAACCCAGTGGAATGAGCGCTTTTTGGGGAAAGACCAGAAAGAAAGCTCAGCTTCAAGCAGACTCTCATGGAAGCTCAAGCGGACAGGAAACCCACAACGCTGTGCTAATGCGTTTAAAGTCGCCTCGCTCTAAAAAGTGGCGTCTGAATTTTTTAGCAAAAACTGGACTTTGAAAGCGAAAGTGTCCGAAAGTGTTTCAATGCAGAATGAGGTGTTTTTAAAACCATACAAATACTCGTTTTCATTTATTCGTGGTTCCATTGATACGTTTTAGTTTTTATTCTTCATATCACTGTTTACTCTCTACTCTTGATCATGTTGGGTGAGTCTGACAGTGTTCCTCCTGAACGTTCAGGCTTGCTGATTGGTTGTGGTGTTGCTGTGGTAACTGCTGCTTAGTTAAGTTTTTCCCTCCCTCTGCTCATTGCAGAGGAACTTGTTAATGACAATAGTTGTTCCATTACTCTAAGCAGGCATATTTCTCCTGTTGTGCTGAAGTTCAGCATAAGCGTAGTGGAAGTTTACATTTCTTTTGTTATTGCACTCTTAAAACTGTGTTCTTCTGACATTTCATAGGTGCTTTTTCCCCCCATCACAACATTTCACAGGTTCTGATTAAGAATGGACGTGAAAGTTTCAGCTGGTATAGATTGGTCTTTCACAAATGTTAAGCACAAGCCTAACTTTGATTTAGGCTTAACTCGGTGCTGGGATTAATATTGGAGAGATATACTCAACCAAAGCCTTTGTTACCTCATGGTAACAATTCAGTATTTATTTTGTTAGGACAATTATTTGCTTGTTACAAATATTTCAAATTGAATTAGCTTTTTTTTAATGTGTGGCTTCTTTTCTTGTGCTGTTATAGTATGGTTTCTTGTATTAAGAGTCCGTGCATAAATGGAGAGAATAGTCAGGGCAAAGTGAGCCTTTACCCAGCTGCCTTGATTTCAGATCAGACTGTGTTGCCATCTGGTGGACATTCAGAGAATCCTCTCCACCTGTTCCTCTTATCTGTGCATGGTTATTATGGTTCTTCGAAGTCTATTATCTCTAGAAGAATCTTTAAAATAAAAATGTTTTAAGATCTCAGCTAGGAATTCTCAATTCTGTTCTCTTTATAAGAGATACATATTCGACTGACCCCTATGGGGTTTTTAAAGAGTATTTTATTTTGTATGAGTGTATATTGTCATTCTGGTTATGCTCTGAGAGGTCAAGTCAGCAAACTAGTAATAATGGTTAAATTCTGGAAAAGAAGCAATATGTGTCTGACGTTTTGTTTGCTTTTTTGTAAAACATTTTAATCTTTTGTTTATGGTTCATTCTGTGATTTGACGTACAGGAGGATGGAGTTACTGAAATAATGAAGCACACTGCTCAAATGTGTGTTTGCTAACTAAATAATCAATATGGGTTTCATGCTAGACTCGACTCATTCTAATATCTACTCCATTTTATAAAAAGTCAACTTGATAAAACTTTAACCAGATAATTCTTATTCAATTTATTTATTATTATTCACCCTTATGTTTATTCATTGCTTGTCTTATTTTACTTTTATTTTAATTATTATTATTATTATTATTATTATTATTATTATTGTGTTGTGACATTCAAGTGGTTTATGCAATACTGTTTGTTTGTGGATCTTCCCATCAGTTTAGAAGATTTCTGGATGCTTTTGTTTGGAGTGATGTGTACATTTTCTTTTTAGGGAATGAATTAATAAAAATATTTTTCCTTAAACTCTGTGTAGTTCTTTTCTTTTACTGTTTCACCAGTAGCTGATAGGATTGTAAAAAATGTTTTGAACTGATTATCTAATCTAAATTGCTACACATTTATGCACTTACTATAAGCTTACGTTTAGTGTTAGGGTTTGGTTTAGGATTGGTAGTAATTATGCATAATTTACTGTTATGACTATAGCAAGTACTAGTAACATGTAACTGTCACCTTAAAAAGTGTTACTGTATCAATAGAAGTCGTCTAAATCAAAATATACTGTATACACGAATGCATTGCAAAATAATTCAGTTTAAACTAGAACATAAGAGGTTGCCTTTATTGTATTTCTAAGCGCGTTCTGACCTGAAAATTCATTCTTTAATAAAAATCGTATCTTGCTTCTTAGTCTCTGATGATAATCATACTTTTTTGTCTTTATGCTTCCTATTTCTATATGTTTTCAATTTATATTCCTATTTGGTAACTTCCAGTAAATAATACAAAGGATTATACCCACCTATAAAAAAATGTAAACTATTAAGAATAAGATTATTGATGTTAATTATAATGTATTATTTATTGATTTGCTAATTTTGCAGTTTACCATATTTTTACTGTAAAAACATTTCTTACTGATCCCCCACAAAAGGTTTGTGTTATTTTGTTTTCTAATAACAGTGGTGGCTAAATCCAAGTTGCCACAGATTAAATGTAGTAACAATATCTGCCGTAACTACGGTATTTTGGTGGAAACTATGGCTAGCATATTGATTTTTTTTTTTTTTTTTTTTTGGAGATTTGCATCGTGAAGAGTTAGATCTTTGGTTCCGCCTCCAGCACGCGCGCACACCGGAAGTTTGGATTTTGTTGTTACACTGGAACAAAATGGCTGCTGTGAGTTTTTTTCATTGAAGGCACTGGAACATTTATTCCGCTTCTTGCTTTGGATTTCCTGCTTGTGGTGATGCAACTCGATTGGCAAGTCGCTTTTGATGTTTGTCGCCATTGTCACGCGCTGCCCCGCTCTGTCAGCTGCTCGTGTTTTGTGGAGCTGTGCATCTGAAGTGAGCTGTTAGCTGTGGTTAGCCAGCCTGTCGTCTGCTGGAGCTGCAGTGCTGAAGTTTGCCTTCTTCTGCTGGGAACATATTCCTTTGCATTTCATGAATGCATGCTGTTTATTGCTATTGCATCCTCTAACACATACTTTGTCATCATCGTGTTGAAGTTCGCCACATTTGTTTGCCAGATGTTGTGACTGCATACACACAGATGCACAACAGTCACAGTGAGCTGAGTTCATGTCTCATACTTTGTGTGTTCGCATTCACACGCTTGTCGTTGGGTGCCTCGGTTTGAGTTGTGAATGGACGTGGTAGTGTGTTTCTGAACTGTCCCTCTCTCTGATCTCAGGGCTTGAATGGTGTGTTTGTGGAGGTGACAGTGCTGGTGTAACACAACATCGCCTCCTGTCACGCAGCAACCACAATGGTAAGAACTACAGATTGGGTTTCATGATCCATTTTTAACAGGATTGGATTTGTTTTAACATTATGTGATGGATTTGACTTGCACAAGAGATTATCATTTATCTTCCTTCCACAGCAACAAGTCTTAGAATATGCATTGGATCGGGCTGAGGTATTTGTTCGAACTTATTTCTGTGTTATTTTATGCTGTACTTGTACATAGTGGTGTTTATTTGTGTCTGTTATAATGCACAGTTATTTTCATACTTTCATAAAGGCAAACCTGTGGAGAAGAATCGCTGTGTATATTCTATTACTGTTGAATAACGTTGTTGTTTCTTGTTTAGTATATTGTTGAAAGTGCTCGTCAGCGACCGGCGAAGAGACGAGTATCCTCGAGTGGAAGGAAATCCTTATATCAGAAACTTTATGAACTGTATATTGAAGAGTGTGAAAAAGAACCAGAGTTGAAGGTAATGTTTCAGCTGCTGTAACATAAAAAATGAAGCAGCATTCACAACCGTTCTTAATGAAACAAGACATTGAGTTGAGTGGGATTTTTCTCTTTCTGTAGAAGCTGAGGAGGAATGTGAATCTACTAGAGAAGCTGGTCTCGCAGGAGTCAGTCTCATGTCTGGTGGTCAACCTGTACCCTGGGAATGAAGGATACTCACTTATGCTTAGAGGGAAAAACGGATCCGGTACTGTCTGCTGTTTGTTTGTCTTTATGGTTAAATCAGCTGAGCTTTTCATGTTGCATGTTAATAAACTTGTCCCAACCTAAGATTCAGAAACAATCCGACTTCGCTACGAAGAAACCGAGTTACTGGAGTACCTGGATGCTGAGGAGCTGCCGCCCATCCTTGTAGACCTTCTAGAAAAATCACAGGTTAGGGGCATGTCATTTTTTTTTTTGTGTGTAGTCTCTTAATGTTTTCATTTTTTTTCTAATTTCTGCTATCCATGACATTTTATATATATATATATATATATATATATATATATATATATATGTATATATATATATATATATATTATATATATTAGTATATATATATATATATTATTATTATATATATATTATTATATATATTATTATATTATTATTATTATATTATTCTATTCTATTATTTTTTTTTTTTTTTTTTTTTTTTTTTACATTAACATATTCAGATATTTAAATTGTATTATATATAAATACAGCCTGCCCTAAATCGTGTTCAGAGCAACAGGGTTATTGTTAACGGAAACTAAAACTGTTATTAAATTGTTTTCGGTAAAGCTGAAATAAAATATATAGCCTATACTTAACCCGAGAATGAGAAATGTTTCCTTGACACATGACTGAAATTTTCAATTTCTAAAACTGAAAAAAAAATTCTTAAATAAAAAAAGCTACTTAGGAATTTAAAAAATAATGACAAAACCATATAGCAAATAGCTAAAACTAAAATTAATTGAAAATATACAAATAAAAGCTAATTCAAAATATTAGTAAACACTATTACAGTACATAATTAATACTGGTTCAGAATTGATTCTAGATGTGATTTTAATTGAATTAACCTACATGTTTCTTTAATTCCAGTCGGAATAGTTTTAGAGCACTCTGATGAACTGATGCATAAAGCACCAGCTTAGATTTGTTTTCCTGCTTCTGTTCTGTCAGGTGAACATATTCCACTGTGGCTGTGTCATAGCTGAGGTCAGGGACTACAGACAGTCTGGAAACGTAAAGATGCCCACCTACCAGAGCCGGCACATCCTGCTGAGACCCACTATGCAGGTCAGTAACAAATCTGTGACCAGTAGTTCCTGTTATTTTTTTATTTTTTATTTTGTATAGTATCTTTAAGTCATCTATTTTCTCCACACCAGACCCTGATCTGTGACGTTCATGCTATGACAAGTGATCACCACAAGTGGACACAGGTGAGGGGACTCTGTCTGTTACCCTTCAAAACTTTGAGGTCAGGAAGATCATTGTAATATTTTAGACAGAAGTCTCTTATGCACATCAAGGCTGCAAATATTAGATCGAAAACACAGTAAATGTTACCATAATATTGTGACACATTGTTACAATTTAAAATAACTTTTCTATTTGAATATATTTTAAAATGTACATTTTCCTGTGATGGCAAAGCTGAATTTTCAGCATCATTACTTCAGTCGTCACTGTCACATGATCCTTCAGAAATGACTCTAATATGCTGATTTGCTGCTCAAGAAACATTTTTGAAAATGTTACCTGCCCTATATCAAATTCAGTTATTGTTTACTAAAACTATAAATAATATGAAATCAGTTTTGTTAATGTAAAGACCATTAAAGTGACAGATTCACAGCACAGTGTGAAGTATGGAGGATGCATTGATTCTCATGTGGTTTGAATGTGTTTATAGGACGATAAACTTCAGCTGGAGAGTCAGTTGATTCTGGCCACAGCAGAGCCTCTGTGTCTGGACCCCTCCATCTCTGTCAGCTGCACCACCAACCGTCTGCTCTACAACAAACAGAAGATGAACACACGATCCATGAAACGGTAATGCACTTTAGCTTCACTGTCTTTAAACCAAAGTGCATAATCAGACTGTCTGCTGCTCAGTGTGTTGTGTGATTGTTTGTGACGGCAAACATTTTGCATCCAAGATATTGCTTATGTACATGTGCACAGTGTAGATCGTTTATCTGTGGTTAGTCACCATCTGTGAACTGAGAAGCCGCTGCTGTTCTGATCTCTCATTGTATTGTTGAGATTAAAGGAATGCGTGTGGGTTTTGCTCTATGCAGCTGACAAAAACTAGTTAAGTTGAAGATCGTTCGCCTGTTCATGTTGAGTGCAAGAATCAGATTATTTCATGTGGTTTATCAAAGTTAAAAGCTTCAAAAAGTTGTATTTAATGGAGGGATATCCGGAAATTCAACTGCAGATGATCAAATCCATCATATATCAGTTATCCATCATTCCACACTGATGGGTGTCGTGTTTCTCGTCTCTGCAGGTGTTTTAGGAGGCATTCTCAAGCAGCTCTGAACAGACAGCAGGAAATGATGAGCCACTGCCCTGCACTGCCACAGCTGCGACTCCTGGACTACCTGCAGAGGAGGAAAGAGAGGAAACCTGCTCCTTCCGTAGACCTGAAGATCTCCAAAGCTGGAAATGTGAGTCACAGACACGATTTGCAGACCTGTTTTACTTTCTCTGATTTTGGGTAAATGGATTTAAACATGGTTAAATATGTGAAACGTACATCATTGTTCAAAAGTTTGGGGTCAGGAAGATAAGTACGTTCCACAAAAGTATTAATAAAATTACTTAATAAAATTACTATTTTTTAATTGTTTTTGCCATGAAAATAGCCTTAGATACTGACGTGCCATTAAATAAATATATACGATACTATACTTCTTTATGACCAGTGTGGGTGTTTTCTGTGTTTAAATCACTCTTGTTTTTCCTTCAGTGTGTGGACATGTGGAAACAGAGCAGCTGTCAGCTGACTGTCCCAGCAGAAATTGATGTGAGTTGCTGTAATGCCGTTAAACAAACATACTGTACAAGTAGCGTCTCTCTCTTTTCTGTAGCTCCTAAAAGAATTTAGTTTAAAGTATTGTTAAGGTAAAAAAAAAAAAAAAATGGAGAAATATCCAGTGTTTAATTTAAAACTCACTTTTGTTTTATTTGTGTTTTTTTCCCCTGTATTCAAGTCTATAAAAGTAAGTTTTTTTTTTTCTGCTTCCAGGTGGAGAAATATGCAGTGGCAGAGAACTCTGTCAAACTAGATGACACTCAGCCCACTGTTTGGCCTGCACAGGTAACACAATTGTGTAAATCTCACATACTAACTAGACTGCACATGGAGCCTGGTTGTTTTATCGGTGTGAAATGCTGTGTGATATTTGTTTCATAACAGGACGTGAGGGATGACTACATTTTCGAGTGTGAGGTAGGAGGTCAGCCTCAAAGAACAAAAGTCACTATTTTCCAGTCTATGGGGGACCCGCTGGTATATGGGAAAATCTACAGCGCCAGAGACTCCAAATCAGAGGAGGATGTCACAGACCTGCACCTCATTCACCCACCGTAAGAAATAACTGATGACATTTTCGAATTCTTATTTCACATTTATATTACACTCTAAGATGAGAGTAAAGTGTTATTAGTTACACTCGCCTAATTGTTGCTGCACTTACCTGACCTTGTATTTTCTCTGTGGTTTGTAGATTCCTCATAGGTTCAAAAACTGACGCTGATCGGTAAGTACAGGAGCCATGCTTTGATGTTTGGTGTTACTGAGTCTCGGGTCTTGGTTGCGCTCAGCCGCCGTGAAAATATTCCTGTGCTGCAGGTTTCTGACGCAGTATAAGGAGGTTTATGAACGAGACGTGAAGTGTCAGGTGAAGATGTTACACAACTCAGGCAGCACAGGGTCCCAGGGCCAGCTCTCCCCCTCCAGGGAAAACGAGGTGAGGCATTTTGATGTTACATCTGACCATTCCGACTAAGACATGTTGCAAAAATTATTTTAATTAGATTTGATCTGATTTGGATCAGGTTCGTCAACACAAGATGTGTTTATTTTGTACTTGAGGCTACAAAAAATTGATACGAGGCAAATTTGCTCATTTTCTCTTGATTAGAGATTTATGCGTCAGATTTAGAAAATGGGCTCCAAAACATTCACGTGAATGTCATGACGAGATTGGTGCATTTTGATGGATGTTTGTTGTTGATCCAGGCTGATGGATTGTCAGCTCTGGTCCAGTCTTCGGTTTTAGGAAAGGGCGTCAAACACAGACCTCCTCCTATCAAACTGCCAGCCGGCTCAGCCTGCGCCTCCTCAGGTGAGACAAACTTATAATATAACAGTATGTATAGGTATCAACAAGAGAAGAGCAGAATACACACATGAATATAAATATTGTGAAATCTCAATATCTCTTTAAAAAGTGTACAAACACTCCCTCCCTTTGTCTAGGTAACCCGTACAGTACACAGGCCTCAAGCGGCCATCTCAAGTGCCCGACCCCTCCACCCACAAAGAATCAGTCTCTCTCCCGGAAACACTCCATGGAGCTTGGCCTGCTGTCCCCTGCTGCTCTCTCGCCCATGCAGAGTGAGTATCCCTCCATTCACAACTAGAAAGCTGTCAGTGCTTCGTAGCCAGATATTTATCGCGTCTTTCTTCTCTGATCGTCCTCCACAGGATCAGGTACTCCTAAGCCCTCCACACCCACCAACACGCCGTGTTCAACGCCCCACCCCGCCGACGTTCAGAGTGCCACGCCTTCAGTAACGCCCACCCCTCAGGACCCCGCCCTTCCACAGCAGCCCACCCTGCTGACTCCCTTCGCCCAACAGCAGATGACCCTGCCTGTCATGACTATTCCCCTGCCCACGTCCAGCACCACATCCTCACAGGTCATGACAAACCCTGCGGGGCTCAACTTCATCAATGTGGTGGGCCCGGTTTGGTAAGAACCCAAGTTTGTGCCTTTTTTTTTATTTGTTTAGGGATATGAAAGGGAAAAAACGGCGACAAACCACCTCTGTTTGTGGTTTCTTACAGCAGTCCGCAGACTCTGATGAGCGGTTCTAACCCAATTCTGGGTTGTAGTCCTGGTACTCTGGCGTCTGGTATACCCCTGAGTGGACTTCTGCCCTCTGGTGGTCTCATGTCTGGAGCTCTTCCTGCAGCTCCAACAGGTAAACCTCTCAGTGAATCTCTCCCTGGATGGTCAGATGTTCATCATTGACTTTTATAAGTTGTCAGTGGCTACTGTGGATAGAAAAATGTTCATGTTGTTCGAGCAGGTGGGCCTTTTGGGCTGAACAACAGCCCGGGACTGCGACCGCTGAACCTTCTTCAGGTGAGAGAGCTTTTGTAGTTGAAGTATTGGCTTTTGTGGAGATGATTCTCTCTTTCCATCCCATTTATGTTTGTTTTTCCTTTTCTTTCAGCTCCCTCCAGGACCACTGATTTTTAACTCTCTGCAGCAGCAGCAGTTGTCTCAGTTCTCCCCTCAACAGCAGAGCAGTCAGTCCGCCACATCTAGCCCCCAGCAGCAGGGGGATGCGGTGAGCCAGACACACTGTAGCCATCATTTGACACAGCTATCAAGATTCTAGCAATTTCCAGAGGCTGAGAATCAACTTCAGTAGTGTTAAAGCCCATGTTGCAGGTTAACCACCACTGTCGATTAATGGGTACATAAATCACTCAAGATATTTATATCATTTTTAAAATGTCTCAAAAATGGCCTTAAAGACCAGTTTTTTACGTTTTTGGTATTAACGTTTTTTTTTTACGCAATTCGGTGATGACGTCACATTGGGGAGAAGTGGAGGAAAGGTAGCCTCAGCCTAGTATGATGCGCGTTCCAGGCAACCCGTAACCCGTGTTTTTCCAACCTTAAACCCGTGAAAGTGCACCGGAACGGCAGTCAAACCCGTGACTTCCCACCCGTGAACTCGTTAGTCACACAGGACGCGAAACAACAATGACAGCCCCTACGGATAATACTGCCTACGGACGCAGTGTTTATGCAAGTGGTACACGTTGAAAAAAAACGATTTTTGGACATTGTAACGTTGCGATAAAAACTGGGATGAAGAAAGAGGTGGCAAGAGCCAACATGTATGATGGCCCGCAGCCCTATAACTTTGAACCAGCCAGATGTGAGAGAGCAAATGAGGAATTGCCAAGAACTGATGGCCGTCAAAGCCAATTAAATGCATGGTCCGAGGAGAATGAGTGGAGAGTTGGTGAAGTGTCCTGGTGAGTGCTATCATTTAGCAATGCAGAAATGAGCACTGGAGCTAGTCTACGAGCAGCAGCGGCACAATAACGACACACACACACACAAATATATATATATATATATATATATATTTTTTTTTTTTTTTACTGTCATTGGATAGCACAGAGTGAAAAATAAACGTTTTCTTTATATCTAGTGGCAGTGATCATGACGTTAGTTCAGATAAGTACCAGTAACCTAGGGCTGGACAATATATCGAACGATATGATCATGTGCATCTCGTCAGTAAAGCCGGTTCCATGATGAGCGGTAAATCCCCATCACTGCTTTCAAATGGAGCTGCATTTAATACACAGAGCCGTAGTTTATTGACAAGCTACGCTATATTGAGTTCATTATCAAAGGCGATTCATCTTCAGTAATGAACTCGATATAGCGTAGCTTCTCAGTGAACTACGGCTCTGTGTATTAACTGCAGCACCATTTGAAAGCAGGTGATGGGGATTTACCGCTAATCATGGAAACCGGCTTTACTGACGAGATGCACATGGTCATATCGTTCGATATATTGTCCAGCCCTACAGTAACCTTTGTCATAGTGTCGTACTGGTAAACTTTGTCTTTGGTCATCTAGAAATAGAAAGCATCATACTAGCTATATGGGCGTTTCTAAGCGTTTATCTCTTCCTCCGGTGAAAATGTTGTTGCAAACGTAGCCGCGTGTCTGTCGCTATGTTTGGCTGGTGCTTGTGTGGAAACTGCGTTGGAAAGCTGGTGCTGTAGGGAAGTGAGTGCGTTTGGTCGCTCTTGGTCGATATCTATCCATCGATCTATCTGTCTGTCTATCTATCTATATCTATGTATTTATCTATAATCTGCGCTATCTGAATACTCTCGTCTACTACTCGTCTCTCTAGTCGCTCTCAAGGCGGGCTTTGGTAAATTCTCTCCCCAATGTGACGTAATGCAATGCATTGTGGGGGGAAGGAGAATCGTTGCAAACCGCTGTAAGATAGTACCTACTTTTTCGTATTTTATTCCATTTTGTGATACCCAACAACATAAAATACAATGGATAACAGTTTAAATGTTCATTACCAACAAGCAAATTGCACAAATTCGTTGAAAAATTAACCATGCAACACGGCCTTTAAAGGGATAGTTCACCCAAAATGGAAAATTGTATTCCATGGAAGTCAATGGCTACAATTAACTCTTTAGTTACCAACATTCTTTAAAATATCTTCTTGTGCACTCAAAAGAAGAAAGAAACTCTCACCAGTTTATAACAGTTTGACGGTGAGTGAGTAAATGATAACAGTAGTTGCATTTTTGGGTGAACTATTACTTTAATGTGTGCAAATCTATATTATATTCAATTACATTTAGAAAAAAAAAAAAAAAATATATATATATATATATATTGTGTGTGTGTGTGTGTATATATATATATATTTAACATCATTTATATTACATTTTCATTATTAACTTGTATTTAAATTATATGCAGATGAAAGAGATATGAAAGATGTTAGGGAAAACTAGTGTTATGGAAATTACATACTTTAATTTGAATGAATTTTTGTATTAGAGTAAAATGTTACAATTTGATGTAGTTTTAATTTAGATATTTTAATAATAATTATTATATAGTGTAGTTTTTTTTAAAATAATATAAATATTTGATATAATTTATTGAAATTAAAGTATGCGCTCATTATATAACTCTATTTCATTTATATACAACCAGTGGGAGATGAATGGAAGTTTTTAGGAAAACTAGTGATATCTTGAATGTATTTTGTATACAAGATGAGAATAAAGTATATTTTGATGTAGTTAGTTTTAATTTAGACATTGCATTAATAATATATTATTATATATTATACTATAATACATTTAGAATATAATGACAATAAAAAATATTGTAAATATAAAAAATAAACGTGCCTGGTAATTTCATTTTTTGTAATTTATATACAAATATTTTGTTTCTAAATTACATATATATGTTGACTTAAAGGAATAGTTCACCCAAAAATGAACATTTTGTCATTCTTAACTCACCCTCGTGTCGTTCCAAACCTGTATGAGTTACTTTCTTATGTTAAACACAAAAGAAGATATTTTGAAGAAACAAACAGTTGTTGTTCCCCATTGACTTCCATAGTAGGGAAAGAAATACTATAGAAGTCGATGGGGACCATCAGCTGTTTGATTACCAGCATTTTTCAAAATATTCAATGTTCAGCATAAAAAAGAAACTCAAATAGGTTTGGAATGACATGAGGGTGAATAGAGGTTGACAAAATTTTCATTTTTGGGTGAACTATCCCTTTAAGCTTTTTTATTTAATGCAATTTGACATTGACAATCTCACAAATCCTCTTTAGTTTCATGCTACACCAAAGAAAAAAGTGTGTGTGTGTATATGTATATATATATGTATGTGTGTGTGTGTGTGTTCTGAAGTTTATTCAGTTGTCCTCTTTGAATCAGGCTGATCCGGGTCTGACAGCAGAACAGGGTCTGTCCGCACAACAGACGGCGGTCATCAATCTCACCGGAGTGGGGGGATTCATGTCTCCTCAGGCAGCAGGTATGGACTCGTGCGTTTAATTTGTCTGCCACTCCTCTCACTGTTATTCAAGTACATCTCTAGTCCAGATATCTCTAACAGACACTAACACAATGAGTAGACATACTAATGGATTTAGATTTAGTAGTGTGTCATGCTAATCTCAACATAGATCAAGCAAAGTTAATCAGACCTGTTTTTTGATTATCTGGGTTTGTCATTTGATTAACATGATGGTGGATGCCACTTTTCCTCTTTCTGCTACATTCTACCGTTTATTTCCTGTTACCTCCCTCCCCACCCTGTTCTTTCTCTCTCCCCTCCCCTCCTCTTCCTCCTCCTCCTCCTCCACCCCACCCCTCTGTCCGTGGTAGTGCTGTCCCAGCTGGGTTGTGGTCTGGAGGGGTCCGGGCCCAGCCTACCATCCCCGAGGCTCCAGCAACAGCACCAGCCACAGATCCAAGTAATGCAGCAACTTTGACCTCATCCACCCATAGACATGTGTATATCAGACTGACCTTTGACCTCTCAGACACTGATTCCCCCTTTCCACTGACCTTTGAAGACCACGTGAATTCAAAATCGACCTTCTTGAAGGGTTATTTCATCCCAAAAAGGGGATTCAGAAATATTTCTGTCCCTTCACTGAAAGTCGGTTCACCCAAAATTCTTCAAAATCCATATGAATTGAGCAGTTTAATCCAAGTCTTCTAAAGAGACAGGATTGCTTTATATGATGAACAGAATTATTTCAGGCTTTTCTTCACATATAAACATTGATCAGCTGACAATGTTTACAGCATTCAGATTTGGTCACAGAAGCTCAAGCATGCTTGTGTTCGACACACAAGAACCAATGAGGTTTATTCTCTCATGTGACACCATCACGTTTGACCTTTCGCAAGAACCAATGAGATTTGTTCTAACACATCAAGCACGTGTGGTTGAGCTTCTGTTTATGTTTGCTGATCAATGTTTATGTGTGAATAAAAGCTTAAATTAAATCTTTTATGCACCTTTCTGCTCTAATTGTACATGATTCTTTAATTCACATTATTCCAATGGGATTTGTATCATCTAAAATAATCTATTTAAAGAAAATGTCTATTTAAAGATTTTTTTTACATTTAACAAAAGTTTGGGCTTGGTATTTTTTAAAAGCTTTTGAAAGATGTCTAATGTTTACAAAGGCTGCATTTATTTGATAAAAAATGTAGTAAAATGTATTAATGTGAAATATATTATTACAATTAAAATAACTTTTCTGTTTGAATATATTTTAAAATGCATATGTTAAAAATGTAATTTATTCCTGTGATCAAAGCTGAATTTTCAGCATCATCACTCCAGTCTTCAGTGTGCTGCTTAATCCTTTTGGGGAAAGACATTTTTATAAGTAATAACATCAATACAAACAACAATAAAAGTATTAATTTAATTAAAAAAATAAAAAATAAAAAAGTAATTTTACTGAACCCAAACCTTTTGCATCAAGATTTACGTTTTAAATTCAAAGGTCTGGTCAAAGGATTGATAGTCCGTCTGGTGAGCGATCAAAGATTTACGTTTTAAATTCAAAGGTCTGGTGAGCGATCAGTGTGATCAGTCTGTTATATGACATCTATGCATTCACTCTTCAGATGAAATGTTCTACGCTACACCGCTAAACACTGTTGTTCATAAGAATCACATTGATAGCTTCTTTTCTGGCTACTTCTGACCGACATGTAAAGCTTCACATGGATTCTTCTCTTGCCATGTTTTGAGTTACCATTTTTCTGTCATTTTTCAAATAAGCATCATGTGGCATCAGCTTATCTCCTAACAGCTGCTTGAGAAGCATGTTTTTGTAGCAATCGAGACAAAATCTCCAAAACTTCAGGAATGTGTTATTTTTAAGGAGGTTCATCAGATTTCATTTTATTTGTGAGCATGACACATTTGTGCTGTTTTCTCCATCATCACGCACAGCTCACACTGACCGGCCCACTCTCCTGTCCTGCATCTGACCCCAGAAACAGCCCAACTCTTGCATTAGCCCCAGCTGAGATACGAGTTGAAGTTGCTGTCTTACTGACACCTAACGAGAGCATGGCAATGTGTGTGTGTGTGTGTAACAGAAGATAACTGACAAACAGCAGCTGCATTGCACTTTTCATTTGACCACCGTCTATCCACCGCTCCAGCTTGATGCTCTTCTGTTCCTCACAGTATGTCGTTCCCATCAATTACCCTCCAGTCTTCCATTCCTCCCTCTTTCAGCCTCACACAGCTTCTGCAAAAACCGTTGATATTTGTCCAGCGTGTTGCATCCCTTTTCACTGCAGTGTTAATGAAAGGTGGTTTCCTTTCAACAGCTCTGCTTCAGTCAAAACTCTTCCATTATCAGAGCCGTATATATTAGAATTTAGAAATCAGTTTTGATCAATTTAAATTGTCCTTCCTAAATAAAAGTAAAAATTTCTTTCCAAATATTTTATACCAACCTCAAACTTTTTAACAGTAGTGTATGTCTTTAAAACAAATGTAACATTAAATATTAAGGGTTTTTTTTTCACATTAAGCATCATTCAAGTTTTTTTTTTAATCACGAGAAACAAATACAGCCTAAAGTGGGAAAACGTTTGACTGGTTTTCCCACTTGGCTACATTTGTATAAATGGATTACAGGAACCAGTGGAGGACGGGATAGACTAAAACCAACTAATCCAGTAATCAGAGCTGAATGTGTCAGTTTGTTTACATTCATCTCCATTACTAAATGGAAGAGATGCTTCTGAAGCACAGCTGCTGTGAGAGGAGACTCTGGGGACACTTTAAACTGCGCATATTCATTATCCGTTACTTTTCCCTTTCACAGTTGCAATTCTTGCAGCACCAAATGCAACAGCAGCAAATGGGTATGGCAGTGGGGCCGGCAGCACAGGCGGCTCTGCCACGGCAACATTCCGCCAACCAGCCAAAAAGTAAGAGGAAACGCAGTACGCCACATCCCCTCCCCAAATCATGACCTCCAGCCGGACCGCAGCAAACGCCACTGTGCTCGATCGGCAGCATTTTACGGACAGACTGTGGCTTGACCGGACTAAAGTTGTTTTCTTATGTTCAAAGGGGTGCAGGAATTGCCCTCCTGACCTCAGGACAGATGGATAGATACTACGAGGACTTTTAGAGCAGGGGACCTTAGAGTATTATCGTATCTCTTAAAGAAATACAAGATATTAAATGAGACAATTCTTGTAGGGTTCTCTACAGTCTTTATTCTCCTTCCAAATGGCCCTTTCAACGAGAGCCTGTTTGGCTTGAGAGGGTGGACCCTACGCACACTAATAAGGGCCGTACAGATGTGCCTCAATCACCTGTTGCTCAACTTTACCGTTACGAGAACTTCTCTCTACTGCTGGATGTCAGAGTGATAGGCCGCCTTGTCCCAGCATGCAATTACATGTGCGGTTTTTATATGGCACATTTTAAAATGGCATTTTGTTATACTGAGGGGGAGTTGATGTATATTCTTATGAAGAAAAAAAATGGATGACATTTCTGAACACTGAGGCAGAATTTTTGTAAATGGTCTTTGTCGGCAGTTTTATTGTGATAAAAAAGAAAGTATATATTGACAGTGAAAAATACATCTTTTAGATAAAAATGTCATGACTGTGTGTGTTTATTTCGCCGTCTTCATGCTCTCAGTCACTTTGTTCACCAGTTTGCTGATTTCTTTGTTTCTGGTTATGGCTCGATTTATGCAGTGTTGCAGTTTCTCACCAGATAACGACGTCCCACCTAAAACAAAATGGTTGTTATATCTACAAAAAAATATTCAATTAAATCTGCAGACCACAAAAATACAATCTGTATATGCTCAGGGATCACAATTTTGGGATCCAAAACAACTCATTTGTATAATTTGTGTAGATCTAATATGTTTTTTAAATTTGTAAAGAGCGCTTGACTTTTTTGTAGTGCTGTCAAACGATTAATCGTGATTAATCGCATCCAAAAGAAGTTTTTGTTTGCATAATATATGTATAATATATATTTACATATACATAATAAATATACACAGTACACACACATATTTTATAAAAAAAAATATATATTTTGGATGTGATTAGTCGCGATTAATCGTTTGTCTACAAAAAGGAAACTTTAAAGTCTCCCTGTAAATTTCCACCTAAATTAAAGCGAAATAAACCTTATAGTTTAATGATTTAAAGCAAATAAATATGCAGAGATGTATATTAGTATCATACTTTTAATGTTATGTAAAATTAAATTATTATTAAATACTACTATTATTATACAATGTTTATATTATTTTAAAGTGCAGTAGTATTAGTAATATATGGTTCTTGATTGTTGTTGTAGTTTTTTAAAGATTTATTTTTGACTTCATTATGATAAGACAGTGTAGAGATGAAAGGAAGCGAAGTGGGAGAGAGAGAGACAGAGAAAGGGGGGCAGGATTGGGAAAAGTCCTCGAGCTGGAATTCGAACTCGGGATGCCCATAGCGCAATGGTGCACTGCCCACAAGGCTATCTGCTCCAACTATTGATTAATGTACTTCTTACATTTTAATAAAAACTCAAAACATACCAGGGTCCATGTTTATATCCTCATTCTAAAATAGACTTTAAATCCATATTTTAAAGCAGCTATTAAAAAAAAATTATTTCGCAGTTTTCACACCGATGAGTTTGCGTTCCTGATGCTGTAAATAACCTGCAATTTGTCACACGTCTCAATGTTCACCTGGTTTGTGGACGGCACAGAGTCGATCCTCCTCGTCTGTTACCACAGTCAGTAATGCCGTTGACAAGCTTTCTTCTTCTGCTGTGGGGTCGACTATGATAATAGAGCTGTATAATGCGAAAATAGAAAAGATTGTGTCCGTGAACTCATTCTTGTCATTTCTACAGAACTCTATATTGATCCTGAGACCAGTGTTTTCTTTCCTCATGAGCGTGAAGTTGATGTGGCTAAAGTAAATCGTGTTTTAATGAAAGAAATTAGTTGTTAATTACTCATCAAATACTGCAAACGATGAGCCAACTGGAAGCCGGTTGATCTTCAAGGGCTGCTTCTTCTGGATGTCAGCTTCTGCTAAATCTGTCTCTTTGTTTATTGTGACTTCAGGGAGCTGTGCTGAGAATTATGAAATGTGTTTATTAGTCATCATAACAGCGAGAGGAAAGGTTAAATTCAGGAGAAGCTCTCACCGTTCTTTAAAGCTGCTAGCAGAACTATGATGCAGGCGTCAAGTAAGTTCCCGTCATAATCCAAACACATAATATCACAGTACAGCACCCAACAAAGCTAGAAAAATAAGTTAGAAAAGAAATGCCAAGGATTTAAAAAACACAATTTGATGAGAAGCCATAAAATAATATACATCATATAGAAATATATATTTATTTACTATATCCTACCTTAGATTTTTCAATGCACAATTCCTCCATATTTATTAAATCTGAACTAAAAGGCAGAAAAAATAAACAAGTATTAAAAATAAAATTCCATGCAAAAAACATCTTCAACATAAAAAAGTAACCTTAAATTACAACTACAACAAACATAAACTCAAATAAATCACACTGCTTTAACAGAAAAATGTGAGCGTACCTTTCAATGACATCTGCGATAAACTGGCTGGCCGCCTGAGCCTGTTCTCCTGGCGGCCCGGGTCTGAATTTAGATGAGCACAGTGGAGGCAGATCTACATTTGGGACTTGGAGAGCAAAGAGGAACTTGAGTTACACTTCATTCGACACCCCAATGTATAGTATTTCTCAAATCTCCAATTATAATTTACGTTTACCTATATATCCTCTATTTGGAGCATCAGACGGCGGCGTGGTCAACTCCTGCAAGAAAAAAAAAAATGCTGAAACTCCATAATCAACAGCCATATCATTTTTTAAGAATATAAAATGATTCTTACAGCTTTGATTCCACATATCACTGTGGTGTTTCCAATTTTCACCAGTGCTGATCCATCAGCTGTAGATACAGAGCCTAGAAGGCCACATTCATTTAATTACGCCTAATAACATCTCTATATTTGAAAACTCTCCTACATCACTTTAATAATAATAATAATATGCATCCCATACTTACTAATATTTAAGGTTGTGGGTCTGAACTCTCCCAATTCCCTTCCATCTGGGCGACAGTTTTCTTTCTTGTTGAATATTAGATTAGGATAATGAATAACTTAATTATTAGATTGGTGTTGTAACAGAAATCAGAAAACTGGTCATCTTACCAAAAAGCTCCTGTGATATTCTAGAGGCTCCGCGGTTCTAAAAAAAACAATTAATGCATCACTACTTACATTAGATAATACAACAAAGTCGTTATCTCACTATCCAGAAGACGTCATTATATGAAATAATTCAGAAACAATCATGCTGTGTAGTAGCTCACTCACTTGAAACCAGCCGCCATGATGTTTAGAGGCACCACGTGAAGCACGTGAAGACTGCAGTGACGTAGAGATGCGGCTCGCGCGTCCTCCGCTCCAGTGTGAGGCGCTCGTGTCGTTTCTCACACTGTTGGCGGCGCGCTGCGCGTTCTTCGCCCGCTGTGACGATGTGGTTTGTGTAGACGACTTCCGCGTAGGTGTTTCTCTGTGACTGGATGTAAAGTTCGACAATGGAGGTTTAACGATTTATTCCGTAATTTAGTACGACTCCCATTCATATATCTCGCCGGAAGGCTCGTTTTAAGTCTGGTCTGAATGCTTCAGTAGAGTAGTTTAGTTATACGCTAGTGACAGCTTCCCTGCAGTGCAATGTTCACTGGAATATGGATGATGGATTTCTCTTTATATGAGTTCTTGCAGTATTCGCTGATCCTGGCGCTGATCGCCTTACTATTGGTATATTTATATCATTTCTTATTTTTAGCATTTATAATGTTTTCATACATCTTTATATTATGATGTGGAGGTTTTATGAAGCTTGTTTGTTTGCTCTTGCTTTATTTAAAATGTAATGCATTTTAATGAATGAAAGGTGTTTTTGAAATACTTGTGCATATATAACGTGACACTTTTGTTGAGCTTCACCGATTCATCCAGTTGAACAAGTTAGTTACTCCCTTGTGTCACACCTGTTCTTGTCTTTAGGTTGTTGTCTTTGTTCATGTCAGTGCTAACATGATAGATCAGACTCGCCATGAGAAGGAGAAACACTTCTTGACTGCAGATGGCAAGGAGGAGTCTTTTCCCAGTCTGATGGACCCTCCATCACTGGAGCTGTCTGTGGTTGTCCCGTCATACAACGAGGAACTCAGATGTGAGTTGTTTTGATGGTATATGCAGTAATATGTATCCACTGATGGTCAAAAGTATGGATTAATGAAACACTTTTAAAGGGATAGTTCACCCAAAAATTAAAATTGCCCCATGGTTTACTTACCCTCAAGCCATCCTAGTTGTATATGACTTTCTTCATACAGATGAATACAATCGGAGTTATCTAAAAAAAATGTCCTGGCTTTTCCAAGCTTATTAATGGCAGTGAATGGAGGTTGAGATTTTAAAGCCCAAATAAAGTGCATCCATCCATCATAAAAAGTGCTCCACGTGGCTTATAAAGGGCCTTATCTCTAGCAGAGAAAAATATCCATAATTAAAACTTTATAAACAGTAATCTCTAGCAGCTAGCTTCCACTAACTGTCATATGAGCGTTCATGAGATGGTAAGAAGGGACAAATGCAGAAGCGCAGACAAAACACTGGTCATGAATTAGAAGTACAAAACCAGGATTTGTACAGAAAACGTCAGAGGATTTTGATAATAAGCCTAGGGGAGACTGGTTTTCCTTCGCTGTTATTTGATGTTCTGTAGATCATCCACTGAAATGTAACTCTCTCATGAACGCTCGTACAACAGTTAGCAGTTTTAAATATGGATATTTTTCTTGCACAAATGCATCGCTTTGGTTCAGAAGGCTGTTGTTAACCCCTCGGAGCCTTGTTTAGCACTTTTTTAGGATGGATGGATGCACTTTTTTGGGCTTTAAAATCTCAACCTCCATTCACTGCCATTATAAAGCTTGGAAGAGCCACACCATTTTTAATATAACCCTGATTGCATTCGTCTGAAAGAAGAAAGTCATGTACACCTAGGATGGCTTGAGGGTGAGTAAATCATGACCTGATTTTCATTTTTGGGTGAACTATCCTTTTAAGATCACCAAGGATACATTTATTTGATCAAAATACAGATTTTTTATTGAATTTATTATTATTATTATTATTATTATTATTATTATTATTATTATTATAGACTGGAGTAATGGCTGCTGAGACTTACCTTTGTCATCACAGGAATAAATAACATTTTAATATATATTAAAATAGAAAACTCATACTCATATTCAAACTTATTGTTTTCATAATGCTGTATTTTTGATCAAATAATTACATTAAGCACAAGACAAACTTACTTTTCTCAAACTTTTGAACGCCAGTGTTTATCATTATAGTTTGCAACCCCCATTGGCTCCATAAGGCTCAAAATCATTAATCTGCTGTTGGCAATAAGAGGATTTATATGGTTAATGCATATCTCTGTCCTATCACAGTGCCTGTTATGATGGATGAAGCTATGGAATACCTGGAGAAAAGACAGGTCCAGTATTTAATTATGATTTAATGGTTAAGTTCTGTTTTTCTGAGTAAAATATTGGTGATTATGATTGTTTTATAACATATGTACAAAATATAAAGTATAATATCAATAAAAAAATTTTTTTTAAGTAAATATAAATATTTGAGTTCACCTGTGAATCCAGAAATGAGTTCTTTTGGATACTTCTTCAGACTGGTTGTTTAAGAGTCTGTTTGAATGTTTCACCACTAGATGGCAGTGCTGTATCTTCAGTGACTCTGTTTAACCTAATGTGTCCTCTTGTTGATTTTGCAGAAGAAGAATCCATCATTCACCTATGAAGTTATTGTGGTAGATGATGGCAGCAAAGACAAAACTACAGAGGTCATTTTACCTCTCATATAATATCTCATAATCAATAATAATGAATTAAATGGTAAATGTGCGTGTTTTCAAACTGAATGGTTGTATCCTCAGGTTGCCATGAAATACACAAAGAAGTATGGAGCACAAAAAGTGAGAGTTTTGACGTTGGTGAAGAACCGTGGAAAAGGCGGTGCAGTGAAAATGGTAAAAATACAAAAACAACCAGTTCTCCTTGTGCGTTATCCACATTTCTGATGAAATCTGATGAAAGACATAACAAAGATGCTGTTTGCGCTCAGCTGGGAATGTGAACAAACTCAATAATTAATCCGTTACGTGGCTTGATGCCGGAAGCAGTTTAAGTATGTGCTCAATCTCAGCTAAAACGTCGTGTTTATCTCTACTCAGGGAACTCTAAGCAGTCGCGGACGCCTCATTCTTATGGCTGATGCAGACGGAGCCACTAAATTTGCTGACATTGAAAAGGTTGAAGAAGGTCTTGAGAGCATCACTGAGAAGCCTGTGAGACTCCACTTTTTGTAAATAAAAATAGACAGTCAGTGTATTGCCAATCTCTCGTTGGTATGTGGATTAAATATCTGTTTGAAGCTCAGCCAGGAGATACGGTTATCAGATTACCAACAGACCTTTCTTTGCCAAAAGATCTCTGAAAATATTTTCTCATGTGTCCTTGAAGATAACATGGTGATCTCCTGCGGATCCAGAGCTCACCTTGAAGAAGATTCAGTGGCTCAGGTAACACTGTTTCACAAAATACTGGAGCATGACCGTTAATGTTCATTCATGAGAAAATTCCATTTGCATTCTTCTGTTTCTTCTGGTGACAGCGGTCTCTGTTCCGAACGTTCCTGATGTATGGATTCCACTTCCTGGTGTGGTTCTTCTGTGTGAGAGGCATTAAAGACACACAATGTGGTTTTAAGCTCTTCACCCGTGAAGCAGCTTTGAAAACCTTCTCTAGCCTGCATGTGGAACGCTGGTAAGGAGGCTTAAAAGTTGAAGAGCATCTCCGCAAATTTTTCACATGCAGCCTCAAATTCCAAAAAGCACTTTTTAGATTTAATGATCTTTTATTTAAATTTAACATTTAATGGAAATAAATGTTTTTGTCCTTGCAGGGCATTTGATGTGGAACTTCTCTTCATTGCTCAGTGTTTTGATATCCCTGTAGTAGAAGTGGCTGTTAACTGGACAGAGATTGAAGGTTTGTGCTGTCCGTTCTGAAATATAATTGCACTTAAAGCGCAGGCAATTAAAACACTTTTTTTCCCCCCTAGCAGTATATGTCACAAAAAAATTAAGGTTATTTCCTCTATGAGGTAATGAAGGCTTGCTTTATTGCACATTTTAGGGTCAAAGTTGGTGCCTTTCTGGAGTTGGCTACAGATGGGCCGGGATCTAGTCTTTATCAGACTGCGTTACCTCACTGGTGCCTGGAGGCTGGAGTCTGAGAGAAAAACTCAGTAGCTGTTGTTACTGCTAGTGTGCTGTTCGTGAGCGAACAGGGGCCAGCGGTTGAGCGCACAACCCACTGCCACCAATGAGTGCACTGTGAATGCAGTCGATGAACAGCATTAGCATTTTATTATCACTGACTGTGCCATGAACACATAAGGGGACGGTCCTTGTATTTTTATTAATGTAATATTGCTGGTTTCCATATTTTCTTTTACATACTGTATTAGGTTTTGGTTTGAAAATGGGCAGATGGTTCTTGGCCAAATAAAATATATATATTATCAGTGTTTCAGCATTTACAAGTAATTTGAAACGTTTTATAGTTTTTTGTGTTTAATGCAGGGCATCAAAGAATAATTTCTGGTCCTGATTTGCAGTTTTAAAAGAAATGAAAGTGGTGTGCACTTGAATGTTTAAAATCAGTGCCACCCAAATCCATTTTAACTCACTCTTCCTACGCATATAGGGTTTAGAAACACAGTTGACCGACTGAAATGGTCTGGCATGTGCTCAAGGCTTTTTAATGTGGTTTACTCAATGGGCTGCTCTGCACCCTGGAGAGAGTATCCTGTTTGTCCTTCCTTTCTCTCCACCAGGAAGACATTTGTTCTTATTCAGCCCCTGTATCTTGTCAGCTACTCTTAAGAGGGAGTATTTTAATATTTTTTACATTGATAAATTATTTTTAAGATCAGTGATTTAAGGAGCTATTGATGTATTGTATTGTCCCCGTCTGCTAAGCCCTAAATATAGAGCCTCGCCTGGAACGTATATGATCCCTGTGCACCTTGATTGAAGAGGATTATTTTGCGGTGCCCTTTTATTGGAAGCGAACTCCCCCTGCCAAACTCATTTGATCACAGAGAACACTAAATATGGGAGCTGTCATTATTGGGAGTATTGTTACGTTCCCCTGCAGTTGTTGTAAACTGTGAAAATGTCAAACTTCTAGACTCTCTGTCGCCATCCTGGCTTGCGTCATTAACTGGACAAGTCACTGTACGCACACAATCGAAGTGTATCCATCCGCGCCGAGGAGCGCACGAAAAGTAGGGCTATCGATAAACGCTTTGGCACTGCGCCAATCTGACAATAAATCTGTTTTCATTTTTACTATGAGATTTTATATTTGAACTTGAACGAGCTTATACTTTTCAAGTGCTAAAAATATATCAGGTATGTGTTCACAAAGCATGTATATTTTTGTAATGAGCACCTTTTTTTTAATTCTTTTTTTACTTGATCTAAATAATTAGACTTTAATTCCAGTGTCGAATGTCAGCGTTGAAATGAGCAGATTACGAGTTATGTGGGATTGACCCCCTAATTAAGACTAACTTTACTCAAAGGATGGCAAAACAAAAGGTTGGGTGATGTCTTAAACGTATATATTTTAAAGATATGTAAATATATATAACATATGGTTCAACGGAGTTCACAAACAACGTTTCGTAGCCGCAAAAGTGAGAGTATCCTACAAATTAGCGGGAACGCGCTCTTCAACAAAAGTAGCGTTCCTTTGGGGTAACCATAACAACAGCGTTTTCTTTAGGATCGATATCTGGTCGTACATTGACCGACTTCTGCCAGTTTATTAATTTTTTTATATATATATTTACACATAACTAATATATATAAAAAAATTCCTTTTAAAGTCACATTCTAGAAATTTCCGCTAAAAAAAAAAGTAGCGAAAACTTCAACAAATCACTTTCTCTTTACAACCTTGGCCAATAAGGTGCATCGCTTCCCGTGAAAGGCAAAATAACTGTCCGCACTTGTCATCTGACCCTGAAAACAAATTAAAAGTGAAACGCCGCTGCTCACAGTGACCTGTTTTCTCCTGTGAGTGCTGCTCTTTCTGAATGGGATGATGATCCCTGTGCGTGTCTGACGTCCTGGGAGAGTTCCAGGAGCTGCGGATGAATTCCGCACGAAGGCGCTGAGGCTCCAGTCAGACTGACGCCGCGGCGCTCGCTCCATCCAAACACACGCGCTGTACACCTCCAATCGGCGCGAGATTCGGCGTTCCGCTCTTTCGCGGATTGCCCCACTACGCGGATTGTAAGTCGACTCGGACTCGTCACATTAAGGTAAGGAGATAAAACACGTATTATTACAGATAATAAGTTTAATTCAGGATTTAAACGTTTTATGCATTATTAGAATAAGTCATGACAAGTGTCTGTTTTTTTTTTTTTACTTTTATTAACTTCCTCACGTTAAAACTTGTTGCTTCTTGCGTAAACCATAACACGGTAGGCTGCGTAAACATAGATGTTGTTTGTTATGCCACTTGCTGTTTAAAGATGCTGCTCCAGACAGTTTCGTTACAGTTGTTACACCTTAGAATAATTTTATTAAAAAGAAAAAAGTGCTAAATGTAGCATTACAGCATTTTTTAAAGCAAAAAACAAAGTGAAGTTGATGGAAAGGATGTGTATGCGCGTTTGCGGGGGAGTTAGGTGATTAAGCCTATCTCAGCACTCAGACTGCCAGACGCCAGTTTCATAAGGACACACTGCCTTTGAGAACAGAGCAGATGAATTCACCCTCAATTGATCTGCCTGCCTGTGCCTATTTGAAACCAAAGCTTGATTTCATGCACCGCTGTTAGTCCTGTACGTTCTCATTTTTCTCCTATGGTTATTTGATTCAGTTAGGGGTGTGTTAACACCTCTAGTATAGCATGCAATAATATTTCCAGAAGCTATTATTTGCCTGGTCTGGCCAAAGATGGAAGCAAGCATCTCTGGTTTCAAATGCTCAAACGGCATTGATTTTTAGCAGATCGTTTTCTGCATCAGAAAGCTTCTGCAGGAAAGGGAGAGGACGAATAGGTGAGGTCCAGAGCCAAACACAGTAGGACCTGTTGACAGCAATAATAACTCAGCAATATTTCAGATATCCTAGCAGGCACAGATGCATGATGTTGGGTTCCAGTATAAGATCTTGAGATCTGCATAGGAAAATGTTTTTACTCCTATAAATTACACCCAAATAGAATGTGCATGTCGCATTTGACCCCAAAGTCATAAGAAAAAAAAAAAAAAAAAAAACTTTTTTTTTTTTAATATTAATTTAGATTTTGGCATGGTTTGGGATTATTTTACATGACAATTAAGCACATTTTTGTCGCTAATTCACAATAACATAATGCAAAAAGTAGACATTTTTGTTTTACTAAATGCACAAATAACTATAAGTATCTAATTTTCATTTGTGTAATGTAAAACAAAATATTTCTATGACCACAATGGAAACAGTTAAATAATTATGTTTGTATTTTTTAACTTTCCATTTGTACTGATTTAAATAATTTATATATTTTTTAAATTAATTTTAAACAATTTTTTTTACATTTTAAATACTTTGAAATAAATAACAATTAATTTATTTAATTCAATTATCAATTCATTTTAATTTAATCAATTATTAAATTCATTTTATTCAATTATCGTTTTATTAATGCAAATCTGTTATGCTTCTTTGTTGTTGTTTTTTAACCAGATTAAACGGCTGGCTGCCAGACTAAAAAAATCACTGTCAGGGGGTTTATTCTATACCTGCCTGTATCTTGGCTGTAATGAAATAAACTGAAGCTCCTGGGTTGGAGTGATTTAAAACAGATTTGCCCCAAGCTTTGAGAAAAATCCATTGCATGATGCACTCCACTACATCCATCACGTCCCTCTTCTCCTTCACCAGTCCAGCTGTGAAAAGGCTGCTGGGCTGGAAACAAGGAGATGAGGAGGAAAAGTGGGCGGAAAAGGCTGTGGATTCCCTTGTAAAGAAGCTCAAGAAGAAAAAAGGGGCCATGGAAGAGCTGGAAAAGGCTCTGAGCTGTCCTGGCCAGCCCAGTAAATGCGTCACCATTCCTCGGTCCCTGGACGGAAGGCTCCAGGTGTCCCATCGTAAAGGTCTGCCGCATGTTATCTACTGCAGAGTGTGGCGCTGGCCGGATCTTCAGTCCCACCACGAGCTCAAAGCGCTGGACTGCTGCGAGTTTCCTTTCGGCTCTAAGCAAAAGGAGATCTGCATCAATCCATATCATTACCGCCGTGTGGAGACGCCAGGTAGAAATCAATACACAAACCACTTATCCATATCGATTATCACTTTATGCATCTGTAAGTAACTTTTCTTGCTTTTTTCAAACAGTTCTGCCCCCAGTTCTTGTGCCACGTCACAGTGAGTTCAATCCCCAGCACAGTTTATTGGCAAAGTTCCGAAATGCTTCCCTACACAACGAGCCTCTCATGCCCCAGAATGCCACTTACCCAGACTCCTTCCCAGCGATGCCCTGTAGCTCATTCTCTTCATCCCCCTCCAGCTCTTTAAACCAGTCCCCAACTGTGCACAGCTACCCCAACTCCCCCAGCAGTGGGACCGACCCTGGGAGCCCCTACCAAATTACAGGTACAATAAGGGAACACTCATTAGCAATGATTTCTCAAGCTTTTATTTAATGACAATCATCTTGGTCATTCAAAAACGTGTTGTCCTTCACAGCAGAGACGCCTCCACCACCCTACAGTATGATGGAGACCTCTCCATCTGAGGATGTGAAACCAGGGGAGTCCTCCAACCCCAATAAACTCATTCTGTCAGCCCCACATAGAGGTGAGACACTAGACCAAATATACTTACTGTGCATTGTGTACATTGAAATGTGAAAAAGTTGTGAACACACCTACTCATTCACAGTGATGCTATTAACTAAGCAATTTTATAAAACATTGACACTGAGCGAAGCAGAATCCACCTAACTTTAAACTGCCTGAGTATTTAACTCAGAACTGCAGCAAGCACTTATAATAAACACAATGTAATTATGCATTGGTGCAGATGCTAATATAGTTATTACTATTATAGTTATCTTTATAGTTATTGTTCTTAGTGTTAATGGGCCTTAAACTATCCATTTAAAACAAATTAAAGTCATTTGAATTATTAGTTGAATTTATTAAAGAGATCTATATTTATATTTGCATATTTCATATCTCTTAGTTTCTAATTTCAATCATTTAAGCATGAACAAGATGAAAGGTTTGTTTTGCAAATCATGAGAAAAATTAATCCAATCTGGTGTGCCCAAATAATGAAAGTGTAATCATGATAACATTATTTCTGATTAAAATGAATCATGAAAATGGAATGAATCTGAATACTATGAGGTATTATACATTTTTTTTCCAGACTTGAGGCCGGTGTGTTATGAGGAACCAGAGTACTGGTGTTCAGTGGCGTATTATGAACTAAACAACAGGGTTGGCGAGACGTTCCATGCCTCTTCCAGAAGCATCCTCGTGGACGGCTTCACAGACCCCTCCAACAACAAGAACCGCTTCTGCCTCGGATTACTGTCCAACGTCAACCGAAACTCCACCATTGAACACACTCGCAGACACATAGGCAAAGGTTTGTTGAAAGTTTTACTTTTTTTTTTGTTTTGTCTTTGATGAGGTTTTTGGGATCAAAAATAGACAGAAAACAGTTGTTCTGAGAAGATCAAGCTGCTGATAATCTTCCATCAGTTGATTCAATTCTGAGAGAAGGTAATTAAAAAAACTGAAATCACCACTTGCTAGACACTGTTTTATGGTGCCAGATAGTGCTGGCCAGTCAACACTGCACTTCAGAAAGCCAGCGAGACAGATAGAGTCCACATTATCCAAATGTTGGCTTTTCTCAGGGCGCTAGATGAGCGTCACTGTGCCAGTGTTGGAAAGACATTAAGTGTTGCCATAGGTTACAGCAGTGACAGGGAAGAGTATGCACACATACACATGCTGGGCACAGATGGACGGAGGCCAAGTTTGAGTTCCATCTACTTTTGTGAGAGATCCTGGTGGGAAGAGCGCCAAGGACAGCGACATATATGATGTGATAAAACGTGATGAATGCTGGGTTTGGGGATAGTGATTTCTGGGATTTACTAAGTTCAAAGGTGAATATACTGTTTTTTTCCAGCGTCTGAGGTTTGAATTTATTTCCACTTAGTAAATTAAGTGCTTCAGTTTAACTGTATTTCAGTTAGTTGCCAAAACAATATTTCTAATTTTCTTTTCTTTTTTTTATTTCAACTTTATTTAAATTAACAAAAATGTTTTTAATTGTTTTTATTATAGTTAACCATAATAACCCTGTTTAATGTGTCTTAAATGCTAATGGTATCTCTCTATATTGAATTCATAATTCCAAGTTGGCGGTTGCAAACCTAAATCTGAGTTTGTTTCCAAGAAAATGGCATTATTATGGAAATGAAATGTATAATTTATAAACTCATAAAAGTTACTGGTTACATACTAGAATGGAATGAGACCGAACACAAGTTTACTAAAATGATGTATTTCAAAAAAAAAAAAAAACCTTATAATAATAACTTGTTAAATATTGGTTAAGTGATGGCAGTGGATCCAAAGATTTTGGAACAATTTGATCAATTTTTTAAATAAAATTAATAAGTGAGTTAAAAGTACATTTTGGTTTCATTTTCATGAATTTAAATGATAAATGTGCAATTATTAACTCATTTTTAAAGTCTTTCTCTTTTGTTTTAGGTGTGCACTTGTATTACGTCGGAGGAGAGGTGTACGCAGAGTGTCTGAGTGACAGCAGTATTTTCGTACAGAGTCGGAACTGTAACTACCAGCACGGTTTCCATCCCACCACCGTCTGCAAGATCCCGAGCGGATGCAGCCTGAAGATCTTCAACAACCAGCTGTTTGCCCAGCTGCTGTCACAGTCTGTCAATCACGGCTTCGAGGTGGTGTATGAACTTACCAAGATGTGCACCATCAGGATGAGCTTTGTCAAGGTAAAGAGGTTTATATAGAATATGTGATGCATCATGAACGACTAATAAAGGTCATGTTCACACCCTGGCAGCCACCTAGAACAGCATAGCAACACCCTGCCTACCACCAGCAGAAGAACCAACTCATTATAGTCACTAGTCAAATCTGCACTGGGACTAAAATTACACTGGTTCTAAGGTATGCTTCTGATTCACTTGAAAGAACCGAATCAGTCTACACTGGTTGTCCTAGACGCATTTGATTCACCTAGAAAAACCGGCTCATAAGAGTCATTTGTTTGGGAATCAGACTACACTGGTTGCGCTGTATGCTTGTAATTCGCTAACGCAAATTCAGAAAGGTCATCAACGTTATTCACAAGCTAACAGCTCTTGAGGGGCTTAGCACTTCCAAATAGAAAATCTTCTATGTGTTGCTATGCAAACTTAATATGTAGTTATTCTAATCTCTGGCTTGCTGTTTTATGGATGTTGCTCTGCCAAAACACACTGCAGATCCCATAACTCTAGAGTTCTCCGGTTACTGACTGATACGACTCGTACAGTTATCCCTGTTTGATTTATATGCATCCAGACAAAAAAAAAAAAAAAAAAAAAAAAGTAAATTGATTGTAATCATTTCTAAGCTAAAATATGAATTAAATGCAAGGTTTGGGGAAACAAGTTTGCAATTATTTTTTTAAATCCTTTAGGTGCTGCTGGTCAATTGGAAATTAAATATTTGTAATATTTGTATCGTTGTTGATTTGCTTTTAAAACCTGCTTGCTGCTTTAGACAAGCATTGTATTGAGAATGAAATCTGTCCTCTTCCCAGGGCTGGGGAGCAGAATACCACCGTCAGGATGTCACCAGCACCCCCTGCTGGATAGAAATCCACCTGCATGGGCCGCTGCAGTGGCTAGACAAAGTTCTGACCCAGATGGGCTCCCCACACAATCCTATTTCCTCTGTGTCCTAATGCATTACAGAACAAGGGGAACATAGTTCTCAGATAGACTTTTATAGCACCCCAAGACACATAATGCTCTTTCTCTTGTGAAAATATGTCTTTTCAGTAGATGTTTATGGTACTGCATATATGTACAATATCATGCTGTTAAGTAAGCAGTGGTTAGATAAGTGTTGCAAAGATTTTAATAAAGAAAAAACTACTACTTCACAGTATGTAGTAGCTGAGATCAATTCAGACAGAAACTCTCTAATAGGAAGCCAAAGAAAAGTGTTAGGCAGGTACTTGTTCTGGAAATGGTTTATTTGTGTCATATTTTGGCTAATATGTGTCTTCTATAACATTTCATGTTGTTTTGCATTTGCGTTAGCTTTCTTGTTCTTGTAATACAAAAAAACTTCCTTCTATTTCTGCCTGCTTATTTTCTGACCTGAAAAATCCTTATACATATTAATGCTTTTAAAGCTGAAAACTGCACAAGATCAATAAAACGTCATAGGAACGCCCTCAGCAACTTACTGAGTTTTCACCATGTTTAAAATAATAATAAAGCTGATGAACAATTCTGTTTGTACGATGTTACTTTCAGCTACACGGTCAAGATGTGGCAAAAAAGGTGAAACTAAACTGTAGCTTTCACTGGTGACATTATTACAGATTGGATTGATCACTAAAAAATCCTTTGATAACAGCTGCCATTTCATATTTACTATCAATAATTGAAAAATCCTAAAAGACACTACATGTGGCCGAATAGGGTGGTTATTCAAATGGATTGTTGATATATAGTAGATTTAGCTGCTAATTCATTTCATGATCTCAAAGAGACTGATGATGACAGAAGTACTTCAGATCGATCAGATCCTTGTCAAACATCCAAGTTTTCAGAATGCAGTGTTGATAGTCTCCACATCATCAAGGATGGTTGTAGGTCACAGATGCTAATGGTTCTCACACGAGTATAGAATACTGCCGTTGTAAAAATGTCATTGAAAATGTGTCTGCATTAAATCGTAGACGGGATGAGTAAAACATCTTCAGTCTTCAGTAGTTGTGCTGTGTTTGAGCTCGATTCTGTGTGGTCAGTAAACGCTGCTGCTGCTGAAGGAAACTGATGACTTCTGGACTCCTCAGCAGAGACTGAAACCCAAAAAACAACACAACATGAGCTGATGGTAACTCACTTTTCTATGAAATAATACTGGGCTAATATAAATATTAATGGCATTTTTATTACAAATAAAAGACACATGAAATTTTGAAAGTATATCAAATTCACCAACCCAAAGAAACAAAGAACAGCTGACAAACAAACAGTCAATCAATACACACACACACACATATATATATATATACATACATACATAAATAGATATTTATGCATATGCGGGATCCTGGGAATGCATATTTAAAATCTGAAAAACTGAACTTTCAAAAAAAAAAAAAAGTTTTTATTATTTATTCATACAGATTTATTTTGCATTGCATATAATTAATGCTTTGTATAACATATGTATGTATGACATAGATGAATTTATAAAAAGAAAAAGAAACTAAATTCAAATTGCATCTTCACATGACTACATGAAGTAATTTGTAAATGTGGCCTAGGTAATTACTTTAAGTGGGTTTAAGTTTATGTACTAAAATTACTTACTGGAAATAAATAAAAGATACAACTTTAAAATAAGATTCAATTTGCTAACATTAACTATATCAGTTAACATGAATAATATTTATATAGCAGTTATTAATCTTGGTTAATATTGAGTTCAAAACTTACTAATACATTATTAACATTTAAAATTTGTATCTGTTAACATTAGTTAATATACCATGAACTAACATTAACATTTATATACACTAACATTAACAAAAATTAATAAATGCTTTTAATTAATTAACAGTTAATAAATTTACTTAGCAAACGAGACCTTATTTAAAAGTGTTACCAAATAAAACTAAAATTTAAGCATTAAATAAAAATTAAACATAAATAATAAAATATATAAGAAATTAAAAAAAAATTTAAAAATTAAAATTGAATCTAAAACTACAAAAATATAAAAACATTTCAGAATAGTAATACAAACTGTAATAGTAAACTGGAATAGTAGTATATATATAACATTATAGCATTATATCAATAGGGAGTTTATGACTAAAACTAATGATTACTATATTACAAAAACCCAGAAAAGTGTTTAATGCTCTTACCAGTCTCTTCTGGTTCAGCACCTGCTCAATGAGGGACGGTCTGGCGGGTCTGTCTCCCGTGGTACCCAGCCGTTGCTTAGTAACAGACACAGGCCTCTCCTCCGAAGCCTCTCACATCACGAACAAACAAAATTATTTGAAATAAGCCTAGAGAGTTGGGATAAAAGCTAATTTAAATACATCAACTGAAGCTGTCATTTATCCCAAATGAGCATTTCTTACGTCTAGTTTTCCCGACGACATGGCTTGGTCGCTTTTCTTTTTCTTGTACTTGTCCTTGTACATTTTATTACGGTGTTTTTTACACATCCAGGGCTTCCTGGCTTTGGCCACCTGGGTCGTGGTCTCGGTGCAGCCGTCATAGATGCAGGTCTTGGGCACGTTCTCGCTCTCTCCGGACGTGTCGTCGTCGTTGAGCTCCTCCGGACTGACCGCGCCGTCTCTCGCCTCCGGCGCGTCGCTCTCTTCGCCCGGGTCTTCCGCGTCGTACGGGAAGCTCTCCTGGTCCTGGTCGTTGCTGTCCGTGGCTGCCGAGGTTTTGCCGTCTTTACCTGTGTTTGCTAAACTAAGATGAACGTTGTCGCTCATTTTGTCTTTTTAGAGTAAAACACAAGTCCCCACCTGTCATCCGACCTTTATGAACGTACTGACCAGACTTGCCTTTTTTGTGACCTCGGCACAGAATAAATTAGTGTTAAGCTGATTTCATATGACTGTCATTAAAAATACCCATTTTTAAAAAAAAAAAATTAAAATAACCCAATAAATATATAAAAACGCAAAAATATGAGGAGTGAATATGTGAAGGACTCCCGTCACGACAAAAACAAAACAGCGATGGCCGCTGCAGAAAAACAGTCTCGCCTGTGTGAGAAAAAGGACGTTGCGTCCTCTAGCGGCACCACGCAGCGGTGCAGATACTTCAATACACTAGACTAAAACTACATTTGCACGGCGACTCTAAAATATATAAGAATTAGAAAACTAAACATCAGATTAAATGACAAATGCCAGCACCAAAGCAGTCAACACCTTCCACTCCGTTTATGGCGCAGTGTACAGAGAGCATTGACAACGTATCTTTCATGCTGAGCCACGAACAAACAAAAAGACCAGAATACAGCGTCGCTAAAGCCTCGAGATCAGATCGATTATATATAGGTAAGTTACTGTTACATCCAACATACGTGCATAAGAACCAATGCTCCATCTCACCTTCTGCAGCTGGATATATCTCTCTCTTCCAGCACATAACTGCAGATCACGAGACCTTTCAGCTCTAGTTTCTTCCAAACAGCTGTTAGGCAGCTCAATTAACTACTTTATGGCCCCCTGACTTTATTATTTATAAATTATCTGTGTTGGATCTCAGATTGCTGTATTGTTTATTGCAGACTGTATTACTTATATTATATTCTATCATCCATTTGTGAAAAGTATCTATCAAATAAGTAGGCTAGATAAAACAAAATCTAAATATATCAAATAGTTCTATTGTGTAGGCTATATGGAAGCCCGCAAGGACAAAATGCTTTCGCAAATCATAATCTGACATAAAATGTCATAATTATGTGATAAAAGTCAAAATTATGACAAACTGAATTGAAATTATGAGATAAAATAACATGGTCAAATTTTTGTCATCGTGTTTTTGTTTTTGTTTTTTAACCCCCCCCCCCCCCCCCCACACACCCCCAAAAAAAAGACATAGTATGTGATAATTTTGACTCTTTATCTTTTTTTTTCAGTTTTTTCATAATTTCATCTTTTTTATGTCAGAATTTCATCTTTTCACATCATGACATACAATGCAATAATTTCAACTTTTATCTTGTAATTATTTTACAGTATCTCATAATTTTGTTCCTTATCTCATTATCACATACTTGTGACTTTTTATATCATAATTATGATTTATCATGATATATATATATATATATATATATATATATATATATATATATATATATTATATATATATATATATCTAATATATATATATATAATTTTTTTTTGAGTGTGTGTGTGTGGCAGAAATGGGCTTCCATAGTTTTTGTTAAGTTCTATTTTTTTCTATTTTTTCAGTTCAGTTTTCTAAAATAACAGTTAAATATAAAAGTATTGGTTTTAAATTATATAACAATATTTTGATTTAAAAATTACAGAAAGTATTTGGACATTTTTATTAGTTGTTGAACATTATTGGAAACTCTCGCTGTCCACTTTCGTACCATTCATCTCCTCCACAGGCCCATCCATCCCAGACATATCTGCTGGATTTGGGAATCTGTTGGGAAGATAGGATAGATAAATTATTATTTACAGGCACATTTTGTTCAATTAGTTTGCTGTTTTGTAAATTAAAGTATTATTACTATTCTCTTAAACCTCTGGGATTAAGTTCATGTGAACATATGATTGGGATCATACAGAACATATTTTATATTATTTTTTATTTTATATTAGTATTTTAAAATATAATTGGACACAATAATGATGTTACAAGTATGCTGTTCCTTTTCATTATAGCACCACACATTTTTACTGCATTTTTCACTGATTTTTTTGCTTGGTGAAATAAAGTCATGATTATTATGCATATTTTAGGAGCAAATCAGATTTTATTCAAGGCTTCCAAGGGATTACATGTTGTATTCTATATATTCTTGATGTTCTAAAGTATATTCTTGTATGAAAATGTCGTCATACATGACAGAGTCAGCATGACAGTTTTTCTGTTTACAGTTCATTATGTACATAATGTGATTGACATACACAAGTCATTAATATTTTTCCAAAATCCAAAAAGCCTTCATGATAATGCTTCAGTACGGTCTATATCAATACAAGATCTGCTGTGGTTTATTTCATTTAAGTAATACACGGTTGGTGTTGAACGATTTACTCTGAATAATGTTAATGAAAAAGACACAGATAATAATGATAAATATTTAAAGTACTTGCTAAAATATTTCTAAACTTCTAGAATATCAGTACGTTCAGACATGTGTAATCGATCTGTCTTTCTCTGCTGTCAGGACAGCGATGACACTGTTGATCTCTGTGAGGAGATGCTGCAGATCTCCATGTTCATGTTAGTGAAGGAGCTCCCGGCCTCACTGCCGCATTCTGGGTATGAAGAGCTGGAGGATATGATGTTCTTCAGCCTGTGGAGAGCGATGATCAGCAGGGTAAGCAGGAAGAGCAGCAAGCTGAGGAAGATGGAGACGTAGACGTAAACATTGGCAGTCCGTCCGTATGAGGCAGCGGCCGCCCCGGTAGAAACAGAGGTAGGGCTGAACCTCAGGAAACTCTCGCTGTCCACTTCCGTACCATTTATCTCCTCAACAGGCCCATCCATCCCAGACATATCTGCTGGATTTGGGAATCTGTTGGGAAGATAGGATAGATAAATTATTATTTAGAGGCACATTTTGTTAAATTAGTTTGCTATTTTGTAAATTAAAGTATTATTACTATTCTCTTAAACCTCTGGGATTAAGTTCTTGTGAACATATGATTGGGATCATACAGAACATATTTTATATTATTTTTTATTTTATATTAATATTTTAAAATATTATTGGATACAATAATGATGTTACATTAATCCCACTAATGGTTTACTGTAGTATCCATAATATGTCAAATTTATGAAGTATTGATTAATACTAGTATTCAGCATTTAATAATACTTGTAATTTATATTTTATTCTATTCTATTACTATGAAATATTATATTAAAATATATTATAATTAAACTATATATTATGATATATATTATTTTAATATATTAGGAACATTTGAACACATGAGATCATACAGAAGATATTTAAAAAATATTATTGGACACGATAATGTTATTCCATTTGGCCTGGAGCATTTGTTAGGTCAAATTTTAATATGCTGATTTAATTTATGGAATATTTAATGAATTATAAATAGTAACAAACCAAATTATTTAACCAAATCACTTATTAAATGTATTAAATAGAGCATTGATATTAAAATATTTATTGTTAATATTAATATAATAATAAATTAATATTATATTTAAATAATATATTACTACAAATTATTATCATATAATCACATAATTTATTAAAATATATGAAAAATATATGTATTCTGATATTTTTTCAAGATTATCAACTCCTAAACACTTTTTTCCAAGACATTTTCCAAAGTGCAACCAATGCACAATCCATTGCCTTCCACTTCTTGACCAATGCATCATCATAATAAGAATATTGTGACATATTGCTATTCATCTAACAGGCCAGTCATATTTTGTCAAGCCCCCAGAGTTCACTGACACACAGCTGACTGTTTCCTTAACTGACCTCTGTCTTTGATGAATGTTGGATTTGTATGGTTCAGAAAAACACAACAATAACCAAAACACTTACATACTTCAGATTGAATGTGAAGAGGATGATAATCACATTTAATTATGCTTTTTGTATCCAGGCAACCTGCCTATCAGTGGGCTCGTAAGCTGGTGCGGGTTGTTGATAGGCCACTGCCGGTCCATTAGGACTTTGGGGTGGTCACATCGGCTCAGTGGTACACACAGAAGGTCAGTCTGTTGTTTACACAGCATGCATACTCGCACCTCATGAATAATAGATTGAGAAGTACCCGAGCAGGAAAATGTCACAGAGTTTCCCAATTTAAAGAGAACAACATGCCAAATCATTTGTTTGACAGGCTGTCGGTATCAGAAATGCTTTGTTTGTGGCCATTCAAAATCTGAGCTTACACAAGACCAACATGCATTCAGCTTTGAACAGAATTTTTTTTCCATATTTACAAGCAGCGGCACATGATTCACATTTAGCTCCCATGAGACAAGAACAGTTTAGAGGAGGTCACCTTAGCTGTGTGAGAATCAATTCATAAGAGAGCATGTGTGCTTGTTCTGTAGGTGCATTAGTGTGGAAATGAGCTGCATCTTCACCATCTGGTTACAGGTCAATATGTGGCTTTTTATTATGTGTTCTTTCACATACATAGTTCTTTATTATTAAATGGGGATCAAAAATGTAGTTTAAATTTGAATTATTAAAAATAATGGTAACACTTTTCAGTATAAGGTCTCATTTGTTGATTTAATTAACAGTAGCTAATGTGATAAATGCAGTGTATTTTTTTATTATTAATCTATCTTAATGTTAGTTAATAAAAACAGAGTTGGGAAGGTTACTTTAGAAATGTAACAGTTACAGATTACAAGTTACCCTATTTAAAATATAATAAGTAACGTAACCATTTCAATCACTTTATTAAAGTAATGTTACTGATTAAATTTTGATTACTTTTCTAAATTTCTGACGAGTGTTTTCAACTGTTCTTTCAGGGTTAACCTTACATTAATACTCAACACTGATTACAGTCAGACTTTCAAAATCCTTCATTTCTTGAATTGAAAAGCACAGCCAACACAAAAGTTTAGCACCTCGTTTTACTTTAAGATCATTCTGAGGTTAAACACATAACAAGATATAGTAAATATTAATACAAGAAGTATTCGGATGCAAACCCCATTTTCATGAGTAACTATAATTTAATTACACATTAATTGCACATTTTTAAAGTTACATTTATTTTGTAATTAAATTATGTAACACTGTTATATGTAACTAGTTATTCCCCAACACTGAATAAAAATGCATTGTTCATAGTTTGTTCACAACAGATAAAATTTTTGATTTATAAAATGCATTGGTAAATTTTGAAATTTACATTGGAAAAATGCACAAAAAAAGTGTTTGCTCAAGTTAACTAATGCAGTTAAAGGGATAGTTCACCCAAAAATTAAAATTCTGTCATCTTTCACTCATGCTTGGGATGGATTTCTTTCTTCTGTTGACCACAAAAGAAGATATTTTGAAGAATGTGGGTAACCAAACACTTTTTGGTCCCCACTGATTTATGTTTTCCATTACTATAGAAGGCAATGGGGACCAACAACTGTTTAGTTACCCATATTCTTCAAAAATGTCTTCTTTTATATTCAACAGAACAAAGAAACTCATCCAAGTTTGGATATACTTGAGGGTGAGTAAATGATGACAGAATTTTCATTTTTGGGTGAACTTTCCCTCTAACAAAAAGTTAACAAATGAGACCCTATTACAAACCAAATAAATTTTACAAGCTGCAATATTGCAGTTCTGTGTAACGTTTCTCACGATGTTCAGAATTTGTTTTCGAGAACACTGAAAATTGTCCACAGATGTGCAGACAAAACAAGTCAAGTATTTTTAGTCTGCGGTTCACCTCACAACACAAAACTTGCTATTTGTTTGTTCGCCGGCATATTTCAGTTCCCTAAGCTTCATTGTGTTTGTGACTACAGTCGTCTGAGCCACAGCGGGCCCTGAGAGCCTCATAAAGGGTCATGATTTATGACCACTTCCCTTTTTTCTGAGATGCATTCGTTTGCAGAGACACGCTAGGAGACAGCAACAAAGGGGAAATCACACTTATTTTCCTGGCCGGTTCCTCCGTCAACTTTAACGTTCCCCCCACCAGCTTTTCAATTTATGAGTGAGATGAGAATCCCTGCGGCAATATAAATCATTCGATCCCTCTCGTGGTTTGCCTGCAATTCCAGGAGAAGTTCAGCGGGTCATTACGGTGTGCGGCTCTAATCTGTGTTTATGGATTTCGTTTAGGGAAGCTTGTGGAAGGAGAATGTGGCTATTAAGAAAATGACTCAAACAAAAAGCTCCACAGAAGATGTCAGTGAACGAGGGGAGCGGGGGATGGAGAAAAAGAGATTTGAGACTGACTTGAATACCTGATGACTGTCCAATATCACTTACTAGAAGCAAATACATCTTTTTTATTACTTACCATATGATAATTTACGTTAAGCACATTAAATGACACATTTAAGTCAGTTTGAATATTTAAGAACAGTTTAGTTTTAACGTTCAAATTGAAAACATCAACTTTTATCTTTTTTTTCTGAGTAAATTCCGATAAATACAGTAGAAATACTGACCTTTTTGATGCAAAAAAAAAGAGTCGTCGGCACTAAATCACACAGCTATCCGTCACGCTCATCTCATGGTCCTGGAGTGAATTCCTCATGGGATTCCTTAAGCTATAGCGCACGCTGAAATAGATGCCACTTGTGTTTGTACTGAGAGCAAAAGAGGAAGCAGTGTATCTGAATGCGTTCGAGCTGAATCTCAACAGTGGGCTGGATATCGACTGTCCAGCTGTTGTACTCTGAATTCCCCCTCCCTCTCCGTTTCATTCCTATCATCTCTCTCCCTTTTTCATTCCCCCTCTCATCTCATTGACGTCTTCTCGGTTTCTTTAGCAGCTGATTTATGTTTCAATTAAAGACAAAAAGGATGTCTCGCATAACTCACAAAAGATGATACCATCGTTCTTGCTTTAATTGCTGTAATTGGGATTTGATTATCTTAGTGATATTACTCAGCTCAGCAGCTCTGACTCTAGATGACAGGCTTCGCCCAGGCAGGGTCTGTCTTGTCTTCTCCAATGGTGCCGTTCTCAGTCATTCATATCTGACAGAACTAATCACCGTTCTCATCAACATCATGAGCCGAAAGGCCTCTCATGTAGCCGTCTTTGTGGCGTCACTCTCAGATGTAATGAACACTCAATGAGACCTATTGCTGGGCTCATATATTGAACAAAAGGGCAATTTTGCTTTGAAAATGAAGCATGAGGATTTTTGTTCAATTTAGTCAGGCATAATCTTGTTTTACACAAATAAAGGTTTAAAAAGGTTCCATTATTTACAAACAAAGGTTCCAAAATGGGATTTCACAGTAATGCCATACACTCCTCAAATAAAGCTTCTTTACTGCATGATTCCATGAAGTACTTTTAATATCTATGGTACCTTTCAATTCCAATTCTTTATAGTGGATAATGGTTCTTCTTAGTTTAAAATGTTCTGCATACTAAAAAAAATATTTTTTTTAAGAACTGTTCACTGAAAGGTGTTTCGCCGAACCCATAGTAGTGTGGTATCGCTGTGAGAAAAAACAAAAAAAAAAAAACCTTTTTGGTCAACAAAAACACCTTTGCATGAACAGTTCTTAAAAGAACCATTTTTCTTAGTGTGAATAGTGTTTAAAAATCAAAGAAACCCCTTTTCCACTATAAAGAAAGATATTTTTTGGAATGGAAGGGTTCCATAGAATGTTAAAGGTTCTTCATGGAACACATAGATGCCAATAAAGTACCTTTAGTTTTAAGAGTGTATGTCAGTCAGATGTCACATTTGAACATATTCTTCAGGTGGCAGACACTGTTTTTCTTTGACTTGAAAAACTGAGAATGAAAAATGAAAAGAAGTACTGGCCGTTTCTGATTTTATCATCAAAACATTTTTTAAAAATAGCTCAATGATGTCTGTTTTTGATAAAATCTCTTTGTTATCTCAGTAACCGAATTTATGATATGTCTGTCTGTCTGTCTGCAGAGAGTCTGGAGCGGACTGGCATATGGATGGAGCTTTGGATGCATGCGGTGGGGCAGGGCTATGCATGTCAATAGGACCGAGGCGTCATGCCTCCTGGGAAGGTCTTATCTCTTCTGCTCTGTGCACTGAAGACACGGAACACAGCTTATGGATCGATGCAAAGCAAAGCATGACTGTCGCTTCTATTATTTGGTATCATGAGTGGGAATTTTGTTTTGGTATTAATGAAGGCTTCCATATCTTCATATCTTGAACCAATACAAAACTCTCTGTTCCTCTTAAAGGGACAGTTCTCCAAAACATGAAATTCTCTCATCATGTACTCATCCTTCTGTCTTTCTGAACCTGTCATTCAACTGTTTGTCCATGCAGGTCAACAGGGTCCAAAACAACATTGATCTTCAATGACCTTCACGTTACATCATACCAAACTGTGAAATTTACTGTATAATAGACAGAGATGGTTACCAGAATTTTACCATAAAAATATGCAAGCAACATTTATTGTTTCACATTTTAAACTTGATGGGATAGTTCACCCAAAAATGACAATTCTGTCATTAATTACACACCCTCAAAAACATAAGACCCTCATTCATCTTCGGAACACAAATTAATATATTTTTGGACTCTGAGAGCTCTCTGACCCTGCATAGACAGCAAGGATATTACCACCATCAATGCACAGAAACGTAGCAAGAACATCTGTAAAATAGTCCATGTGACATCAGTGGTTCAGCCGTAATTTTACGAAGCTACGAGAATACTTTTTGTGCACAAAGAGAACAATAATAACAGAATTTATTTAACAATTCTTCTCCCCGAGTTACCATCTTCCGTCATTTCGAAAAGTACCCCTGAACGTTATCAACGTAAAGTTTTAAGTTCTGCATGTGCGCACTGTCTACTGAATGTAAACAATGTTAATTGCATTTAAAAAGTATTTTCGTAGCTTTGTAAAATTAAGATTGAACCCCTGATGTCACGTGGACTATTTTACTGATGTCCTTGCTACGTTTCTGTGCGTTGATCGTGGTAATATCCTTGCTGTCTATGGAGGGTCAGAAAGCTCTCAGATTCCATCAGAAATATCTTAATTTGTGTTCTGAAGATGAACGAAGGTCTTACAGGAATGGAACGACATGAGGGTGAGTTATTAATGACAGAATTGTAATTTTTGGGTGAACTAAGCCTTTAAATTTAAAGTAAAAAACTCATATGTAAAGGGTGCACGTGTCATGAACACAAATACAAAACATTGGCTTTGTAACACACTAAAATAATGTAATAAACATTAATTTAACAACATAAGATAGCATAACGCCCTGAAAAAAGCTAAGAACTTCTCATTTACCAATTAATAGGTTTTTACTGTAGCATTTTTAGTCTTTTACCATTAATTTTCTTTTTTTTTCAGTGTATGGGCAGAATTGAAGGGTCCTTTTCTTAGAGAAGTTGTAGATTTACAAAACATTAAATATGTAATTTATAATTTATTATTTGACTCAAATTTTCAGCATTTATGGACAAAGATATGAGTACAAAAAGACATAGCAATAAAGATGTTTCTATTTAAGTTTCTAATAAATTTAACTAACTTATAATTAAAATAACTAATAAGTTCTAATTTAATTTCATTCAATTTGACACTTAATTTAAGTGGAATAAAATGATCTTTTTCTTAGAGAAGTTATAGCTCTATAATCAAACATCAATGAATCTTTTGTAACTTTTGTCTGAAAGTTTTTACATTTATTGACAAAGATACAAAAAATATATGGAAAAAAGTAATAATGATATATAAAATTACAATAATGTATGGACAAAAATATTTTTCCATTTTTTAAAACCTTTTCTTTTGTGTTCCACAGAATAAAGAAATTCATATGACATGAGGGTTTGGAATGACACGAGAGTGAGTAAATAATGACCAAATGTTTTTGGCTGAACTACCTCTTCAACATTCATCTGAGTATTCAATCTCTTCATAAAATGTGCAAGGACAGGAGTTAGAGGGCAATTTCTGCCTCTAGATGTATATTGGCTGCGTTCCACTGTCAGCTCAGATGCCCACTGGGGACCGTTGGTATGAGTCCTGCTGTGTCTGTTCCTGTCCTTTGGGTCTTTATAATTGCACCAGCTAATGCCGGCGCTGAGGCACATGAGTGAATGCTGTTGGATTTTGATAAGAACAGTGCCTTGGCTTATTTTTCCTCTAATCCGTAAAACTGTAAAAATCAGAGAAGGTTTCTTATTCCCCTGATGCAAGCGATTCAGCCCAGCTTTGGTGCAGTGGGTTGAATGTTAACGCATGGCATTCGGAGGCAAGGCTGCCTGAAGCATTTTTCATTAGACTGTGAGCTAACTTGAGGGGGAATGGGTCGCATTGATAATGAATCATCCGCTCACCCTGAGTCTGCTCTACTGCTTTTGACAAGAATGTCATGTTTGAAGAAGCTTTGTGGCAGACAACAGCAGTGTGTCAATCAGGATTATCCTGTGGAATTCTCTAGGCACTATGGGAAGGTTTACACAGTGGAGCATGTCAGAAGAAGAGTCGGAGAGCACACTTTTCTCTCTTTCTATTTCCCGTTTTCCATTTTATTTCCCAGCTGAGATGATGCTCTTTGCATAGCAATCCAAGTCTCAGAGGTCTCTGTATTTCTCTGACAGCTCAGACAAGGTCACCTTCTAGTGGCCTAGCAGCTGCCAGCCTATCATGCAGGCACTTATGTGTTCAGGAAATCTACATTCATAGACAGTGATATGGATTTGAGAAAAGACAACAACAACAACAACACAAAAAAATAGCGATAAGTCCAATGTAATGTAATTAAAAACTTTTTTGATAAATGGACAGAATATTTAATGGATAAATGTGTATTTAATAATTTGGCTCATTTAAAATGATTAAAATGACTGGCTGAGTCATTTTATTTTATTTAAATTTTAAAAACTAATTTAAGTGATGTTTCATGCAGGCATGTACATGTTCAGAAAATGAGTGGCATGGATAGAAATTAAAAATAGCAATAAATATATGTTTTGATTTATTCTAGTTTAAAAACTTCAAAAGTTATTTTTTCTATGAGAAGTTGTAGGTTTACAAAACACTCAATTGACAAATTTATATGTAATCATTTGTCTTAAAATTCATAATCATTTATGGACTAAGATATGGACACAAACAAAACTAAAAAAAATATCAATAATAATATGATCCGATTGAATTTAATTTTAATCCAACTGACTTTAAAACTTAATAATAAAAAGATCATTTAAAGTTCATTTAAATTGCATACAAACACGTAGATGTTAAAGAATTTACATGTATGGATAAACATATAGATAAAACATAGCAATAATTATATGTTCCAGTGTAATTTTAGTTATCGTACATTTAATTTAAAACATTAATTTTAGTGAATTAAAATGTCCTTTTCTTAGAGAAATTGCAAATCTACGAAACTAAATAGAACGTAATCTTTTGTCTTAAATTTCAACATTTATGAACAGATGGATACAAAACCACTGAAAATAGCTAGCAAGATACATTCTCGTTTACATAGATTTAGTTTAATTGAATTTAATTGGATTAAATATATGTGTCATGCAGACATACATCATAACAACAACAACAAATAAAAAAAAAAAGAAAAAAAAAACAAAAAAAATAAATAATTAAAATTAAAAGATGTAACATAAAACTTCAATTAAATAAAAACAAGGGGTCTTCCTCCTAAAAGATGTAGATCTATAAAATAAATGGATATTTTTCCCCAACATTTAAAAGTATCCATACAGCTTTAACCAAAGCAACTAACGCCATGCTCTGCCAGTCATATTACAGGAATATGAGAAACTCCATCATATCTGCCTGCTGACTTTTGGCACCATACAGTAAAGTTTGGCCTTAGCTATAAACTGGCATTGACAGTTCTCAGCATATATGAGAACTGGAAATTTATCGCTATACCGCAGCTGCCGGTGGATTGTCAGCTGCAATACATCATGATAATACAATGGCAAGGACCCAGTTCAGTCTGCCTTACACAGCATACAGAACTCCTCACCCCAATCCTTAGAAAATGTACATACAGATAACTCGCTTCTTAACTATGTTTCAGGGTGATTTCTTATATAAATGCTGATCTTAGGCCAACACACGTCAGAACTCCAAGTAGGTTGACATACGTCAGTACCGTGGGTGTTCATACTGCATTCTCTGAATATTCTTGTGTTGATGTCATGGGTTTACTTGCAAGGGAGAAGAATCCAGAAGTTTAAAGTTTAAAACTCTCAATCCTGCTCTGTAGCATAGATTACCCTGGCTGTCAGCACTCTGTTATTGTTGAAATTTCTCTTTCTGCCAGACAAAGAGAAAACAACAGCACCAGGGACGGTAAGGAAGAATTCATCAGTTCCAGACAGAGTCTGTTTCCAAGAATAAACTTGATGGCCATGTAGAGACAGGAACAGGTCTTATACTCTGTAAATCTCAAATGATTGTGTAGACATTCAAGCTGTAACTACTCAGTTGAAATGTGGAGTAAGCAGTTTTCCTGATGTTTAAATTTGCAATAAATTCTCTAAACATGTCAGGGTTCTTTCCACGTGATCTTGTAGTGAGATGTTTGTGCCTGAGATATTGAATTCAGCCCTGCTGTTTTTTATTGTACAGAGATCTTTAATTGGATTTATCGAGGCTTTGTAGTGTGAGACCTGCAGAGAATCTCATTTCTCAAGAAGCCCCTGGTCAGTGAATCGCTGAGTCCTACATCACATATCGAGAGCAGTCTTTGCAGGAGTCAGGCCTAAATGAGAGCCCACGCTGGTGTAAACATCCTTAAACATCCTCATTGTGAGCTGCACATCTACAGCATTTCTCAGCTTTGAATCTGGGTGATGAGAAATGGCAAGCAGAGGAAGCTGTGTCCTGCAGTGTGTTATGCTGCTGTACATATTATTTTTCTTAATTCTTACAATTATTATGCAGGCAGTTTGTGTGATCTAATATAAATCGAAAAACTACATGGAATATTTCTACTTAAAAATCCATTTGTTGCACTGCAGGAACATAAAGGGAACTGCCAAAAACTAAAGGATGATTACATATAGTCAACAAAAAGTTGCAGCATCAAAAATATACATTTTTTTATGCAACTTTGAGCACTTTTATGTCCTAGGGGTAGGTTTTTATCAAAACAGATTTCTCCTTTTTTTTTAATATGTAGGGCACATTAAAACTTTCCTGTTAAAGCTCATGCTTTCATCATTTATTTTACTACTTTTGAAGTACGAACCTTTTTATAAAGGCTATATCTTTTTGTTGAACTGTTGTCCCAGAACCATTTTTAAACTATGGAAATCCATAAAAAATTATAATCCTTACACCTTCAAAATTATGATCAAAACAATTAGTGAAATACAAACGACAACTGGTGTTGTGTGTGTGTGTGTGTGTGTCTATGTATGTTAAAAAATAAAATGGAATATGAAACGTGATGTGTGAAGAAAACAAAGCCCTAAATATCACAGTGTAACATTTTTATTTTGCATAATGTGTTTTAAATGTGTTTATTTAAAAGTTCAAAATGCTAATATTTTATAAAAAACACCCGTTGATAAATTCTAAAAGTGTTTGCGTCGAAAAAAGTTCACGTTCATGACGTTGACTCTGTCATCTCATTAATACTGCCGCTGAACAACAAAGAAACGTAGTACTCCGTTTCCATGGTTATGTTGCCACGTGACCATACCTTAGACTCGAGTGTAATTAGCATTTATTTGGAACAGCTGGAAAGCGTAGGAGATCTCAATTAAGTCAAATGTGTTTACTAGCCTCATGTCGATTGGTCGTGAATATCGACATGCTCGTATAAAAGGTGTAGCGAGATAATCAGTGTCAAAGCACTTTGATCCACTCATTGAAAGTCTATTGGTTCGTTAAGAATATAACGCAGCAAGAGGTTTGTTTTGAACGGTTTTGCTTAAAGTGTCTTTGTTTCAAGTAGTTGTTTATAATTTGAGTTGATCTTGAACGGACTAATTTTTAGCAGATAAAATGGCTTCCCGTGGTCTCGCTCCTCTGTCCAGTCGTCAGGAGAACATCATGGGCCTCGGAAGAGCGGATGGCCTGCGCGCTCTCAAGCCCGGCCAGAGGGTTGTGCTCGGTGTTTTGACCGAGAATGATCAGCAAAACCGAGTATTTGGTCAGGTTGGTGTCAAGTGTTTACAATGCTGCTCCCAGAGTGTAACTAAAGTGACGCTTTTGTATCGTTTATTTAGGTTTCATCCAAATATGTGCCAGCTCTTCGTGATGCATCTACCCTTGACGTCAGCACATCGAGGGCTACGCTGGGTGATCACGTGGTTGAGCCGGTCATCGCACAGTCCACTAAACAGTCATCCTCATTCGTACTGCCGTCAGAGCTCCTGCTAGTAGATGATGCGGTCCAAGATCTTGGTTCAGGTATGCCGACATCTCAAGCCTAATTCGATTATTTGTATCTGGCTATAATTGTTCCGAGTTAACTTCAAAATAAAGCGGTTACTTTTAAAGTGTCTTTGTAACTACTTGTATGCTACAGTAACTTATGGAAATCTTACAGTAATGCATGTTAATTATGTAACTTGGGTTACCTCCAATGACGGCTTAATATTGTATGTGGTGGGTTTAAGTCCTTTTATTAGCCTTTAAGTCTGTATGACTTTGTATGCTTATAACTTTGCATCACCTGAAAGGCACTTGTCACTTGCAGTGCAGATTTCTTATGGATTTGGCCTAAAACAATTTTATGAATATTTAGGGTCTTGCATGGATTCTTCCATGCAGTCATTGCTGGAGGAGGAGGCCGCTGCTTCTGAGGATGTCCTGTGTGTTCCAGAATATGCTGAGGACATCCACAGATACCTGCGTGAATGTGAAGTTGGTATAATTAGTTTTAGCAGGTCTTTAGTTGCCCTTTTATCTGTCTGTAATGCACTGTGTCTCAGGTTAAATACAGGCCGAAGCCTGGCTATATGAGAAAGCAGCCTGACATAACCAACTGTATGAGGATCATCCTTGTTGACTGGCTGGTTGAGGTTGGTGAAGAATACAAGCTGTGCTCGGAGACGCTCTTCTTGGCTGTCAATTACCTGGACCGCTTCCTTTCGTGCATGTCTGTCCTGAGAGGAAAACTGCAGCTTGTGGGAACAGCTGCTGTACTCTTGGCTGCGTAAGTGGTGACTAGTTCTCTTTAAATTTGTTACCTACTGACGTAACTGCTTGGTCTTTCTGATTAGGAAATACGAGGAGGTGTATCCTCCGGAAGTGGATGAGTTTGTGTACATCACGGATGACACCTACACCAAGAAACAGGTGCTTCGGATGGAGCAGCACCTGCTCCGAGTGCTGGCTTTTGACATGACTGCACCCACGGTTCACCAGTTCTTGATGCAGTACACATTGGAGGGGCATATCTGTGCCAGGACCGTAAACCTTGCTTTGGTGAGTGGGTTTCCATCTTGTTCAATTTCTCCTCTGAATTGGATATTGATTTATCCTCTCTGCTCCAACAGTATCTTTCAGAGTTGAGCCTGCTTGAGGTGGATCCCTTTGTGCAGTATCTACCTTCCAAGACTGCTGCAGCTGCATATTGTCTGGCCAACTACACTCTAAATGGGGTTTTGTGGGTACGTCTAACCTTCTCACTGAAGCCATTTTTCATTTGGATGAACCCAATAAAGTTCTTCCGTGCTTCCACAACTGTAGACAAGGTGTATAATGCATAAATCCCTGCCTGCTGTGTAGGCTTGTCTATAATCTGCCTTAAATGGGTGTTTCTTGCAGCCTGAGAACCTGTATGCCTTCACTGGTTACTCACTGGCAGTGATCATCCCATGTCTGATGGAGCTTCACAAACTCCATCTAGGGGCTGCAGGTCGCCCCCAACAGGCAATCCAGGAGAAATACAAGAGCTCGAAGTAAGCAGGCATTTGTAATATGGATGTTGGTTTTTAGCCTCTTCCTAATGACTAATCTCGTCTCAGATATTGTGGCGTGTCCCTGCTTGAGCCTGTGGAGTCTCTGCATCTTCCTTGATGTTTTGGTGACCACAACTGTTACTTGAGGCCAACAAATGAACTGCAGCGCTTAAGTCTATTGTAAATATTGAATGAGTTTTAAATGTAGCTTTTAATCTTTTTAAAAATGTGATTTTTATCATAGGTTGCTTAAGACTACAAAGTAATCAAAAGTGACTTGTTTCTGTAAATCCAACATACTGTTGGTCTGAAGGCTGTTCTCCCTTATCTGTATATGAAATGAACAAATGGTTTTGTACCACTTTGTCTACTTTCCTTAGGGTCTCTTTCTCTGGTACACCATGTATTTTACTTGTATACTAAGTGCAATATCATGTACTTCAAACTGAATTTCAATAAACGAAACAAGTTGCATTACTGCTTGTGTTTTGATCAGTCCAGTACACTTGAAAGCAACAATTTTGGGTTTTATGGTGCACAACGACCTCTAGTGTTCACTAACTCGTGTCATTTATAAAACCACTTTAGTCAACCTGCTTTCTGTAACTGGAAACATTACTTCATAACGTTTCAAACCAATTTAAGTAGCAGAAAATATACGCGAGCGAAACCGCACAGGTAGCCTCCATAACCGACAGTCGCGCGCACTTAATGGTCATCGCAATACAGCTTGATGAGCACCGGCTCAATTTAAAGTTTGTCTTGATTTACTTGCAGTTAACAGCTAAAACTGTTTTCGGTGTGACTCAAGAACGTATTCTCCCCAGAGCTTTTTATTAACGTGATTCTCTGGACTTGACTTTAACTCGCGCGCATTCAGGTGTGGTTTGATAGGGGATTTTTTTTTTTTTTTTTTTTTTTTTTTTTTTTTTTTTTTTTTTCCCCAGTGACCAGAAGAGCTATAAACTTGTTTTATGGTTATTTTCCTTGTAATCTGGTCGAACCTGCTTGGTGACAAGTAGCTACATAATTTCGTCGTGTGTCATGAGGAAAAAATAAGCTCATTACGTTTAACCGCACGCTGCCAAAGCGTTCACGCTTTTTGTAAGTTTTACAGTTGCACTTTTTCCTTTTTGGAGTTGTATATTTGCGTTTCTTGGCACTGCAATGGCGTCACCAGAACCGGCTGAAATCCGCGCCATTCGTGAGAACTATAAAAGAGCCCTGCAGTGTCTGAACTCAGGGCTTCAGTATGACGAGGTGGGGAATAAGGGACAAGCTCTTCTTCTGTACAAACTGGGCAGGCGGCATCTCCTCAGAGGGCTCGGGGTGAACACGCATGGTGAGCGCTGCGTTGGACGCCACTGGGACTTAGCCCGACAGACACAGCTGAGGATGAGCGAGACTCTGAGCACCATCACCGATCGTCTCGGGGTGCTGGAGTCCACAGCGAGCTCGGGTCAGCGCCTTAATCCGAGCCTTCCTGTCGTTACCACCAGATCACCTGTCTCAGCTTCAGGGGGGGCCTCTGCTCATCCTGCCTTCCCTACGGCGGGCTTCACTGCACCCGCTGAACTTCCACCAGCCTACACTCCACAACCGACAGAAGGGCATCTGTCACTCTCTCATGGAGGCAACGGGCCATTTCAAGCTGCTCCAAACCAGACACCCAAGCGCCAGGCCTTTGCCCCAGTCAATCTCAGAGAGGCTGGCATGGAGATTTTGTTCTTGCCCAGAGGGGCGCAGATGTTCTTCGTTTCTGCTGAGGGTCATGTCAGCGCCCCTTCTTATCCAGGGTACCTACGAATAATCATATACAACAGCCAGAACAGTAATGCCAGCTATGCCCCAGCATACCTACAGGTAAATATTGTGTTTGGATAATATTTCTATATTTATTCATGTATATAGGCTACTTATTTTTTTTCTTATTCTCCCCCAAGTTTTGTTATTGTTAACTAAAAATGTTTAAATCGTTTTTGGTAATTGAAATTACGCTGAGATAAAATATAAATAGGCTATTAGATGAAAAACTTAAAGAACAAAAAATTACAGATGTTTTCTTAGGTGAAGTATGCCTTCTAAAACTGACACTGAAATAAAAATAAATATACGCATTTAAAAAAAAAAGACAAAGCACATAACGAAATTACTAGACCTAAAATTATAAAAATGTAATAAAAATAAAAGCTGCTTCAGATTATTAGAAAGCTGTATAGCATTTAAATCCTAAAATGTGTAAGATGCTGAGACTTTGATTAAAAAGAAGACTTTGATAAAAGATATTAAGAACTTTGTGAAACATGATAAGAAAACCTTAAACTTTGTTTGACATAATCTGTACTTTAAGCAATCTTATGCAAAAAAGATTTTTTAAACTAGGCCTACTCATAAGGATTTTTAGTCTTGTGATGATCACATGAATCTGGGTGTTTTTTTTTTAAAGAATTACGTCTCTGTAGGGTTTGGTTGTTGAGCATTAGTTCATGGTTGACCGCAAAATAACTAAGATTACTGTCATGCTTCTCATGTTATACATTTATAGGAACATTATAGAGCAAAGAGAGATAGAAAGTAGAAACTGTGTTTTTTCTTAAGAGAATGCTTGAGATTTATTTAGTATGGCTCATTTGATGGGTATTTGTGATTACTTTTAAACTGAGGAAGTTTTTTTTCAGTTGATTTGTTTGGATCACTCAAATCCGACATGGCTTAGAAAAGTTTCACTTTCATACATCAAAATAGGTGGTTTTACAGCTCCGCCTCTTCTGTCAAACCCACAACTCTTCTGTCAAATACAAAATGTCCAACCTGACTCTGTGGTAGTTATAGAAAAAGATTTAGGTTGTGCAGTGCTAGGAACAGGCTGTTACGGATGACGCCAGGGTTCTTTGTGCAGAGTCGGTCTGCATGCTGTTTCAGCAAATAGAAATCTCATTGAATGGCTCAGCTTCGGCTCTGTGCAGTATTGGCAGATTTCCAGTTTGGGGGCTGTTAGCTGTCCAGTGCTCCCATTGCTCTGGGGCTTGATGTAGGACACATGGAGTCCACGTGCTAACATAACTGCTGCATGCGTCCCACAGTGGTCTTTTGTCCCACTTTAGACATCCAGAACAAAGAGAGGCTTTCTGAATAATCACACAGTGCACAAACATTTGCAATATAATTGACCCCAGTTGTCCCTCATGTGCATAATGACATCCAAATACACTGTTCATCTTTATTTTAGTTCAAAGGGTCATCAAACTTTTTGATGCCTTTTGATGCTTTTATATTATTCTTTAGCCAACACATTTTCCTTATTATTGCACTATAGCCTGAAAGTAATAAATTATTTTAAAATATACATTATTAGATTTGCAGCATATCCTATTTTTCTTAACTATGTTTTTAAATTATTGATATTAATATAATATTATTAAAAGTTCTAATAAAGTTTAATACATTTTTAATGAAGTTTTAAGTCCCAAGCAAAGTTTCTTTTTAAAACCTACGGCAGTCAATACAATAAAACCATAATTAATTACATTATCAGATTTTGTAAATGTGTTCAAAATGAACGCTGAACATATTGTAATTTTTTAACAACCATATATATATGTATATATATACTTTTTTTTTATATTTCAATATATATTTTTCAAAGTTTATATAAAACAAGGATTATTGGAGTGTATTTTACGAGAAAATACTATTCCAGTTTTTATTTACTTGAAAAAGTGTAAAATTTATTAGCAATTTCTGAGTGAATTGTTCCTACAACAAATTATTTCTATCTGGTTTAAAGGTGGTAAGTAAAGATCATGTACAGTTTAAAAAAAAAAAAAAAAAATCTCTTCATTTTGATTGGAATGTTGTGCTTGCAGGTTTGTGATTGGATCTACCCGCTGTACCCAGACTCACCAGTCTTTCTTAGTAACAAAGGTGTGTTCACATTCCCTGATACCACCGCAGGAGTGCCGGGGTCCTATGTTGGGGTGGTGCTGTCTTCAGAGCTGCCTGCAGCAGACAGGCATCTGTTCCAGGAACAGCTGTCAGCACTGGCACAGCTCAGGGTCCAGGTACTCAATCTCACTTTTGCCTTTGCCAAAATGTATGCTGAAAAGAAAGACAAAATTGACATTTTTATTGAACTCTCAATCTATGCATCTGTTTTGTATAACTGATTAGTTTGCTACGTATTACTAATAACCGAGGGATTTTCATTTAAGGTAGATGAAGAACAAGGTGGCGCTACAGGAACAGACATTAACCAGAGTGGGAAGGTTCCTCCTTCAGAAACATCTGTAACCCAGTCACCAGGAAGGGAGGATAAAACTGTTCCAGTTTGGAGCGAAAAAATGTCTCGGGGTATTCTAGCAGGTCTGAACTTTAGGATCAGAGTGGAGTAACCTGAAATGTTGATAGGAATCTCAGTATCTCACTAGATATCTAGTGTATTTGTTTCTTCTATTGAAGTAGAAGTTGAGAAGACACATTCTTCAAAATAAAGATTGTAATCTAGGTTCCATGAATAACCTTAAACATCCGTGGAATTTTTTTTGTTGCACAAAAGGGTCTTTAGATTATTACAGTATTCTCCACACTAAGAAAAAAAAGTTTTTTTTAAAGAACTGATCACTGAGAGGTCTTCTAGGGCATTAGTATGGAAACCCCCTTTTTGGAACCTTTATTTAAATAAGAGTTCACTGACTGAACGCCTTTTTGGTGCGTTTTATAAATAGCCACTAGAGGCCACTCTAATAAACTCTAAGGCAGGGGTGTCCAAGTTCTAAAGGTACTGTGATATTTCCACTGTGGCTGTGCAGGGACCTCCTGGCTGGGTCGGGGGCTTGAGCGAGGAGGTGAAGCTACCGGTAAAGCCATCCAGAGAGGAGGAACTAAGCTACGAGAAAACATTACTCCAGAGGAGACCCCAGCAGAGGTCAGCCCCAAGGTCACCAAAGGTCTAAATGCAGCCAAGCAGGCCACAGGGGGTGCAGTGAAAGTCAGCCAGTTTCTAGGTAAAACAATGGTGTAATTAGATTGATCATATACTGACATATTTAGAGCCTTTCTGTATCCTGTTCTGCAACATGTATAATACATTTTGCTTCATTCACCAGTGGATGGTGTTGCTGCTGTAGCTGATAGAGTTGGGAAAGAAGTTGCTCCACACGTGAAAAAACACGGTGGCAAACTCATCCCAGGATCCCTCAAGAAACGTAAAGAAGGCTGCTCCAACATGAATGGAGCCAAGCTAGTGGCAGGAAGCAGCATACAAGGTAAACAAATAAATCATGAAAGGCTGTTGCCATTTTTCTTATCTACATTAGGTTTACTTAGTATATCAGACTTGTTGATCCTTTATAAGTTGACAAAAGATATTTTCGTTTATGTTTAGATGCAAATTTTGTTCTGTAGGTTTGTCAACTCTCTGGTCAAGTCTGGAAACTGCAGCAAAGACTATTGGCAAAAGTATAACTTCAGAGACTGTGAATACTGTGAAGCACAAGTAGGTGTTTATTTTTTTTTTTTTTAATTATTGCTTTTCAGGATTCACTGATTCACGGTTTCTCTTCTGCTTTTCTTTTATTCTTTTCTCTACCTAACACTGCTGTTGGTTGGTTTTCTCGTTTTTTTTTTTTGTTTGTTTTTTTTTTGCTATATACCTATCCAAACTTCAGTGCTTTTGGGAAATTGATTAATTTACTCTTTCCTGTTGCTTTTTCAGATTTAGGGGTCTAGGAAGCCTCTTGGACCCCCCCTAGCAGCATATAAATGGTGGCGGGTAAAAACACACTGCGTTTTCTCTCACTAATGTCTCTCTCAGATTCGAACATACCCTAAGTGCCTTATTTTCTTGAGTTACTGACCATTCAGAAGTCGCTGAGAAGGTGCTCATTTTTATTAATGGTCCATCAGAGTGCTTTGTGAATTAAAACTGAGGTGAATGCAACATTTTGTATGTGCACTGTGTTCTGTTCATTTTAAAACATTTCACATTATTTCAAATATCCTTTAGAATCAATAGTCAACAAAATAACATGAACTTCTGTCAGGACCTTTAGCTCAGAATATCTCCATGTTTGTGATTAGGTATGGAGACGAGGCAGGACAAGCTGCAGACACTGCAGTCCAGTCTGCTGTCAATGTAGGTGTCACAGCATTTAATATGGACAACCTGGTTATCAAGGGTATACTGAAGAGCACAGGCAAGCACACTGAAAATGCAATGGTGAAAGACGGCTCAGGAGAAGGAACCAAGAAGAAAGAAAAGCCACCTAAGGATGACAGAAAATAAATTATTAGCTGTCATCAGTTAACTTATGTACATTCTTGTAACAAAAAAGTATCGTTTTGTATTGATAATGAGATTGATATTATACTGAGCAATGTTTGCAGAAGGATGCACTTAGACATGTATTGTATTAGTTAAATGTTATACTCGTGTTACTCATATTTTCTTAAAGATATTCAGAGTTTTATGGAAAGAAACAACAACAGGGTATTTTATTTTACCTAGTTTGAATGTTTATTCTACAAGTATGTTTGATTTTCATTGCAAGTACATTTTGCATTCTGCATTCTTAAACTTGGAAAATAACTAAGAATTAACATCACTGTTCTGGACATTCTTGTGGCTTATGTTAACTTTAAGGAAATGCCGCCTCATTAAAGTTTACCACAAAATTTTACATTAGTTTAATTGTAGCAGTAAGGAAAACCATGGTACTATTTGTAACTTTTATTTAGTGTAAATACAACTGCTATAGTTGTAATAAAAAGTAGAGTCTTGCCTTTTTCTAAACATGATTTCATATGCATCTGTCAAAGCATCAGTGTTACAGTGAGCGCTGTTGTAAAGGTTATTGAAAAGGTCGCCGCACAATAGGACCCAACGTGATTGCGTAATCAGTGCTGTGGTTGTTCGTTGCCGTGGACACAGCCCAACAATCACAAAGACACCGATCAAAGTGAAACCTGCTCATTACTCAGACTGAGAATGGCAGAAATTGATCTCAGAAATTATGAGTTATCCCAACTGCAAGCAGAAGTCGAGCAGGAGAGAGAGGTCAAGTAAGTCCAAACATATTTTAAAAACACAAAGCAATGTCTTGACTGCTGTTACCATGAACATATCAGACATCGCCGTTGCACGGTGATTAGACTTATTTCGTAATCGGTGAATCGTTTAAAGGGAGATGTTAAAGGACTCCGTGTCTGACCTGAGGAGCACACTGGCTGATTTGGAGAAGAGACTTAACAGTGTTGACGGAGAAGGTGTGTATATGAAGAAAGATGCAAGAAACGTTGATCTACGGTATATTCTACTGAGCAAAATTACATATGACTAGTATCGTTATTTTAATGAACAAAAAGAACAAATTCGTACATTCATTAAAGTTGAACCGTACAACTCTGCTCAGAGAACGAGTGGAGAACCAGATATGAGACACAGCTGGAACTGAACGAGCAGCTGGAGAAACAAATCAGTGTTGTTCAGGAGAGACTCGAGACCCTCCGCGGTAACCCCTCAGGTAGCATAAGAAACGCTTCTTTTTGTTGTTGTTGTTGCTGTAGTATAGTATTTTATCTTATAGTAAAATATATAACCCATCGCCTTTATATTTTGTAATTTATGGTGTTTTCAGGCCTCCCTTATAGTGTGTTTCTGCAATCAGTCTGCAATAATACAAAGACACACTTGGGGGTAACTGCCAGAAAATGGTCTGAAAAAAAGTATTTTGGGCTTATAGTGCATGTCCACAGTTTCACATACTTCATTCATGATTTCCTATGTTGGCTCTATCTCTTCTCTTCATCAACCTCTTCATCACATCTCTCATTTGATTCTTCACATCAGTTATGATCAAATGAATGATCAAGGGTCTTATGCTGATACAGAATGAAATATGAGGCAGGCACAGGCAAGCCATATACTTTAGAGCTAAGCGAATAAGCCGTGCTGTTATTTTGATGTATTTTGTACACACTGCACCACTGTAACTTTTGTCTTGCGCTTCAGATCGACTGGCTTCTATTCGCTCATATGATGAAATGTCAGAGGTAAGCATTTCACCTGCAAAAAGTGCTACCAACTTTCAAAACTTCTAAATAAAATTGCAATTGTTTTAAATTATAAAATCATTTTAATTTAAATATTAAATAATTATATAAATTGTATATTGTATATAACAAAATCTACAAATTATATAAAATATAATTACATACCCTAAATATAAACAGAAATAAAAAGATATTATTTTAAATAATTATTATTAATGATAAAATTCTAAATGTCATAGACTTGCACAGTATGTAACAGTCAAAAACACAGGCTTTTAACATATATATATATATATAATATATATATATATATATATAAATATATATATATATATATATATATACAGGTCCTTCTCAAAAAATTAGCATATTGAGAAAAAGTTCATTATTTTCCATAATGTAATGATAAAAATTAAAGTTTCATATATTTTAGATTCATTGCAACCAACTGAATATTTCAGGTCTTTTATTGTTTTTAATACTGATGATTTTGGCATACAGCTCATGAAAACCCAAAATAAATTGTATATTGTATATAACAAAATCTACAAATTATATAAAATATAATTACATACCCTAAATATAAACAGAAATAAAAAAAAAGATATTATTTTAAATAATTATTATTAATGATAAAATTCTAAATGTCATAGACTTGCACAGTATGTAACAGTCAAAAACACAGGCTTTTAACATATATATATATATATATATATATATATATATATATATATATACAGGTCCTTCTCAAAAAATTAGCATATTGAGAAAAAGTTCATTATTTTCCATAATGTAATGATAAAAATTAAAGTTTCATATATTTTAGATTCATTGCACACCAACTGAAATATTTCAGGTCTTTTATTGTTTTAATACTGATGATTTTGGCATACAGCTCATGAAAACCCAAAATTCCTATCTCAAAAAATGTGCATATCATGAAAAGGTTCTCTAAACGAGCTATTAACCTAATCATCTGAATCAACTAATAACTCTAAACACCTGCAAAAGATTCCTGAGGCTTTTAAAAACTCCCAGCCTGGTTCATTACTCAAAACCGCAATCATCGGTAAGACTGCCGACCTGACTGCTGTCCAGAAGGCCATCATTGACACCCTCAAGCGAGAGGCTAAGACACAGAAAGAAATTTCTGAACGAATAGGCTGTTCCCAGAGTGCTGTATCAAGGCACCTCAGTGGGAAGTCTGTGGGAAGGAAAAAGTGTGGCAAAAAACGCTGCACAACGAGAAGAGGTGACCGGACCCTGAGGAAGATTGTGGAGAAGGACCGATTCCAGACCTTGGGGGACCTGCGGAAGCAGTGGACTGAGTCTGGAGTAGAAACATCCAGAGCCACCGTGCACAGGCGTGTGCTTTTGAACCAGAAACAGCGGCAGAAGCGCCTGACCTGGGCTACAGAGAAGCAGCACTGGACTGTTGCTCAGTGGTCCAAAGTACTTTTTTCGGATGAAAGCAAATTTTGCATGTCATTCGGAAATCAAGGTGCCAGAGTCTGGAGGAAGACTGGGGAGAAGGAAATGCCAAAATGCCTGAAGTCCAGTGTCAAGTACCCACAGTCAGTGATGGTCTGGGGTGCCATGTCAGCTGCTGGTGTTGGTCCACTGTGTTTTTATCAAGGGCAGGGTCAATGCAGCTAGCTATCAGGAGATTTTGGAGCACTTCATGCTTCCATCTGCTGAAAAGCTTTATGGAGATGAAGATTTCGTTTTTCAGCACGACCTGGCACCTGCTCACAGTGCCAAAACCACTGGTAAATGGTTTACTGACCATGGTATTACTGTGCTCAATTGGCCTGCCAACTCTCCTGACCTGAACCCCATAGAGAATCTGTGGGATATTGTGAAGAGAAAGTTGAGAGACGCAAGACCCAACACTCTGGATGAGCTTAAGGCCGCTATCGAAGCATCCTGGGCCTCCATAACACCTCAGCAGTGCCACAGGCTGATTGCCTCCATGCCACGCCGCATTGAAGCAGTCATTTCTGCAAAAGGATTCCCGACCAAATATTGAGTGCATAACTGAACATAATTATTTGAAGGTTGACTTTTTTTGTATTAAAAACACTTTTCTTTTATTGGTCGGTTGAAATATGCTAATTTTTGAAGATAGCAATTTTGGGTTTTCATGAGCTGTATGCCAAAATCATCAGTATTAAAACAATAAAAGACCTGAAATATTTCAGTTGGTGTGCAATGAATCTAAAATATATGAAAGTTTAATTTTTATCATTATATTATGGAAAATAATGAACTTTTTCACAATATGCTAATTTTTTTGAGAAGGACCTGTATATATATATATCGCTCCCTCACGCCTCCTGTCTGTGCAACATGAAAGAAACACTTTGGTTTATGCTTCAGTGCATGCATACACACTACATTTTCAGCGGCTATTGTTGCATGGTGCAATTGTTTCTCATTACATCCTGGCAAAGCTGAATATGGTCTTCTGCCAAAGACGAGATTAAAATCAATCTGCTGAGACGGCCTGCAAAAAAAATTAATCAATGAGAAGTAATCTGTAAATGAGGGAAGAGAAGCGAGAAAGACTTGGGTGGGCCATGCCAGAGGGATGGGATGACAATTAGAATATTTAAAAAGCGAAAATATTTCAGGTCAGGCTTGACCCCAAGCAAATAATCTTCATTTTATCCCTATCATATAATCAAACGTCATATAAGAACATTCTTTATTCCTTGTCTTAAAGAAATAGTTCACTCCAAAATCAAAATTTACTGACAATTTACTCTACCTCAGGCCATCCAAGATGTAGATGAGTTTCTTCAACGGAACAGATTTGAAGAAATCCAGCATTACATCGCTTGCTTACCGGTGGTTCCTCTTCAGTGAATGGGTGCCGTCAGAATGAGAGTCCAAACAGTTTATAAAAACATCACTGTAATCCACATAATTCAGTACATCGATTAACATTTTGTGAAGCCAAAATCTGCATGTTTGTAAGAAACAAATTCATCAGTAATAATTACTTTCGGATTAATGTAATGCTTTTATCAGCTGTTTGGACTCTGATTCTGACGGCACCCATTCACTGCAGAGGATCCATTGAAGAGCAAATGATGTGATGCTAAATTGCTCCAAATCTGCTCTGACAAAGAAACAAACTCATCTACATGTTGGATGGCCTGAGGGTGAGTAATCTTTGAGCAAATTTTCATTTTTGGGTGAACGATTCCTTTAATTTGTTCAGATATTTTCTTTTTATTCAGGATGCTCTCAGACAGAGGCTGAAATTGCTGTCTGCTGAGAAGTGCGGCCTTCAATCCCAACTGAAGGACTTCCAAATAAGAATCGCACAGGAAGGAAAGGTGAAGTCCTACACCGTCATATCTTCCACTATCGTTCCTACTACGAAAACGTCTTTGTAGTCAAGACATCACGTATCTTGTTGTACAAAATCTCCAGCTATTAATTGTAACATAAATGACATTAACATGAGAAAGGGAAAGAGTTTAGGTATTGGCTGCTGAATTCCCCTAGAGGTATAATAACAATTATTTCACAATTATGCTGACATGAGAGTCCTTAGTGGAAGAATAAGGAAGGATTACAATTTGTTACTTGGTCATACATTACAAAGACAGATAAATAAAGACATAATTGTCTTTATTATGCATTCTATTCTAAATAGACTTACCAGAAAGTCTACGAAGAGAGGCGGGCATATCTTGCAGAGATCGCAAAGGTAAGGAAGGCATTTAAAATAACTTTTCCAGTTTGTGCTTTCAATTTAGTGTATTCACTTGGCAGATGTTTTTATCCAAGTGTATAGGTTTTATCATTATGTGTGTTCCATGAGAATCAGACCCATCACTGTGGTCTTGAGCTACTTGACCAAAGATATTATCCAAAGTGCTGCTTATAATGTGTCTCTAGCTGTCTTCAACGCTGGATATGAGCAGAAAGCAGCAGATGGTTCAAGCCCGGAGGAAAGCGTTGGGTCCAGACAAAACGTAAATGTAAAAACGCACTGTACATCGTCAAATGACACCACTTTTTTTTTCATAGGAAACAATTCTAGGTCTTATTTTTTTTCCTTTAAACAGTTTTTAATGAACATGGAAAAAACATTCAGGGTTGAGACATTCAATTATTAAAAGTACATCAACACTGTAAACAGAATGTGATTTTATCACCATGTATACTTACTCATTTAACTGGTATACTTAAAATCATGAGTAACAAGACCAATCCTTTCAATCTCAGAATGAGTAATAACTTAAGGGATAGTTCAGCCAAAAATGATTCTGCCATTATTTACTCTCCGTCATGTCTTTTCAAACATTATGTCTTTCGGATTTCTTTATATTTGTACTGTGCAGAAGAAGTCAGACAGGTTTAACCATTTCTAGGTGAACTATCTTTTTAATATTGAGTTATTCAGGTTTAATTGTCCTATATGTATAGACACAGTAGATGGATGGTCTGTCTTTGATTGCAGTAATTATACTTTTAAATACATTTTTAGAATGTTGGATATCTTAAATCATATTTTTTTGTTTTGTTTTGTTTAAAGCAGAGGCCAGGAGAGTATGAGGCAACATTCAAGTATGATGAAAGGGTCTGACAAAAAAGCACCAGCAAGGAGTCAACTCCCTCGATTAAAACATTAATGCAGTTCAGGGATCTTCAACAGAGCATCCATCAATTATTGTTTGATTATTTTTGTCTGAGTGTTTATTTTTTATCTTTTTTTTTAAGAACAGTAAAATTAAGCATAATTTTTGAGTTCATAGACCTAGCTATATTGTCATATAAGATGCTAATTCTGTTATGAAAACTTCCCATATAGCAAGCAACCACTTAAACAATGTTAAGTCAATGTTTATGTGTCAGTGCTACTGCTAACTGCATTGAATTAATGTTATAAAGTGATGTTGGTGCTATATCACCTTTGAACCCGCAATTAATGTTGAAACAATGGGGATATTTCAACAACAACAAAAAAAAGTAATGTCATTAAATCACTATTATGAAGTAATGATGGTTCATTATCACTTATTCACCCTCAGTTAATGTCAACCCCCCCCCCCCCCCCCCCCCCCCCAAAAAAAAAGTTTTGCTCAATTGCTTAAACACATTTGTCGACTCAGACAGCACACTTTCAAAACTGTTAACACACAGGCTGAAACTGAAGCTCAATGGAACATGAAGTTGCACTGTTCAAACACAGAAGTGTTGAATGTGGTTAAAACAAAAACAAAAGGAAACTTATGGGTGATAAGATCTAAAAAACAAAATGAAGAGTTGAAATACTCAGAACTTCAAATTGGATGTTTTCCCTTGCAGTGTTGCAATGCACCAATGGAAATACCTCCTTGCATGGCAAATCCATCAACAGCCCTCTCTCTTTAGGTGAAACCAGTCTTTCATTTAGTGCATCAAGAAATGTGATGAGGCATTCTGTATTGAACTGATAGTCTGTATGTGGCAAAGGACACCATCACTGGAGATGGCAGCACACTTGGTGATATTGGCACCCCTCTGACCTGGCACTGCAACAGTGACTCTCTGCCCAATAAATGTTCCTCCCGCGTCTCCTCACTTTACAGAAGTTGAAGCTGGCTTCATCCACAAATTAATTTGTGATGTGCCCCTTAAGCTTCAAGTACATTATTCTGTAAAAAAAGCGAATTCATAGAGCTAATTATTCCAGTTGCATGTAACTGTATAGTATAACATTGCATGACAAACATAAAAATGGGACTGATGAAACATCTACATTACTGTAGAGAAAGTTTGTTCTGCCAAACAGGGCAATACAGTAAAGCTGAAATACACAGTGGTATACAGTAACATTGTGACTTACCTGTTGTCATTTGGAAAAAAAGCCTGGCAATAGATGCCACAGTGCTCTGACTCAGAATGGGTTGGTCCCTTTGTCCAGCCACTCTAAAGGGCAAGCTATGACTGATGACATGGTCAACAATTGTTGCCTGAATTTCATTTGAAACTTGAGCTGTATCTTCTCCTTTTACAGTAATGCAGCTCCTCCACCATGTATGCAAACTCCTCTTTCTCTAGCCCTCTACCATGCTCTCTTACTCTCCTTCCATGCTTTTGGTGTCTTTGATCCATACTTGCAAATAGCAGAGCAGATGTGGAATCTTTTATAGAGGGATGAGGACTGATTGCTGATTGAAGAGATTGAAATGAGTTTCACACAGGTGCATTAGAAATTCATAATTATGCAACCTTCTATCAGCTGTGAATAGATGTTTTCCTTTTGTTCAACACAGTGAATCCAATAGAGTTTGGGGTCTTTCGATGAGATCTGTAGTGAGTGTTTTGACAAAGGGTGTGAAAAATGTCTGAAACAAATTAAAAAGTGTTCAGGCATTTGCAAGAGAAGATTTCTGCTGTGCTAAGAATGTGATGATGAAGATCAAGTAGATCCCAGTTTCATTAAGTGTGTCTTAGCAAATGAAAAAAAAACTGTAACCATAATTGATTCAATGTTATTGAATCAATGTTACACAGTGATATTGAGTCTACATCACTGTTGTTGAGCCATTATAGAATATAATTTTTTTTTTATATGATTAAAATTTGATGTTCATTCTAAACCACTTTTATTTTTAATGAAAATACTACTGAAATGTCAACATAAATTGTCATCTGATGTACCAAGTTAACATTAGGGCCTGTGTTCAACTACACTTCAGTGGCACATCAACAAACTCCTGAACATTTCAAAGTTTGGGGAAAACCTTTTAAAATAAAAATGACACATTTCCAGCAGCTGAGTGACTTTATTGGTTTCTAAACATTTTTACACAATCAATGACAAAAAGTCTTAAAAATCAGTCTTAAAAAAATAAAAGTGGGACAAAAGGACGTAACTACAACCTTTAAGTTAATTACTTTCAGGAGCCTGATGCCAGACTACTTAGTGGTCCGATGGTTTAAAACCTGCCTCACATCAGACTGCTGCCTCTTCTCCTTTGGGTTCTCTGAAATCTGAATCTCATCATATTTAATAACTGATTGAGGAATATGGATAATAACCTGACAAAGCAGTAATCAGGGAGCAGGACATAAGGTGCAGGACAGCATAATTGTATCATTGTCTCAACACTGTATCAGTGTCACCTTGCTATCTGGGATTTTCATTGCATGCTTCTATGAAGAGTCAAGGTTAAGACGACGTATTTTATATAATTATGTAATTTAAGAATACACCTAGGCCTACATAATTATATTTAAGACTAATTGATGTAGTTAATGTTATTTGATTGATGAAAGCGAGTTTGAGCATGTGTACAAACACATGTTCGCTCTGAGTCGTGAGGGAGCTTCGAGAAAGAGACTTTGTAGAGCAGCCTCACCGGAGAGGAACGGGGCGGGGTGTGTGTGTGTGTGTGTGTGTGTGTGTGTGTGTGTGTGTGTGTGTGTGTGTGTGTGTGTGTGTGGAGGTGGAGGGGGAGGATGGCTGGCTGGCTGTGGCAGGTCTGTGGTGCGGGGCTGAATCTCAATGAGAAAGCGGTCAATGTAAATCACTGCAAGACACGGAGAGAGAGAGAGAACAGCAGCTGCCGACCGACCAGCCAGCCAGCCAGCCAGCCTCCTCTGCGGGACAACAAAGGAGGTGCCGGGCTCACTTCACGACTCCTGTCAGCACAACTCAACATCTGAATCGTGACCATTACGAAGAAACCTTGAATATTCCCTAAATATTCACCTTTAGGCAAGTAGAAAGGTCTGTTTATTTTCTGTAAGTAGAAATAAAGCAAACCGAAAACTCAGAAATATTTTGACCTGCCTTCGAATGTTGTTTTGCTCATTCTAATTCATTTTAATAGCTCAGCTTATCAGTTATGTCACTGTTAAACGGTCAGCGACGTGACGTTAATTTTTGTCCGGATCTAAGTTAGCCTATTTACATAAGGAAATTAAACTGAAACAAAAATGACTTGATCATGTTTTCAATTTAAGGATCAAAGTAATTTTCCTATGTTTGCGCGACTGTCAAACTGGGGAAAATGTAGGCTAATTCGACATAATCTTTTATAATTTCTTTTAAAATATGAATAGCCTATCTGTGTCAGTGTCACTTTTTTGTGTGCCTAGCCTACATGTTTTAAAAATATTTTATTGATATATATATATTGAGCTTTTTATGAAAAGGCTTGCGTTCAAGTCGTAAAAACCTTCTAGGTAGGCTGTTACTAAAAATTAATTTGTTTCAAATTAAAAAATAACCCCTTCAAATATGTTTTAAAACTTTTTTTGAAAACGTACTTTTTACTCGACAGTTAAACCACTTTGAGAGTTTTTAACCTGAAATAGCTGTACAAATTATATACTAAATATTTTTTTCAAACAAGCAATATCTCATTCTAAGAACTTGTGCACGTTTTGAACTCGGTCAAAGATTTTTAACATCCTTATTGGACACTGATCCTGAAATACCTATTCGTCAACGTATTAATGTATAGTAATGAATAGCTAAAAAATAACAGACCTTTGAGCACGTTTTCAAATGTCAAACGTTAGTGTGATGACAGACGCAGGATTTTAGCTCTAAGAAATGTAAGCTGTCATTAAAAGGTTATTTTCAGACTAGACATTAATTGACACCCACAGGGTTGAAGGATTAAACCAACAAGGTTAGTTTGGTAACTTCTCCTTTCCACATTTAATTTTTTCGCTTTAGACCTAATTTGTCTGGACGACATGGAAGAACACTTTGACGAGAGGGACAAAATGCAACGCAACAGCCGAAGCGCAGGCCGGGCGAACGGGCTGCTCAGCCCCACTCACAGCGCCCACTGCAGCCTGTACCGCACGCGCACGCTCAAAGCTCTGAGCCAGGAGAAGAAGGCGAAGAAAGTGCGCTTTTACCGCAATGGTGACAAGTATTTCAACGGCATAGTGTACGCCATCTCATCGGACCGGATAAGAACCTTTGACGCTTTGCTGGCCGACCTGACCCGAACCCTCTCTGACAACGTCAACCTGCCCCAAGGGGTGCGAATCATCTACACAATAGATGGTTTCAAAAAAATCACCAGTATAGATCAGCTGGTGGAAGGTAAGAAGTTGGCTAATGCCGCCCAAACACTGCACGTAGCCCTGGGATTGTTGTTCTTTTCACTACACAGTTGTCTGATGTCAGTCAAATGAGTTGGATCGCAGACAGACCAAGATATTTAACCTGCTATATATTTCTCGGGCATTCTTGAATGCGTCTTTCATTATTTAAACAGATCGTCACTCAAATGATCACGCACTGATTTGCTTCCGTTTGTGCCTCCAAGCATATCGCTGCAGCCCGGAGACCTGAGAGTGGGCGGAGCTTATGTCTCAAGTAGGCGGAGACACTCAATATTGTGGGGTTTAGGGGCGGGGTTAGGTATCGACCTTCCGATTTCTCTGGCTTCGGGCTACAGCGAAAATCGGCGCTGAAATCGTGTAGTCTGTGAGCTGTATAAGTGCCAGTTCATTTTTGTTTCACCGCACTGCTTTTTTTTATTTATTTTTTATGTGAACGTGCTAGCTATAACCCAGCAAACACAGAACGTTCCCCTAACGTTCCCGTATGGTTCCCATTTGGTTATTTTTTGGGAACCAAACAAGAACGTTCTAGGAACGTTCCCTGTAGGTTATTTTTAGGTTATATTTATATAACCTAAAGGGAACGTTCCCGGAACGTTCCCCTAACCTTAAGGGAACGTTCTATATACGTTAAGAAAACTTTCCTGGATAACCAATAGGGAACGTTCTGGAAACGTTCTGGGAACGTTCTGGGAACCAAAAACTAACGTTCCCAGAACGTTCCCAGAACGTAAAATTGTTAGCTGGGAATAGGCCTACATAATTTTGCCGCTGCATTGCATCTTGCTGTTTTTTTCAGCATCTTGCGCAAGAACACAGTGTTTTTTATCATATAAAATGTAAAGCATTTCAACTTTTAAAAATGTATCACGACACGATCTCATGAGAAATCACGATTGTAAGCAGATTGTACAAAATCGCACAAATGCGTGAATTTTGTATACCCTATATTCATACAAATTAAGGTGACCACTTCTGTCCAGAATTTTTTAATTGCCTAAAATATCCTGTTTGCATTGCGTCGATCGATCGTTGTATGACATCAAAGTACCGTAAGAACAGACCAAACGGCTCCTTGTGCTTTCAAATCGCTCTCATGTTACTTTGATGTCATAAAATGATCGATCATTGCAGCGCCAGCAACCAAAACCTGGTTATTTTAGGTGATATAAAAATCCTGGGCAAAACCTGTCCCCAGAAAGTGGCACGTCTGGTCACCTTAATACAAATTCTAAATGTAAAATAGTTTCATATTGCCATGGAGGTGCATAGAAAATTACTTTTCTATTTCGCTGCCCTTTGTTTTGCGCTTTGTTGTTGTTATTTATTAATGCAACAATGTATTCTGTGTGAAGGGCTTTTTAGTCTATTGAATATGATTTAATTTTAATAGTATATTGTTTTATGAGATGCTCTAAAAAAAGGAGGTTTGGATGCTTTTGGATTCTCTTTTCAAAATTAGAGCAGCAGAATTCATCACTTACAGAATTAGGGCACTCAATGATGAGCATTTAAGTCTGCATGGTTTTACCTTAAATCAATGCATTTTAACAGAGATGACAGTTCAATCAACAGTGAAAATCACCAGTCACTGCCTCGGGTCTTTTACCCTAAAATGCACTTATTCTTTTCATAGAAAATTTGTAAAATCTCACACATTGTATTATGTCACTATTTTCTCTCTGTAATTTTAGGTGAGAGTTACGTGTGTGGCTCCACCGAAGCCTTTAAAAAACTCGACTACTCCAACAATGTCAACCCTAACTGGTCTGTGAATGTGAGGGCCCTGGGCTCCAGCAAATGCCCCACGTCTCTAGCCAGCTCGAAATCAGGACCGCAGTCCAAAGAGAGCAAAGACTTCATCAGACCCAAACTGGTCACCATCATCCGCAGTGGGGTGAAGCCACGGAAGGCAGTTCGCATCCTGCTTAACAAGAAGACAGCTCACTCCTTTGAGCAAGTTCTCACTGACATTACAGATGCTATAAAGCTCGATTCTGGCATTGTCAAGAAGATCTACACTCTTGAGGGAAAACAGGTAAGACTGCCAGTTTATGAATAGGAATCTTGATACTGCTGCCATAATTTAGTCAGTTCTCTGCTGCCATTTCAAAGTCTGAAAGGAGAATCTGTTTTGTGTTGTATCATGACGGAACTTTGTTATGCAAAGTTGATTCATTCATGTGATTTTTATCTCAGACAACTAATGAATTTCATAATAGTTTTTGTTATGTAAGCTCACCCTTTGAACTGGCATGGAAACCCCGAAAGCATACTGAGATTGCACAATGGGAATCCTGGAGTCCTGGAGTGGTTATGAAATAGAAATGTTAGAAATGATTAATTCATCATCTAATGTTATTGTTATCATTTCACTCAAATGCTGCATAGAGCTAAAAGTGTTTCAAATTGTTCTTCTCTTGTAAATCCCACAAGAAATATTCTAGAAGTAGGGGGCTCAACATCCAAACAATGTGGCTTTTGTTTTTTAGCCTCTGATCCCACAAGCCTTGAATTATAAATAATGAAGTCTCATTATTTCAAATGCTAAAGCAGAAATCTCCCCCTAACCTGCAGCAACATTTATGGCAGATCTAGTCTAGTTTATGAATGGGAATCTGTGTCTTTGCCCACGCACACTCAACATGAGAAAACTGGTGGCTCAGAGCATACAGAAATAACTTGGGCTTCTGCTCTCATTTAAATTCCTCCCATCTTTTCGTGTCTCTCTGAAACAGCTGTGCCACCCCACACATGCAGAATGACAGAAGGGTGCATGCGTGCATGATGTGCTTTGACGTACATTAATAAATATTTGATCATTCACATTGTAAGATGAAGTGCAGTTCAAAAGTTCACTTGTGAAAGTGCTTTTTTAAAATTTTCCAATTTAATGTACTGTTTTCATAGCATAATATATTATTAGGATAAAAAGTTTAGTGAAAAAAAGCATATTTATTTACATTTATTTTATATTTTAATTTGGTGCATCCAGTAAAAAAGTAAAAAGGCAGTAAAAAAAGGCAGCGGTAAAGCTGTGTGAACTTCTAATCCAAAGAGCATAATGTGCTTCAGGATGGAAATTGAACCTTTTGTCACATGACTAATGTTGCAAATTTGCTTAGTAACCTAAAAATAGTGTAGAATCTTAAATATTTCTAAATCATTTTACATCGTTTTTTCTAAAAAAGTTGTTTATTTCCAGGTTTAATTCAGAATCAGGGCTATTTTAGTATTTTCATTGAGATACATTGATTCTTTTTATTAATATTTTGAATTAGTTTTTCTTTTTCTGTTTCCAGTTTAATTTATTGTAAGTTTCAGTAATTTGTCATTATTATTATTATTATGAAATATGTGCATGTGCATTTTTTTTCATTTGAGTTATTTGAATACATAAAGATTAACTAAATGCAAATGAGAAATGCTGCCTTGTCAACTACTGTAGGTAAAATAAAATAAAGTTTTTTTGGGATTTTATTTTAGTTTGGTTAAAGTTTATTCTATTTTATTTAACAACAACAACAACAACAACAAAAAACATTTTATGGTTTCAGTTTTAGTTAACTATAAACCTGTTTTGAATCCCAGAATTTTTAATGTGGACTTTTGAATGTCACTGTACATACTCATCTTTCAATGTGTTTCGTAGATGCCATTTGGCTGAAACTCATGAAACTCTAATTAATCTGGGCACAGACTTCTCTCCATTGATCTCTGTGCTGGTGGCTCTGCCAGTGTCTCAGATCTTCTTTTCTATTTGAAAAGCCCTCTAAATCACCTTGAATGTGGAAAACCGGAGCACTTCATATCGTGTGCAGTCATGCATAAGACTGCCTTTTTAGAGTAGCCGAATTGAGCAACAAATATGTATTTTGAATGAAATGTGATTCATAAAAGCCTTCCTCCCACTGTGTAGGTCTGATATCAGAGGTTACACAGCACGACATCAAAGCCCTGGTCACCATCCAGATAAAGTAAGAGCATTATGGGTAGCGCTAATTTTAGAACAGGGATCGATTGGGCCTGAGGGAGCTGTCTAATGAACAAGCCCGGCCTGCACAGTTACAGCACACGATTTTGTCCTGATACAATTATGCACAAAAGCAACAGAAACAAGGAAAGAGAGACAGAGAGAGAAAATAAAAGGAGATAATAAAAGAGTCTATCTGGGTTAGAGGAAAAAAAGATGAATGCATTACAGAAATGAAATGGGGGGTGGAGAAGTTCAGGTGCACAATTATCAAAGCAATAAAAGTACATCTTCCTGTTTATTGTCCAGTTTGAATGCAGGATCCAGGTGTGGATGCAGCTTATGCCAATATTATTGTTGCTATGCTTGTTTGATGTATTACAAAAGAAAATCTGACTGTGTAGGTGATTGATGGAATTTCTAAAGCAATTGTTAGTTTAGTTCTGTGTTGTTTAGTCATGAGGTAGTTCATTATCTTTTACTTAAAATGATTTTCTTTTTGGTATTATGTCATTGGGGCCATTTTTCAATACGCTCATGTTGGTTTTGCAAAGTTTGCAAAAAAAAGAAAAGAAAAAGAAAATCCATGTAAATTCAATTTCATCTGCTGAGAGAGAGTTCAGTAAGAGAGCTGAGCCAGGATATTATTCAATAGACCAAAAGTTTTAGAATATTTCTGCTGCGTTAATGTATGTAAATGAACCTATCTGTGCCTTATGAAAGAAAAATATGGATTTCTGCTTTCAGTCAGTGAGAAAAAAAATACAGTTAATCACCTGCCTTGGTGTAGTCTGATGTCAAATGTGCTCCAAACAGAAAATGTTTATGGAGTATCACACACCGTATGGCATATTTCAGGGAAAGCAGAGTGAAATTCAGCCTGTTTGTCTGTTAGTGAAAAAGCTAATTATAAGGAGATGGATTGCAATCTGATTACTCACAAGAGAGTATGAATGTGATTTTGCCAAGCGTAAATGTATGCGTTTCTTTAAGCTAAAGATCCTGCCAGTTACTTGAGTATCATACGGCTTGGTAGAGATGTGTGTTCCTTCTCTCCAAGCGTGGCTGAATTTATATCAGATCAAATGTCTGATGCAACTTAAACAGTTGTTTTTAATGCAAATAATGCTATATTTCACTCTCCTACCCATATGGTTTTTGCAAAGACAACTACAGGCGTTGATGTCTTCAGCGACTGAATCATTTTAACAGAACCAACATCTGCCTCTTGCTCTGATGTCTGTAGCACATGACGTGATTTTAAAAATAGATGTCTGTTGCTAGCATGCATGTGAGAGGCATATAGCCACTGTCTCTATGTGGAAATGAAATGTAAATGAATCAAAAAGCTCATGATCACAAGAGAGATCTGGGTTTTTGGGTCTTTTGCGTGAGTCTTATGGCACCTTTCTGATAACCTGTATAATGAGGTCAGAGACAGTACATAAAGGCCTTATTCCATCTTCCTACATATTGTGAGGCTTTTTTCTGGAGTGTTACTGTAGGATGTGAAGTATGGATTGTGTAAGGTTTTATGATAAAAAAAAAACATTGTGATGCTGTATTAGAAAAGAACAAATCATACTATAGCTCTATATAGATGGGGGTACTGATACTGAGTTACCAGGCTATACATCTACTTACTTTATTCAGAATTTTTGTGTGAAAAGTAGGGGTTTGTGATATATGTAGTCTACCAGAGACTCCATGCACACACTGCATGATGTAGGTGCATCGTGGTACTCATGAATGGTGGTGGACAGTAACATGGAGGAGAAGAATTGTTGAATAAAGTAGTTTTTTTTTCTTTGTGCACAAAAATTATAAACGTTTATTTTTGGCCTTTTGTAGTTTTTTATTGATACAATAAGTTGGTAATTCTGCAAGCCAGATTTAAACTCCCTTATCAGAAATACAAAGAGACTTGGGGGTCAGCTCTTTTGACTTGATGTTTAACCAACCACATAGTGACTCCTCAGGCCTACAAATCAACACCCTACCAACTATCCAGTGCACCCTAGTACCCTAGTATCATAGTGGCAAGTTCTGCATGGAAAAGCACCACTAGTTTTATTGATTGATTCAGGTGCTTCGCATATAGATATTTCAGAGTCAGAAAAGTTTTCTGTGCCACATCTGATTCAGTTCCCCTCAGATGGCCACTGACCTGGATCCTGTCCCTGTGTGATCTCTAGAAATTTCCGGTAATGCTGAGTGCAGGCTTATATTTTTTGCTTGTGATGCTGGAGGACACTGCTGACAGATGGGAGCAAAGAGGGCATGCAGCTGAAATTCATAATTAAACGTGTCAGAACTGTTTTAAAACCCATTTAACATTGTCTGCAACCATGCACAGACCCTCCAAATATCCCTGGCTTGGAGCTTTCTGTCTGTCTCTGACTTTCTGACATATATGTAGAGTATCACAGTTGTAGTTGTCTTTCCTCACAAAAGATAGGACTTTGGACATGAGCTAATTTTATCCATGCTTGCTCTCTCATGATCTCTCCTTCCAAAGAAGCTGATCAACCCCCCCTTTCAACAGTTTCTATGACGATGTGATCCAGTTGCTTAGTAACGGCCTGAGCCTTTGTGGCGTCACCGTGGGCAGTAGTGTGTGTCGGAGTGTGTGGGGAGTTTAGTCTGAGAGAGAGGTAGACGTATGATAAGTGGTTTAGGCCGCGGACATGGGTCTCTTGTTCTTATCCGTTAAGCCTCTGTTTACACATACAGACACACACTTTGCTCACAAGACACAAAGCTACACAAAGACACAACTTTATAATAGTTAACACACAGACACACACACATATATAAATAACCAGACAGACGTGTCCTGCATACTGCTACTGATTCTTAATGACCTCTGGCATATGCTTCGGACCGAGACAGAGACATAGCAGGCGTGTAATCGGCAATCATTCATGTGTTTGCTCTTCTTGGAGTTTGTCATATGGACATAACTGATTTTCCGCCCCATTGCATACATACACTCTGCTTAATTAGCCATGTCTTTCAGTCTCTAACAGCCTTCCATTGTCTGGAGGGCCATTTACCCCCTCTTGAGCTCTATTCACCTCTCGTTCCCCTCCTGTCCAATAAAATGGCCAGATATTCTGCCTTTGGCATATGGTCACGCTCTCCCCAGATATTGTAGTCAGCAGAATTTCTTTGTTTCCTGGTGAGTTAAATCCATATTAAAATACAAATCTGGATTAGCAGCTGAATCTAAGATTGAAGTTTAATCTGGGTTTCAGTAATGTTCTCATATATTGCATTTAGTGAAAAATAAGGAGGCAAATTGGGCCACTTTTGTACATGGTGATAAAGTGCTGCAGTAATGCTGTGCTGTATTAAATTAGGGGTGTTTATATCTGTCTTGATTATGTAAGCACCCCACTTCTAAATATAACACTACTATACATGATTGTTTGTTTTCTTTTGTTTTATTTTACCCAAAATAAGTTTTTTGTTTTAGTTTTACTCTAGATGACTATTTATTTTGTTTTAGTTTTAGTTTATTTTAGAAAATTTGTAGTTTTACTGTAGATTACTGTTTTACTGTAGATTACTTTTTATTTTGTTTTGTTCTCTATGTGACTTGTTTCTTATTTTGTTTTACTCTAGGTGACTGTTTTGTTTTACTCTAGATGACTGTTTTGTTTTACTCTAGATGACTGTTTTGCTTTGTTGTAGTTTTACTCTAGATGAGTTTTTTGTTTCTTTGTTTTACTTTAGATTACTGTTTTGTTTTCTTGTTTTGTTTATGACTGTTTTGCTTTGTAGTTTTACTCTGAATTAATTTTGTTTTGCTTTTGGTTTCTTTTGTTTTACTCTAGATGAGTTTTGTTTTGCTTTTTTTACTGTTTTGTTTTACTCTGGATGACTGTTTTTGTTATCTTTTACTCTACATGATGGTTTTGTTTTTTGTTTCATTGTTTTATTCTAGATGACTGTTTTGTTTTGTTTTAGTTTTACTCTAGATGACGGTTTTGTTTTTTGTTTCTTTGTTTTATTCTAGATTACTTTTTTGCTTTAGTTTTACTCTAGATTACTTTTTTGCCCTAGATGATTGTTTTGTTTTCATTTAGTAAAAAAAATTTGCATTCTCTTTTCTTTTACTTTGAGCATTGTATATTGCCTAAGTGTTGCTGCAATAAATATTCTTAGATTAATTTGAAAATGTCTTCTTTGAGAAACAATAATCATCAATCATCAATATCATATCCATATCGTTTAACGTGTGTTATAATAATTTGTGGCATCTTGTACATGACACGCTGTTCTTAAAATGTGACTCAAGTTAAAAAAAAATTAAGAAACACATTCATACCTTGCTTTTTTCATTCAAGTGCCCTGCATCTTAGTTCTTAAACATACTCTATGTGAATGGCCCCTTAGGGTGCTGAGTATTAAAATGCCGTATCATACACAGAATGCTGCAAAAACATGAGCAAAATTATCCAACACGTCTGTCTAGCCCATGTTTACATAGAAATGGAAAACCAAAGTAGTGGAATGCAAAAAAAAAAAAAAAAACATGTTCCGTTGAGTACGCCAGTGGTAGTCTGCTGCATTGTCTGGTAACCTTGCACTCAGAACTCACAAGATTGAAAATTGTGTCGAGCAGATTACTTTCAACCCAGATTGCATGAACATGTTTGTGTTGCCTGATTTGCATAATTCATTTCATGAACCGAGCACTGTAACAAGACAGACAACACTTGCAAATAAACAGCAGTGAATTCCCCTTGAAAAGTGCAGGTGTTCTTTTGCTTTGTATTTTAGCTCACCCATCCTCATTTATTCTTAGTATGCTGTAGCGTGTCAGACAGAAGGTATCTGGAGATCAGATTTTAGTTAGTCTGCTGCTTTTGCTGAGTCACTCCTACCAGGTGTGTGTGTATGAAGGAGTGTGTTGCTGTATGTGAACTTTTGTGTCGACAGCTTGTGTTTGGGCATAAAAGCATTGTGTGTGTGTGTGCACAGCAAATGAGTTTTCCATGCAAATCATTTTAATGTGTGTCTGCTGCCAAAACCACACTAAATGAAAGCCAAGAAAATAAGAGGCATTTATATCTGTCTTGTTAACTCAAGCACCCCTACTTTACTTGTAAATATAACACTGCTCTAGATTACTGTTTTGTTTAATTTTTTTAGTTTTTTTTTTGTTCCAGTTTTTGTTTTGCGTTTATCTTTTTACCTTTATTTCTGTAGTTCTCTTCTCATTTTCTTTAAGTGTTGCATATTGCGTAAGTGCTGCTGCATTGAATGTTCTTAGATGACTTTGAAAATGATCTCTCTGAGAAACACTCACATAATTAATTCATCATCATCATCATTATCATCATACCCTTATCTTTTAATGTGTGCTGTAATAATAACGTCCACACTGAACTTTCTAATGAGAGCAGTGTCTGGTGAGACTATCATCAAAGAGAGAGTGAGCGAAATGGAGAGTACAGTCTGATCGTCTGAAGTTACATCTTTTCCTGCAGTCTTTCCTCGAGGGACGTGATTTCTATCGCTCGCTGCAGTTCTGTTATAATAAAATGATTCCTAATCTCCACCCACTTCTGGCATAGAATATGTCTTATGTAATTGAGATCTTATGTAACCGCTCTTGTAGTCTGCACGGCATTTAGCAGGCCTGATTTAGAAGATCAAGATGGCAGCTAATTCATCTGAAGAAGCTCCACATTATAGCAGACAGTGACATTATTAGGGCTCGGTTCCCTTGACTCCTGGTAATCTTAAAGGGACAGTGTATCCACAAATAAAAATTCTGTCATGATTTTCTTGGCATTCCAAAGATACATGATTTTTTTTTTCTCTGTGAAGATGAAAAATGTAAAATGAAGTAAAATGTTTAGGCTGCTCTTTTTTTTTCTTCAAAAACAGCATCATAAATGTAGCTTCTTAAGACACACAACTGCTTTGTATTTTTTTTTTAGATTTTTTTTTTTTTTTTTTTTCTCAAAAATTTTTAAAAAAGCAGTATTTATTTGAAACAGAATTGTAACATATTTTAATATTGTAAATGTCTTTTTTGACATTTGTTTGACTCCTAACCCTAGGGTTGTGGGTTCGAGTCTTGGGCCAGCAATACCATGACTGAGGTGCCCTTGAGCAAGGCACCGAACCCCCCACTGCTCCCTGGGCGCCGCAGCATAAATGGCTGCCCACTGCTCCGGGTGTGTGTTCACGGTGTGTGTGTGTGTTCACTGCTGTGTATGTGCACTTTGGATGGGTTAAATGCAGAGCACGAATTCTGAGTATGGGTCACCATGCTTGGCTGTATGTCACGTCACTTTCACTTTTTTTTTTAAAGTGTCATATTATTTTGTTATTATTGTTATGAAATCTGTCATGTGAATTCAGCAGTCTTGGAATATAGTTCACACGTTATATAGACAAGTTTAATGATGCTTTTATGATGCTATTTTGCTTTTTTTTTCGCATTTAAGGTCACTAAACATTTTCATTATGTGGAAAAAGTGCAACTTCCTGCCTATAACATCTTCTTTTGTGTTCCTCAGAAGAAAGAAATTCCTGAACCTAAAAAACATTGTTCAAACTTTAACGTACCCCACTATGTCAGCAGATTCAGATTTGACATTATGAAATGTCAGGACGTCAGACTTCATGTTGTGTTTTCATCTCAACCGAATGCAAAACAAGCTAAAGACAGCAGTTATTTTGAACACTTTGTGAGGAGGCTTGAGGAACGCTCAGATGGAGGTGGGCTATAATTCAGTCTGTTGTCTGATGGGCTGCTTATGTTTAAGGACCAGTCTGTTTTCATGAGACATGAGCCTCCCACGATCATAATGCTGTCATACCGCCTCATCTTGTGGGGCCTTATTTTCTTCCCTCACTCCATCTACGCACATTTACACACACATACACCCACATGAACACTCACATATGGGTGTAGGATGGCTGTGTGTGAGTTCGTGGTGTGATGTTCTACATTTCTACCCCTACAGACTCCCTGCTGTTTTACACATGTATGCATGTGCACGTCGGTGAACCGAGGATGAGTGTGAAAGCATGAGCTGGCATTGATGTGGGTCATGACCTCACCAATGCATTCGTCTCTGCCCTCTTGACAGGGACAGCTATTCTGGGTCCCATCACCTAATACTAACTGGATTAAGTATCAACCTGGTTACTCAAGACTTGCACTTTGACCGTGAATGAGTGCTTTGGGAAAGCAAGGAGGCCCTTTAACCTTTGTTTTGGTTTTTTGTCTAAGGCTTTACTTTTTGAGGCACTTGTCATGTCTCTTTACATTAGAGAGGACTGCAAACATAGCTTGTCTCTTGTCAGTGAACACATGGTGTACACTTCTTGTGGGAGTATTCTCATTGGCAATGGGAGAAATGTCTCTTCTCTTGCTGCAGTGTTAGACTCTCAGCACCAAGGACAGCGCCACTCACTCTGACCGTCTGTCAAATGCTGCAGTTTTTACATTTTTCATGTTTAATACTTTCTACTTTTCCTGGTTTAATATGCAGATCTAACTGTCAGTATTTCTATTTGTAGGTTCCCTGATAAATAAAAACCCTTTCTCTGTTTGATCAGCCTGACACAGCAACACTGGCTCAACCAATGGCATGAGCTTGGGGGTGGGGCTTTCTGTTTGTCCAACCAATGACTGTTTGCTGCTGCTGATTTCACAAGCGTTTACATATTTCAGTCTCTCACAAACATATATGCATTTTAGTTTGAAAATCAAATAAATATTTTACTGCTCAGGTGATTAATAAATAGTGTTCAAGGTCAACACAACCTAAAAATTGCTATTTGTTAATACATATTCCTGTTCTTATTCTTGACCAATGTTGTTTTTTTTATTATTTATATACTATTATAGTATCTATTAGTATTCTGAATTAGCTATTATCTAATGCATTTTACATATATTTTCAGTTCTTATTTTAATTTTTAATCATTTTGTTAATTTTCTATATAGCTTTTTATTTTTAGTCCAGTCTTAGTTTTAGAAATTTTAGTACTTCAGTTTAAACTTATTTTATTTCATTTAGTTGCAAAATTTTTAATTCTTAATTTTTCATTTAATATTTATATTTTATTTAATTCCAGCTTCATAGTTTTAGATTTAGTTAACAGTAGCAACACTGTTGTGGACTAATCAGTGCACATTATTTTAAAGAAAATATTTTTGATCCAAATGCAACTGGGGTGGCATATAAAATGATTTAATGTTTTAGAAATGTCAATTTAGGCATTGTATAAAACAATAAATCCTTTCCAAATATTTGACAATAGTCAATGCAGTAATATTTATATTTAAAATGTAGAGATTATCAAGAATTGTGGATGGTGTTATACATAAAAGTAAAATATATTGCAGATATGTACAAATATGCACACATTGTATTGTTGGGTGACATAGGACTTCTTCTTCTTCTTCTTCTTCTTCTTTTTTTTTTGTATGAGTATAGTAGTAATTATTCAGCATGTCTCTCTTTTAGTCACCAGTCAGTCTGGGTGAAGTGGGTCACTACAGAGTCTGAGAACAAAGACAAAGAAAGAGACAGGGATGCAGAGTTTGCTATCAGTTCCTCTGGTTCACATCATCTGTCAGAAACCTTACTTGATGTTTACACAACACTTTCCTCCTGAACAGGACAAATGCTGTTCTCATCCTCCCTGAGAACAGAGGTGCACAATTTTAACCCTGTTAAGAGGCTCTCTGCATTTGTTCTGGGTCATTATGCACATACAAGTGTTTTTGTTACAGAGATGTAAACACATCTATTCAGACCATGAGATGCTCATTCAAAAATAATATAATATGAAATGGAAATGTTGATTTCACAATACCCTTGTTCAGGGCTAAAGAAATATATTTTTTGTCCTTCGTGTTGTCCTCTTTTTTTTGATGACGGCATAGTGTACCAGTGCAGCTATATATAACCCCACTGGCCTCACTTTCTGTACACATCCTCCAGTAGTTTCAAACATTTTGTACAGAGTTCTGTTTCTTTATGAAACTTTCCTGAGAGTGATAAAAATAGCATATCACAGTTTTTTTCCTTTTCTTGCTGAATTAGCAGAGCCGTGGGTGAGAACAAGATGGAGCATCTGTACTGCAGCAAAACACTGCCTTGAAGAGAGATTTCATTTGTTTAACATAATACAATGAGTTTAGTCCTTCAGGCTTCAAAATATTTGCCTGCCAAAATGCATTTATGTGTGTGCTCACATTTGAAAAGAAGCAGCATGAAGTATTGCAAAACACAAAATTCAGTTTGATTTATACGCTGGGGTCTAAAAGTCTGCAATTGCATTTTTCTGATTTGTTACAAATTATATTAGATCAGCCTTTTTAGTTTTTGTTCCAAAGAACACCTTAACTTCACATGATTAGAATTTGCTTATTTGCTTAGTGACCTGGACTTACACATACATCTTAAATATTTATTTTATGCCATATAATTTTTGTTTTAAACCTTCTTTGTTTAATTTATGTTAAATTATTATGATGTTATAATCATAATATTATTATTGTTTTTTTTTAAATAGTGATACAACATTATAATTAATATTATTATTTTAATTTTTTTGTAACAGATACAGAAAGACTGATTGAAGTATGCATGATTTATTGCTGCCATAAGTTCAATCAAGGCATTTCAATTAGATTTTCATGTTAAAATATTGCCAGTTCATTGTCATTCGTGTTTTCCTTATGTTTTGGCTTAGTGCATGTAAACAGCGTCACCTAGTGGTTTCATAAATCATTGCCCTCTATTATTTAGGTAAATATTTTATAAATTCTATTAATATGGTCTAATATGGCAGTGGAAGGAAACTGATGTCGATATGAATCTAACCCCTACAAATTCGTAGTGAATAATAAACATTTAATGATTTAATTACTTTACAAATGGACCATATCATGAGATGAGAAAATACAAATCTATCATGCACTGCCCCAGATTTTTCCTCTAGATGGCGCAATTGTAGCATCGCAAAACGGCCATTAAAAATACTAATTTATTGTTTACACTATTCTTTCAGGGAAAATAGAAGATGGTGCAATTTCCTTTTTACTTTAAATCTCTGAATGAGGAACTGTTTTTTGTATCCTAAATTCCTAAATGGAAAATGTAACTAAACAGATTTAATGTGTTGTCCTTAACTGAATGTTTCTCTGAGTGTTTAACTTTATATAATTATGCAGCTCTTCGCCATGCATCGGTCTCATCTCCATCAAAGCCAGTGTTCAGAAATAATCCATGTTTTAAGCATTTAATATTTGGACAGCTCTGCAGTTTATTGTGCCAGCTTGATCACTTTGTCTGTTCCACTAAGAGAGACAGAGAACTTCTGATCACAGTCTTGCATAACCAAACTTGTTTTTACATTTCTTTGCGATATCAAAGCTACTTTTTTTTTTTTGCTCTGGGAGACAGCTATCTCCTTCAGTCTGAGTTTGACGCTTTGCTGCTCTCTGATTCTCTCTCGCTTTTGTCGTGCATCACCTTCATCCCAGTGGTCTTTTCTGTGCCGTGCCCTTATGGAGAACTGTTTTTTCTGATGTTTTTTAATCGCCGCTTTATGAGAAACATCAGAAATATTCTCATCCTTAAGGCCGGAGCTCCTGCTGTTTTCGACGCAACTAACTGTTAAGAATGCTGTAGCAATTTCCAAGTGGTGTGCTTAATTCAGAACACCTTAGCAATTGCCTAGAAATATGCTTAAGCCATGCCAAACACCCTAGCAACGGCCTAGTGATATGCTTAACCCATTCAGAACACCTCAGCAACGGCCTAGCGATGCACATTAAAAACTGCCTAGCAGCATGTTTAAACTATTCAGAACTCCTTAGCATCAGAATAGCAACATCAGAATAATTTTTAGAACATGCTCAAACACTTTGATGTTTAACTCTTTCCCCCCCAGCATTTTTGAAAAAAGTTGCCAGCCACTGCCAGCGATTTTGATGATTTTCACAAAAATTTGATGGCCTACAGTATATTTTGCTGTATGAATATTTGAATATGCAATACACCAAAATAAAGATCAAGGCCTTTACTTTTAAACAAAAAATCTGTTTTATTCTAGCTTAAAGAATTCTTTTTTTTATCAACACTTGAATATTGGTAGGTTTCATAAAAATGTATAATTTTGATCAAAAAGGTGAGGAAATCACATTTTTATCAAAAACTTCATCTGGAGAATATTCAGTACGATTATCAAAGCATAAATCCAGTAAATCGCTTCCATCAACATCTCCAAAGCTTGCACAGCCATATACCACTTCTTGGCTCATCATTTTACTCTGTAACATTATGCAGTTTTCATTTATATGCTGTCTGTTGCTGATGATTGCATTATTTATCATATGCATCTGTTTACATAAGAGATATAGTATCTCACAGAAGTGAGTACACCCCACATATTTTTGTAAATATTTTATTGTATCTTTTCATGTGACAACACTGAAGAAATGACACTTTTCTACAATGTAAAGTATGAGTGTACAGCTTGTATAACAGTGTAAATTTGCTGTCCCCTCAAAATAATTCAATACACAGCCATTAATGTCTAAACCGTTGGCCACAAAAGTGAGTACACCCCTAAGTGAAAATGTCCAAATTAGGCCCAAAGTGTCAATATTTTGTGTGGCCACTATTATTTTGCAGCACTGCCTTAACCCTCAGTCCTTTTCCACTCCTCTTTGACGACATCATGGATCTGGTGGATGTTAGAGACCTTGCACTCCTACACCTTCCGTTTGAGGATGCCCCACAGATGTTCAATAGGGTTTAGGCCTGGAGACATGCTTGACCAGTCCATCACCTTTACCCTCAGCTTCTTTAGCAAGGCAGTGGTCATCTTGGAGGTGTGTTTGGGGTCATTATCATGTTGGAATACTGCCCCAGTCTCCGAAGGGAGGGGATCATCCTCTGCTTCAGTATGTCATTCATGCAGCCCCAGACCATGACACTCCCACCACCATGCTTGAGTGTAGGCAAGACACAATTGTCTTTGTACTCCTCACCTGGTTGCCGCCACACACGCTTGACACCATCTGAACCAAATAAGTTTAGCTTGGTCTCATCAGACCACAGGACATGGTTCCAGTAATCCATGTCCTTAGTCTGCTTGTCTTCAGCAAACTGTTTGCGGGCTTTCTTGTGAAAAGACCTAGAACACAATGTGCTTAAACCATTTAGAACACCTTAGCAACTGCCTAGTTAAAAAACTACTTGGCCAACCACTGAGAACACCTCAGCAACTGGCAACTACCCACAACTTAGCATTGTGGCTTGCACCAATCACATTGTCTTCAGAAAAGACAAAAATCAAGTTATCATTTATTTCCATTTAAATAATTTTAAACTGGAATGCCATAACAAACAAAAGCGGAGTCTCAGTGTCAGTTTCCAACCCCCATGAATAAAATCAAATCAATAAACTAAAATCAAGTTTCAGTGCCCTCTCCCTTCATCACAAAAAATCTCTGTCTGGCTAATGAAAAATCATGCATTCTCTTCATTCGTGCTTTAGGGGGCTAGAAATCATACTTGGTCAAAAAACAGGAATAATTTTCTGGTTGCTCTCTGAAAAGGTCCTTTGTGTGTTTTGTGCTGTGCTCAAGGCTGATTATATGTGCATTTGTTTGCTTGTTGTCCCCTTGATTCATTGTTTGAAATGATCAAACTTTAAATAGTTTCTCAATGCAGTGTACCCGAAGATGGCCACAGGGCTGATGGGAAATAATGCTTGGTGGGTAGATCTAACTTCTTCTTGATTAGGGGCAATCATCATTAATATAGCTGGTGGTTACTCATCTTAAAAAGACATTAGAGATGTGCTCAGTAGCCTTCAAAGCCTTCTGGGTGGCGATCACGATCAAACCATCTCACTGGTTTTTTGAAGAAGAGAGGCTGGATCTGTAATTTGGGCTCTTTAATAATAGCTTCAGGATAGAAAACCTAATGATCAAAGAGACATTCAGATGCTCTAATGGATCTTATGTTGCTAATGACGTCCTCTCTTTCCAATCGCAGGTCGTGTGTCTTCAAGATTTCTTCGGAGAGGAGGACATCTTCATTGCATGTGGCCCGGAGAAGTTCCGTTTCCAGGATGACTTTATGTTGGATGAAAGCGGTAAAGAGCCTTTCAGTAGTTGCCTTTGTATTCATTTGAGTGAAAAACCACTACTTGTCATGATCTCATCAGCAGAAGGTCCATGTGGATGGCATCTTCCACCTACCCAGAAATGTTCTCTTTGTCCCGTCTTGAATGAATAACATCCTGTTACAAATGAGTTCATAAGAAGCTTATGAATGAGTCCATTAAAATTTCATTCCACAAATGTGGAATATAAAATAAAGGCTCATTCCCCCTTAACGCCTACACCAGCCACTTCTCTAATGGGTTTCTGTCTTTGCCACTTGTCCTAGATGGATAGACCTCCTCTCCTTGTCTCTCCTCCATGTTGTTCTTGTTGCATTGTTGTTATCAGGAAATAAGAATCTGCATGTATCTGTGTCTGGTTTCCTTTCATTAATGATGTGGAGAGACGAAGGCTGTTTGCCGTTTGGCTCCTCCTATGTGCTGATGTGAAGAGCCGGTGCCCCAGTTTCTGAAGTGTATTTGGAAGAGTTCTTTAATAGAAGAGGCTTCTATCTATCTATCTATCTATCTATCTATCTATCTATCTATCTATCTATCTATCTATCTATCTATCTATCTATCTATGTCTGTCTGTCAATTCAATTCAATTCAATTCAATTCAATTGACTATTGCATGAGCAAAGAACAAATATAATACATAGACAAAACAAGAATAGATCTATAAATCATTAAGTAGATAATTACATGAATATATATATTTTTTAATAAACAAGAAATAACAAAATAGTTAAGATCTCTCTCTCTCTCTCTCTCTTTCTCTGTCGGTCTATCTGTCTATCTATCTGACAGATAAACTGAAAATTATTTTGAGTTGTTAACAATGGCTGCACTGTACAGAACAAATTAAATGAATGTTGGAATATTTTATCACATTGAATTAGAGTGAGTGCAGTCAATCATACAGTAAGTAGAGGTTTAATTACACAGGCACTAGTAGAGCAACACGTGCCGCTCTAATGAGTTCTGATCAGAGCTGAGAGGAACATATGAAGCATGCCGATGGCGAGACGGATGGAGCCAAAATGGCAGCCTTTGACGACAATGATTTCCCTGGAGGATGCATTTTTAATATGAGCAGAATGGTTGCCCATAACAGCACACTGGCTGTGATATGCCATGGAAGTTTTAATTTGATACATAATACTCTAAGTTATGAAATCATTGTTGATGGAGATTATGTAAAACTGTTATTAACAATTGTAAGAAAGCATATTTTTAAAACTCGACTGTGTATTATAAAAGACATTGATTTGTTAGCACTTGAGAGTTAAGTGCTGGAACTTGCTCTCTATATGTAACTCCATGGAGATGGAGAGTGGAATGGCATCCTGCCCTTCGAGAAATGCTGTCTTAATAGACTGTGGCACTTACTGTCATACCTGGTGTCACAGTCTTATTGCTCTCTCAATGCATTATGTACACAGGGTTATTGCTGCAGAAGCAAAAATGTGAAACACGGAGCATGCAAGAATCTGAGCAACGCTTATTCTGCAGAGATTCTAATTTAATCTTCAGTCTCTGATCTGTATTTAGGGTTAAGGTATTTTCCTCACTTGTAGCGCTGCCATCTTTTTGATCACACTTGTAACAAGCAGACTGTTTTTAAAAGAGGATTAATTTAGCGCCTTAGTTTAAGGATTATCTTTCGGCAAAGTTTGAGTTTTAGAAGACTTTTAAAGAGGATTTGAGATGGCAGTCAAACTAGATAGTCATTTGGTGGTCTTATATACAGTAGTAAAACTGTTGAAATAATGAAAATGAAGCAATCAGCTTTTCATATAACATTTACTACTGATGTAAAAAATTTAAATTCATTACTTGAGAACAATACGTTTGACACCATATTTAATGGAAGCACTTGTTAATTTACTAATCCTCATGTCATTCCAAACATTTCTTTCTTTCTTTCTTTCTTTCTTTCTTTCTTTCTTTCTTTCTTTCTTTCTTTCTTTCTTTCTTTCTTTCTTTCTTTCGTTCTATCTTTCTTTCTTTCTTTCTTCTTTCTTTCTTTCTTTCTCAGGATAGTTCACCCAAAATTTTTTAATTTCATTTACTTACATTTACTCATTGTGGCAAACCCATGAGACTTTTTATCTTTGAAAAACAAGTTAAGATATTGTAATGATTCCTGAGAGGTTTCTGTCCCTCCATTAAAAGTTCATGTAACCAAAACTTCCAAAAAAGGTCATAAAGACATCATAAAATAAATCCATATAAATAAAACAGTTCAATTCAAATCTTGTGAAGAGATGAGATCACTTTATATGATGAAAGATTTAATTTAGACTTTTATTCACGTAAACACATGTACATGCATAGAGAGCATCTCATATGGTAAACGTGGAAGCTCATGTGACATGATAGAACAAATGGCCTTTGAGCTTCCATGTTTACCATGCTATGTGCTAAGAGTGTCGATCATTGTTTAGATGCAATTTACCAAATTCAAAAAAAAACTGAAATGCATTCATTTTTGAACTGCCAAATAGAAGTCATTTCATTAGTGCTTCAGAGTTTTGGACCTCACTATCTATCTAATGTGATTTTGTGACAGAGTGCCGAGTGGTGAAATCAACATCCTATGGAAAGATGGGGTCTTTAAACAGAAGCTCTCCCAGAAGTCTTGCCCTTTCCAGACGCAGCAAGTCTCCTTCTGGATCAGGTAACATTCACATGTGCATGTATGTGTGTTTATGCAAGAGCAAATGCTTCTCTGAGTAGTTTCCTGTGTACATGTGAACCCTCTTCTCAAACATTCGCTCGCTGTTGATTGAACGTTTGTTAAAAAAATGGTAATTAACTTCTCGCATCAGATAATAAACAAACTAATAGGAAGTCATGCGTGTGTGACAGTTCTCCGAGCAATAAAGCCCCCCTCGGTGCCTGTGCACCCCTGGAGCGGAGTGTGTTTGCTGGCTTCTAGGTGCAGTTGTGTTCAGATATAGCTGTCTGATTCACAAGGGCGCATCCCGATGGAGAGGAGTCAAAGAGGAGAGATACAAGATACTGAGGCATGGGGGAGGGAGGTAGATGGGGTGATGAGAGAGAGAGAGAGGTAGAGGTAGAGATTGGGGGGGGGTAGTGTGACTCAGTCTTGCAGATCCACATCAACTGTTTTGGAATGAATACTGTTGTGTGTGATCTGAATTATAGGCACTATGCGGTCTGCTTTTGTGCCAGTGTGTATTGTTAATACCATGATGCTTTGATATATGCCATTATGACCAAACTCATATTCCATACATGGTACTCCAAATGCAAAAAAAGCATAAGCATTATGATAGTGTATGGATTAAATCCAGAGTCTATATTGTACTAAAAACCAGACAGTGCATCAACTACTTGCTTGTTTTTTTTTTTTATTCTAGCTGTACATATTTGACTGAGTCTGTCTTCTTATGAATAAAAAGTACAAAAAAAAAAAAATAAATAATAATGCTCTAAAACCCCATGTAGCACTTACTTGATGTTTTTTCCCCTGTGTGTTATGCCCTAGTTTTCCCGCCTTTGCGTCTTCACCTCTATAAGATGTGTGACAGAGATTTCTAGAAGCTGGTGGTTTATATTTTTTTCCTCCAGCCGAGTCGTCTGTTATATGATTGGTTTAAATCGTACCAGTTGAATCTCTATGAGTAGAGGTTTGGCTGTGAGTTCTATCCGGTCGTCATGGAGACGCCGGCTAAGGGAACTGTGCCTTGGAGACAATAGAGTTGCCCATATATGGGCGTCCCTTCCTGTTTGGCAAGCTTAGCGGAAGCAGACTCGGAGAGTGCTGTTCATCACTTGTAGTCAGGCGGCTGCTTCTCAGCAGACGCTCGCAGACGTGGACCATAAAAGCGTGGAATCGGTTTTGCTTCAAGTGCTTGGTGTGCCAGTCATTCATTTTCACCATTCAGCCCGTTAATCCTGTAAGAAACCCCAGGGTGAGGGCCAGGTTGACTCATGTTTGAAAAGGTTTCTTTGCCCAGTCTGGTTTTAGGGTAAATTCACTACAGTGTGCAAAGACTGATGATGGTTTTGAAATAAAGTTCCAAGAAATTAAAAAGTTACTGCCGTTATACTTTCTATGTTGATCTTAAAGTTTCCTGGGTTTTCAGCCAAGGGTCCATAAGGGTCCAGGGGAGGATAGGCTGGATAAAACAGGATTTTCTTGAATTTGAATGCCACTTACAATTATTGTCTATTTAAGTATTATAATATAGTGTGCCAGTTTTAGTTAATTTTCTAAACCTTATAAAGTCTATTCTATCATATTTAATATGGAAATGCTTCTAAATTATCAATATGAATGAATAACAAAAACATGCCTTCTACACTCTGACTGATACTTTTTAGCAAGTAAAAGGCCTTTTAGTATAATTCTTAAAATGTCCCTTCAGGTTGTGGTACACATATCTTTCTACTGATTTTTATAAAGTAAATGTAATAATAAGTGCTATACTGTAAGAAAATTTCAAGATGGACATTTACTGGGTTGAAGCAACTGAGGTTTACTTAATTTTTTAAAATGATGCTTTGATAATCGTTGAAATTGAGTAACAAATATGATGCATCATGTCATGTTTTTCTCTCAGTCATCATTGTATTGCATTGCATTGCATTATATGTTTTGCCCCCACAATAAAAACTACATGGTGCTTTAATTATAAAATTAAGCATTTAAATTAAAATGATTAAAAATTAGTTTATAAAGACATATTATTATGAGGTATAGAGTGACAACTGCCATTTATATGCATTTTATGTAGATAGTCTGCTATACTGTTATAAAGAACTCCTTGATTTGCATTACAAGCAATTGCTTACTTTTTGGCTAGATAAATATATACTGCACCAAATTGCATATTTATAATTTTACTATAAAACACATTATTACTTTATATGTCAGGCTTCAGGATTCAATGGTTATATTACCCCACAAAATTAAAATTCCATCATCATTTACACTGCTGCCATTCCAAACCTGTATGAATTTCTTTCTTTTATGGAACACAAAAGAAGTATTTTGAAGCATGTTGAAAGATTTTTATTTTATTTTTTCAAAAGTCTGTAGGCTCCAGTGTTGTTTTGTTCACTCTAATGAACAAAAACAGTTGGAATATTCTTCAACATAACTTATTTTATGTTCCAAAGAAGAACATAAAACAGAACATAATCTGTATCTGTGAAGGTTAAAAACCTCTGCTTTACTAAACTTTTCAGTTATTTAATTTAGTCTCCATCTGAACCTAAAGCATACAAACACATGCCTTACATCGTCTTTATTTCTCGCTACTAGAAGTCCTACACTGGCGTGGGCAGGTGTATACATAACGGAGGTGTCCTGTACTTTCTCAGCAAGACACAACCGGTGGACGGATATGATTGGAATTGCAATTTTGTAGCTGTTACATTGCATTTTAGTTGTCGCTTCTATTGCAGTAAATGTCATTTTATTCACATCTACCGGAAAAGCCAGTGGTCAGTTTATATACCATTGAAAAGATCAAACAGACTAGCTGATTAACAGAGAACAGCTTTGTAATCTGTCAGATAGTGTAGATCAAATGTGCAATATTTCTTGTGATGAATTAGATTAGCGATTTTCAGAAAGGTCTAGCTGTGCTTACTTTAGAGAGCCGATTGATGAAGCCGCTCGCTGTATGAGAGCTGTTTATATAATACACCCTGTCAGGCTAAGTATAGCACATTGATTTCTGGTCGAGAGTGGCCTGCACACCTTTAAACACACATGAACGCACTTTAACGGATGAATTTCTGCACAAATGGCACTGATGTACTGTTTGTGTACCGTTATGAGAAGCCTTTTGTTTTTTAACACAACGAAAAAGCAAAGCCCATGTCATCCTACGGATTATTCACAGTTTGAGCGGCGTGATCAAGTGTAGAGCTTTACAACAGATTTAGTGGTGCTTTAACAAAGGAGACACAGCGAGACAGACATAAACAGCCTCTCTCTGTCATATTTATCAACAGCTGTGTGGGCCGACGGAGATGGTGCTCATCTGAGCCGTTGACATTACAGACTGCGTCTCGTTCTCTGCCTGTCCTATTTACTGAAGGCATCCTTCCAGTGGATTTCTGATCTATAATCTTAGGTCGTTCGCCTCACGAATTTTGTTAAGCTTTCTTTTGAATTTGCACGGATGAGCTTGGCCTCATAGTCGACTGAATATTTGTCTGAGCAGTTTATCCAGAGAGTAATCTTTAATTAGAGCACCAGAGAGTAATCTCTAATCAGCTCCAAACACCGCTGGCTGACTGTCTTTAGGAAATGCAGAGCTGCTCCTGTCAATCAAACCCAGAGACCTTGTTATTATTCTCACTGTGTAATTCCGGCCAGTTGCACAGCTCATTACTGACAAACCCACAAACAGCTCATTAACCTATTAGCATGTGCCCTACTGCAGGAAAACTGGCTTTTTGTTAATGCATGTTCCTGGTCTTATTGTGTATGACTCATCTGTGCACATTATTCCAAAAAAAAAAGTTTGTCATTTTTATATTGTTAATTAGTGTGTTAACTTGTTTCACCTTGTCCAAGATATGATTAATTTTGTTCCAAGATATGAGAAAATGTTTGCAACATCGACACTGATACCGAATTGTCTAGAGCTGAATAGCAAACAACACTTTCTTCTGTAGAGCTGCGTGTAGTTGAATCTGAAGTTGTTATTGAACTGAACTGAACAAACGCTGAATTGACTTGAGCTGAATAATGACACTGCTGTCTTGTTAGAGCTATTTAGATTTGTCTCATACATGATGAAGTTCGCAGCATTAATTCTGTTATTTTTCTGTGTATTACCAGGAAGCTGATTTGAAACAGTCTGTATTGTATAAAGTGCTATACAAATAAAGGTGACCTGACTTAATTTATTAAGCTTTTATTTAGCTAAATTTAAAAAAAAAAGTTTGTGGGTTTACGAACTTTAGTGTATTGATTTTTCATAGTTGTTTTATGGTTAAAGGAAATGTGCGTAAACTTAAAGGGATAGTTCACCCAAAAATGAAAATTCCATCATTAGTTACTCACCCCACCCTTGTCGCTTCAAACCAGTAAGACCTTCGTTCATCTTCAGAACACAAATTAAGATATTTTTGATGAAATGGTTGTTCAACCGTAATGTTACGTACAGGGAAGACTGACACGGAAGAGAATAAATTGTTGTTTTGCTTTGCATACAAACAGTATTCTCGTAGCTTCATAAAATAAAGGTTGAACCATTGATGTCACATGGACTATTTTAACGATGTCCTTACTACCTTTCTGGGCCTTGAACGTGTCAGTTGTGTTACTATTTATGTAGAGTCAGAAAGCTCTTGGATTTCATCAAAATATCTACATTTGTATTCCATAGATGAACGGAGGTCTCATGGGTTTGGAACGACATGAGGGTAAATAATTAATGACAGAATTCTAATTTCTAGGTGAACTATTACTGTATATCCTGGCTGAAAATTACCAGTATCTTTTCTGGTTTTCTATGGAATTTTTTCTCAGAGTGTAAATTGCACACTGGCTAAAATTGATACTTTTGGTATTTTTTTAATCCAGAGTGACTTGTATTGCATTCTGCATTGCACACATTTTATCAGTTTATGCATTCCTCGGGAATTAAACCCATGACCTTGGTGTTACTAGCACCATGCACTACTACAGGAAGATTTTCTGGCTACGGTTGTCAGTAATGATTGTATTTAGTCACAGTAGTTAGTACTCTAATTAAATGCTGCTTAATGTCAATGTTATCAATTTTATGGGGTAACAACACCCACTTTTCCAATGCTGTCAATTCCTAATGGATAATTTTTTTTTTCTCAGTGAATTTTGTTTTACTTTAAAATATTTCCTTATGAAATGTGAATGCTGTTTAGACCTTATATGCAAGGCCAGAATGCACTGTCTATATGCACAATATATCAGCAGTATTCTAAAGAACCTTTGAACGATGGGATATTTCTTGGATGTTAAAGGTTCTTTATGGATCAATGCCAATAAAGAACCTTTACTTTTAAGAGTATATAATGTACAATGGAGCCCACAATTGGAATGCTATTTAAAAAGAAAAAATCTAAACAGTTTAGATGTGCAATATTGGCCGTAACACAAAAATAATTTTCAGCTACTGTAGCTGTGTGTATTAATCTTTGCAATAAAAACAATATGAAAAGTCATGTTTATTTGTCAGCGATGGAAATTAATTTTTCATAGCCCTTATTGCACAGAGACTGATAAAATTCTGTATCCTGGTCCACTCTGTCTGGCTCTTCTCTGAAACCCTGTCGTGCATATCACATAGATGCACCGTAAATAGAAATTTCATTAAAAATGATATCCACTGTGAGACAGATGTGCTAGCTTGAATGTACTCAGAGCAGGATGCTCTGCTCCCAGAAAGGAGCGCTGAGCGCCCCAGAGGACAGGCACAATCACTATTTAGATGCTTCATATATTTTAATAATGTAGAAATGTATTTATACATAGTGTATTACGTAATTTGTGTGTAAATATATAAAGTCTTAGTTTTTATGCCATGCACTGTATATAATTTATAATTGATCATTTCTTATTATTTGAACATTTTATAATGGATATATTGACTTAAAGGAATAATTTACCCAAAATTAAAAATGTACACTCCTCTCAGGCCATCGAAGATTATAGATGTGTTTGTTTCTACACAACAACAGATCTGGAAAAATTTAGCATTATATAGCTCATAAGTGGATCCTCTGCAGTGAAGGGGTGCCATCAGAGTGAGAGTCCAAACAGCTGATAAAAACATCACAATAATCCACAAGTAATCCATATTACTCCAGTCCATCAATTAAAGTCTTGTGATGTGAAAATCTGCTTATCTGTGGGAAACAAATCCATCAAGGCATTTTTACTGTAAACCATTGCTTCTGGCAAAAATATGAGTCCATAATCCATAATAATGCATCCTCCAGTGAAAGAATCCATCCATCCTCTCACATCAAAATTCACCAACATATTTGTTTAGAACTGTTTAGACTAAATTTGCTTGTAAATTGTGCTTGATCTCTGCTTATTTCACTCCTGAAGAGGAGATGACTTTTTAACTGGAGAAAGCAATATTATGGATAGAGGACTCATTTGAAGGAAAAAATGTCTTAATGATGGATTTGTTTATTGCAAACACACAGCTTTCTGGTTTGCAGTGCAATAATTGATGGCATTGTGAAAGAAACTCATCTGCATCTTGCATGTCCTGAGGGTGAGTAAATTGTCAGCAACTTTTTTGAGTGAACTATTCCTTTAAAAAGGCTTTTTTTTTTTTTGGTAATGTCTGTTCATTGATTTTCTCCTCTTTGAATTGTCTTTGGGGGAGTTTTTTCCGCACATATTGATAAATGTAATGAATTTAATTTATAAAAACTTTGATCGATTAACAGCCCTGAAAACATAATCATCTCTTCTCTGATGGATCATAAGTCATTCATATTCACACAGAAGTTATTTCTGGTCAGCTGAAGTGGGAGTGTTAGATCAGGACACGGGTATATCAGGGGAGGACACTGTGCCTCTTTCACAGTCCCTTTTGGATCATATCCTCGTTTTGAATTAAGGACTAAGGGTCAGATGCAAACAGCGGACCAAACTGCACCTGGTGCGAAAAAGAGAGAAGTAAACAGCAGAGATAGAGAGAGGAGGAGAGATGAGAGAGGTCACATCATTGGATCCATCCTCCCACAGCTGAGCATGTTACACAAGAGCAAACTCAGAGTCATTTCTCTCTTTTTAGTGTCTGAATTTATATTTGTGTTATAAACCATGCTGAACTCATATCGCATACATAAAATATGGCCATTCTCCCAGCAATCTCCTGCATTGCTGTAACATCTAAAGCTGCAGTCATTTATGTTTGTGTATTTGTGAAGGGAGTGGGGAATAGATTCAACCCAAGGTTTGGTTCAATTAGGCCTGCAGCTGTGAAAACAGATTTATGTTTGAGCTGTCAAACCTTCTCATGCTTGCCACAAAATCATCCGTTATTATTCAAGGTGTGATTAATATGAGGAATATTGATTTAACAGGGCTTAGGGCAAAAAGTGTCGATTGCAGCATTAAATTTACAATAGATTTGCTCATGAGTTCTTGTGAAAGTGCAAAACGTGCATAGTCTTGGACTGCTTTAGTTTTCTTTTGCTTGCTTTTCAAAGCAACTGTTTTGTTTATCATGCTATTGAAATAACTAATGTGAAGTCTTCCTTTTTCCAATTTGTAAAAAGCAATTAACAAATTCATGATTGGTTGTTTTGTATGTAACAGGAATATAATGTGCTTTTCCCCTACCAAAAAAAAAAAAAAAAAGTTCTTTAATTGCAGTTTCACCCTCTCATGGGGTCCTGTTTTTGTAACTTATAAGCTATTTACATGATGTAGTTTTTTTGCGTAAATGTACTGTAAATGAGCAGCATTAAACTGTGTAAAAAACCAGCAACACCATGTCAGATGCATCTTATATTCTACCTTTATATTGTAAAGATGGCTTTTGTTGATGGTAAAACAAATTTTGATTGGTAACAGTTTGAAATATTGTCATTAATTGAAGTAACTGGTTAAATTGAAGTATTTTACAGTTGACATAACAGATACATTTTAAAAGTAGGCTAATTATAAAAAAATGCCCTTACAAAGGTAAAAATGTCCCTCAAAACCAGGAGGCAAATATTGCCCCTTAATGGAAAAGTTCATTTCTGACGCTGCTCCCAGTCCAGTTTTGTATAGCCTATTCTGTATCTTTGGTTTAGATGTTCTGTAATCTCCCCAAAAGGGTTTAAGGATATGTGGACGCTTGTCTGAGGGGGTGGCTCAGCTTGTTGCCATTTCTGACAGAGAACTTTGAGAACATGTTGGAGAACTAACCCCAAAATAACACAGTGATTTGTCTGTTTGTGAAGCATCACTCACATCAAATTAATGAAGCACCACAGATGGTGCTAATGAGTGTACTTCTTCCCCCCAGTCTGACACACACACACACACACACACACACACACACACACACACACACACACACACACACACACACACACACTAGTAAAGATGTCTCACATTAAGTGGTTTTCATATGGTGCTGAATATTTGGCCCTCTTACAAAGCTCTTGATATTTAAAACAAAATCATTTGGATTATTTTGAGGCTTTTAATAGTGACAGGCCAAACCTGTAAACACTCACAAACACACTCACTCACAGCATTTCAAATGGAACTTAGTGAACTCAAAAACTCCCAAACTGAACTTAGCTCTTTTATTATTATTATTACTATCATTGGCAGGGATCCAAATAAATGAATGAATAACGTAATAATTAAATAAATGCCTGAGAACAAATAATACATAACTGAATTAATGAATAGCCTAAATAAATACCTGAGATCAAATAACGCACAGATCACGTCTTAATAGTAGTAAAATGGTCATTTAATATATTTTTTTCACGAGACCTTAGAAATCACTGTCTCATGTTAAAATACGGCAGTGTTTATGTTTGTATCTGGCCGTGGTTCGAGTGCCATTAAAGGTCTGTGTCGGTGGGAAGATTCGGCGCGTTTCCACCATTACCTCAGCCCTCCGCGCCTCCCACTACCATACAGCACCGGCCGGCCGCGCGTCACAGCTACGCAGGCAGGCGGCGAGCCAATGAGCGAGCAGCGGCTCACGCTCTGTACTCCGCTCTGCTCTCCGCTGCTCCATTCATTGGAATCCGCGCTCAGCGAGTGCTGCTGCTTTCTGCCACCTGGAATAGCACTGTGTTTCAAGATGCTGCAATACGAAGGTAGGAGAGGTGGATTCACTGCTCTTTTGCGGATACATGGGAAGCTGGCTTTTACTTTTTAGCACGGAATTTAATAGTGAGGCTTATTCAGCCGGAATTGACGCCAGAAGGATTTTATTTAATGTGTATTCATATATGAATCAGTAGGTTAATCATTTCTAATTCAGTTCGTCTTCATAGGAGAGACCCAGGAGCGTTGTAACAAAATTTATTTATGTCTTTTTTTGCGCTATGTGTTTTAGACATTGATATGATGTTCCCATATTTGTCTGCTACAAAATAAAATAGTTTATAAATCTACAATTTATTACTAGTCTGTGTAAATGAATATGGGTTGTAACACGCTGTGCATTAAATTAAATTCTCCAAAATAATTTTTCTGTCATCCCTCATGTCATCTTGTGCATTTTTATTTTCAGTGGCTTTTGACATAGTTTGGCCTAGTTCATATTTAATTTCTAATAATTATATATATAGCCTATTATGTACACAAATTCAATGCAGTCATAAAACACATTGGTTTATTTCTGTTATAACTTCACTACAAGCTTTGACTTTTCCATTCATAGCTGCTGCTTTATTCAATTTCAAAAGTGAATTAGAATGGATATGGTGCAGTTAACAATATAATTTTAAATATAGTTTTGGCGATCGATGTTTCACTTTTGTGTGTCCTGGTAATATATGAGAACGTGTAAAACAGTCAAGGGATAATTCCTAATCTGTATCAGCAAATAGAGGCAGTCGTCTGTGAATATGAATCAGCCTGGAGATGACAGAGTTCGGATCTTCTCAGTGGTGTGTAGTGCAGTTTTACCATGACTGATGGGCCTTGGAAGATGTGAGTTTGTAGAAATGAAGGGATTTGTGCCACTGGGTGTGTGGCGCTCTATCTGAAGAGGATTTGTTTAGGGATGCGAGTGTGGGAAGCAGGAGCAGCAGTGTGGGCGATTTCTTCTCTTCTTACTCACAGACAGGCTTTTGAAAAGCTCATTCTTTGAATATAAGAGCACTGGCAGCCTCCTGGGGGCTTCATTCATAAACTTTGTACACTTTTGTGTGAACTCAAACATTTTTCCACTTTTTCTTTGCAGTGAATGGGACCCCGGCCAGTCAGCTGTCCACACCCCATTCTGCAAAATCGCCCAGTCCATCTCCCACCAGCCCCGGGAGCTTGAAGAAACGCAGGGTAAGACAACAGTCTCTATACAATCACCCTAACACACACACATGGTTTATACACTAGCTCATACACCTGCATAAACATAAACCTCAGATCTTTTACTGTCCACCTGGTTCATTTGATAACATGTATCATTTAAATCCAATTCTGTTGTGCCAAATAGTGTCCTTTATGTAGTGTTTATCCATTATATCGTGTGATTTGAGTGTCCAGATCCTTCTCCATCTCGGGCTCTATATAACGCGATCCTTCTATGTTCTCAGGAAATGGACAAGGCCATCATTGACAGCACAGCTTAACTTCCCCCCTTCTTCAAAGTGGCACTAAGATCCACAGTCAATCCTTAGTCTGGGCTGCTACATTTGGAAACTTTTGGTCTCTCACGTTTCGTCATCAGAGTTAAGCGTGAAAATGCACTAGTGTCAGCCATGGAATATGAGTAGAGCAGCAATCATGAAGTTACATGAAATCGGGGTCCAGAATTAACTTTTGCCATTAATCTGCCAATGGCGATAATTTGAGAAAATAAATACCAATTTTTTTCGTACCTGCCATGAAGCTGTATTTTTCATGATTTGCAAGTTATGTAACTTGCAGCATCATATTTAAGGTGATATATTTCCATGGCACCTAAAAACAAAGGAAGTTGTGATATTTTATATATATATATACATATATAATGACGTAATGCAAGAAATATTCCTCTCAAGTGTCACCACATTGAGTTCTGAAGACTCCTAGATTTTTCTACGGCTTTTTCACTGAAGTACAAGTCATCTGAAGACATGCACTTTTTTAATAAACAGTATGTATAGGTTTAAATTGATTCGCTCACATCACTTACATCAGTGAGGATATGACTATACATATAAGTCATGTGCTATACTGCAGTTTCTTATAACATTACCTGCCAATGAGCAAATAATGTTTTTTATTTACTCACATTTGGTGCTTGGCCAGTGCTAATTTTGGACCCTGATTGAGACAGCATTGAGAAAGAGAAATGGCATGATACATGCTGTTGAAGGAGCATGCAATTCACCAGGAAGTGTTTATTTATTCACCTCCCCCCCCCACAAGAAACACATTACTATTTGGTTTTCTGAGGAAAGTTTGAGTACGATTGGGAGGAGTTTGTGTGCTTTTGACCATGTCAAACTATCTCTAATCCTGCAGTTGATAGACTTACGCAAAGAGGTTTAAACTTCTTCCCAGTCCAGAGTTTCTCTCAGGTTATAATATGAGTCTTAAACCCCAGTTATTACTCTTGCTTCTCTCTCTCTTAAGAGTCAAGTGTCTCTCTGTCTTCCATTCTTTCTGAGTGTCTGTCTATTACTCTTTCTTAGTTCTCCATGACTAAAATGCACCAGAGCATTCAATCACTGAGGATATTGCACTCCATTCCAAATGATCAAAATGTTGAGCTTTTGGGACACATCAAATCAAGCTGCAGACAGTTAAAGTGCTGTTCTACAGCCAGTGAAATCACGTGCTGATATTAACCCAAAATAGATTAATAAGAAACCGTTGGCCACTACTCAACCGGAGCTTTACTGACCTTAAGCCAGTTCATAGTGAAACGATTGGTTTATGTTCTTAACATGTTCTCACTGCCCTTTTTATTAGTTAGTCATTCCTTCTAAAAGTGCTCTCCTATTATGATTAACCCCTGAGAAATTTTTTAAATCATGTACACTCTTGCAAAAAAAAAGAACAAGAATTTCAATCATATCTGAAGCCAAGATAAATGCTATTAGTATAACAGTTATTTATGGTTTGCCATAAATAACTATAGCTTTTATATGACGTTAAAAAAGAAAAACGTAACTGACTGCACCTCTGAGAGAAAGTACAGAAATGTTCAACTTTTTATATTCTAAATGGTTCCAGATTGCATTGGAAGTGGCTAAACTTCCTCTTGAGGAAGAGTCTGACTTTTAATGATTCTAAATGCGATTCGGTCGACGTGCCGGCTGAGAGACAGGGACGCAGAGCACTTTCTGTTCACCCTCCACCCACTAGCAAAGACTCTCAGATTCTCTGTCTTCTTTTACTTATCTCTTACCGCAGTCTGAGCTCTTGAAGTTGGATGATCTCTCTGCGGTTTGATTATGTCAGATGGCTTTGCTCTCAGCTTATTGCTATTGCAGAATGAGAATCTGGGAAAGTCAAATCTTCCCAAAGCAGAGACGCATCTCAGCGTCTTTACAACCATCTCCTGCATAAGTGGGTCAGGCTTTGAAAACTCCCCAGTGGAGTTCTGTGAATGAAGGAAGGAGAAAAAAACATTTACATAAATACGATACAAATGCAAAAGAACTGAATGTTCTCTCCAAATGCTCCCAAAGAAGCAGGCACTTCTTTATCTGGCTTATGAATTTATATGAGTTTCTGAATGTTGTTATTGTGGCTTTGTGGCTTGCTTATTCAATTAGTTTGCAGTGTGTGCTAATACATTGCTAATGTGTGTGATAACAGCAGTACCGCTAGTATTGCTAGCGGAGTACTGCTGTAATCACACACTGCTGTAATATATACAGTATATATATCATATATATAGAGATGGTATATATATATTGTATATACCATCTCTGATAGTTTATACTGCAGTTTTAAATGACCTCACGCCTTCCAAGTGAATGAATTAAACACTGATCATTACTGCTGATTTATTATTAATTATCTTTACCGCTCAAGCCCGGGCTGTGGATTACATTCAACACATGACCCACTTTTAGAAACGAGCTACACAAGAATGCCTGATCTATACTTGGAATATCTACGTGTGTGTGTGTGGCCTCTGTGTCCTCAGGCATATCCCCTCCACCATCTCTCTTTCTTTCCCCAAGATCTCAGTTCCTCTGGGGAAAAATATGGAACACATACGCATTTGATGCTATGGCGACAAATACATTTTTAATCCGTGTCAAAACATGAAATAGGGATGTTGTTTCCAAGTCTGCTAATCCACCTCAATCTGGTTTAAATGAGGATGAATCGAGGTAAATGAGGTTACAATTTAAATCGTATCATCGTAGTTGTGAGATTAAATTAAAATTTTTATCAGTCATTTTTTTATGGATGGTTAACTAGGTAGTATGAGTGCTTTGTGTGTTGCATAACATGAAAAGTGAGGCCATCAAGTTCAGCATCACACCTGTCTCCAAAAGATTTGAGTGCTGTTTAGGATTGAACTGAAAATGCACCTGTTCAATTCCTGAGTTTTAGCTGGATTCGAGGTAGCATTCCGCTTTAAATTTGTTGTTGAGATGGACAAACGTAAATTCTGTGGATGTGTTCAGTTTAATTTAAATTGCATAAAAACACATTCTTCATCATCTCCATTAAATGATGTCCCTCAAACTGTCTGTTGGGTTGCATGCTCTTCACATTTTCCTTTGGCTTTTCAACACCTGTATTTTTTTATTTTCCGGTGCTTAAATGACATTGTGTTTGTGTGCATGTGATGTGTGTTTTCAATCATTCCATGAACATTAATTTAAAAATTAAAAATTAATGGTAGCGTCTTCCAAGTATGATATCAATTCCCATGGATGTTTAAAAGAAAGTTGGATTTTTATCATCTACTCACACTCATGTCATTCCAAACCTATTCTTTTGTGAAACAGAAAAAGAGTGATTTTGTAAATCGTGCTTGCATGGAGTTTTCATTTTTGAGTCAGCAATTTCTTTATCTGCTCACTTCATATTAATTAAAAAAATAGACACCTTGTATATTGTATGATACCATGTAAAGAGCACCACTTCTCTTTCTCTGTCTCCGCAGTAGTTTTCAGTCCTCTTGTGTTCCATTGGTTTTCAATGTTTTGCAGTTTTCACCTTTTTGTTTTGGACTCTACTCAGTTATATTGTACTGTATATCTTTGCTTTCAAGCCATTGTCAGTCATGTAGTTTTCTTTGTTTTTGCATTAGTTTTGTATCATATTCTCTCATTTTTTGTTGTTTTTATGTGTAGAAAGAAAAGACTGTCATTTTCTGGTCTAATGCGTTGTCTGTTTGCCACAAAGCATGTCATGAAATGTTTCCATCATGTGCGTATGATTGAAGATGCTAAATGCATTAAACAGTAAGTCTCTTTATCTAGTACAAACTTAACCGGGTGTTCTTCACTAAATCTTCTGTTTATATGGGATAGTTTGGCTCAGAGCTCCTTTAATTACATTTTATTTGTCCCAGACTTTGCTGATTTTTATTTTTATTTTGTTCTGCAAAATCATTAGTGTTAATGATGGCCATGCATTTCAAAAATGAATTAATGCAGCCGGTCATGTAATTAGGTTACTGTGATTATAAGTGACTCTTGTGAGATTTTCTCACATTGGTCTTAATGGAGCTGCAGCGAAGAGGTCTAGCATCTCTAAAGCTATTCCCAAAAAGAGTAGCAGCGATCCTGAAGAGAACAGCGGGATCCTGTCTGGCCACTGGATTAAATTTCCCCACAGCATCCGCATCTCCACAAATAAAATCATCTCAGGCATTAAATCAGTCATTCGAACCATTATGCAATTAGTCTGCAACAAAATGACAAGAGTGACCTTAAAATGCAATAATGCAGCATTGTTATTGATACTGAGCCTGTTAATTGTTTTATTTTTAAAGCATGATTTGATAGTGTTCCTGCGACACTACATTAGGGATCATTGAGGTAAATTTGCATTATCAGCATCATAATTGCACAGACTGTTATGCAACTGAGTACTTACATTTGCATGTGAACACATGGATTTAACATGATTGATCATTGGCGAGGCAAATACTTACCGCATGGTTTATTCTGTTTCTTTCCGGTCCTAAGAAAAAGCACAGAAATCCAGCCTGTTTGGAGTGATTTGACCTAGCATTCAGCCAGGAAACAGGAAGATGCCTTATATGGGCTCGACTCTGGCTGCTTCCTGTCTCACAGAGGGAAAATATTATTAGTACACTCCAACAGTTTCCATGGTAACAAGAGTTTTGATAGCGCCAGGACAAACTGTGATCTGAATGAAATAGAAAAAGGATGCGGAAACACACACACACACACACACACACACACACTCTCTCTCGAGTCAAAACTGTTTCTGATGACACTTAAACGACCCTTCCTTGGCCGTCTCATATGCATCCCCTCAAACTGCCATTATCAAACAGTGCATGTAGGTGTGCTGAACCTCCGTGACCCATCCACTGTTTCGTCACTGTAGATTTGCACTTCGTTCTCGCCATTAGCAGCCCCTCAAGGTGCGTCCTGGGCTTTCGTCGCACGCCACTACCATCCAATCAAATCCATTCGAGCTCTGGGAGAGCGCAGTGCTCCCATAGACATCATTCCAATTACAATCGGCGCGGACCTGAAAGGGTCCCTGCACCCTGACTGCCGGCAACCAGGAGTGAAAACCAATTTACAGCACAGCCAGTAACTTCGCTCACACTTTCTGCTGCCATGGCAACCAGCAGAGAATTAACGATAACTGGATTTATCCTAACACTGCTGTGTTTAAAAGTGAGAATGAGGATTGTGTCCCGAGCGTGCCGACCGTCCTGATGGGAATAGTAACATGGGGCAGCTTGAGGATATCCAGCACAGGTAGAAAGACGGAATACCCCAGTGAGCTGCTTCACTGTGCCCGTATATTTGAAGTTAGGTGGTTGGTTGTCGGTGGTTTTTGGAGTTGTATTTCTCATACACCCTGGCCATGTACTGCTATGTAGTCGGTTTCTGGTTTAATTGGATTTTTCTTCCTCACAGGGATCCCAGCACAGCGGTTCCTCTCTGTCTGTGGCCTCTACCAAAGTCTGCAGTTTGGATGAGGAGGAAGGGCCCGTAAGTGATGGTAAGAAATCGAACACTTTAGGCTGGTTTAGACAGTCTTATTTTGGTATTATTCATATACTATTATAGTATACTATAATTATGCAGTGGAGGTCAACAACAAACACTTCATTTGAAGGCTTTGTGTAGATGTTCATTATACGATCATTTCCACTTCAGTGTACCCACTGTAGCTGACTGTAATGCACTAATGAAAGATTCCAGGAGGTGTGAACTGAATGCAAGGTTATCGTCTTGTTCTCTGAGCTGCATTCAAAGAGATTCTCAGACTAGGAATGTTGGTTGAGAATCAAATTTCTCCACTGCCTACAGAGATTTCAGTCATAAAAACCAATTCTGAATGAGGCCCACTCAGTCTTGCTCTAATTTTCTTCCTTACCGTCTGCAGCCGAGCCCTTGGAGGAGACGCCGATACCTATAGTCCCGAGCTCCATTTCAGATCGGTACAAAGTGGGCCGAATGATCGGAGATGGGAACTTCGCAGTGGTCCATGAGTGTGTAGAGCACTCGACTGGCAGGGCGTACGCTCTGAAGATCATCAACAAAGGCAAATGCAGAGGAAAGGTGAGAAGGAAGCATTATAAAATTGTCAATAAAATGCTTGTATTTTTCTTTTTATGGCAATTTGTACAATATATTTTTATTCTGAATCTCTTTCTTCCGCACAGGAGCATATGATCCAGAATGAGGTGGCTATCCTCAGAAGAGTGAAACACCCAAACATTGTGTTGCTGATTGAAGAAATGGACACTTACAGTGAACTCTACCTGGTCATGGAGCTTGTTAAGGTGTGTACTACAGGATGCTGTCATTTTAATGCACCTGTTAAAACCTAAGGTGAAAACAAATACAGATCAATAGACAGAAAGTTTCACAAAAATCCAGTCACAGCTGGTTTATACATCTTGTGGAGATCCGGATGAATTCTAGCTCTTGGTGGTTCCTTGTGCTGGCTCTGTTAAACTGAGCGTTATTTTAAGCTGCTGTTCCACTTAATTGACTCTTTGAGGGGATTTCTGCCATGTGAACAGCAAACCAGGCCACCGTGAACTTTCTGCCTGCTTTGTATAAACAACTTAACCTCAAGAAAACTCTTGTGATGTCGATCAGTTTGTGTACATGCAAATACCACCTTGCTTGGAAGCAAAATGCAACAATGTAACCATTCCATTCACACACCTAGCAGTAGATCATGTGATCAAAGATACCTCAGACTAAAGCTGGGCGGAAATAATATTGTCTTATTAAGAATAAGGTAAATAATTAGATTATTGATGTTTATGTAAACATAGTCAGTATATTGGATCCATGCATTAGGTCATAAAGTTACAGCTGTCTAATATTACTTTTGTTAAACAACAACAGAAAAAAGCACACCACTTAGTGCTCTTGGCTGAACAACTTCAGTAGCTTTAAAAATAATAAATTTATATTTAATTTCTTAATCGAATACTACTGTTAAATAGACCTACTGTAGTAGTATTTAATTTGTTTCTTTACTTATTTTGAATCTGTCCTATATATTTTTTTTTAATTTGCATGTTTGTTCTTATTTTCTTATTTTTAGGGAGGAGATCTTTTTGATGCCATTACCTCCACAAACAGATACACTGAGCGGGATGCCAGTGGCATGCTGTACAACCTGGCCAATGCTATCAAGTACTTACACAGCCTTAACATCGTCCACAGGGACATCAAGCCAGAAAACCTTTTGGTAAGATATCAACACGCCATCCTTCCGTCTTTTCCAAAATGCAAGTCATTCTGCCACGTCTGACACATGTCACAGGTACAAGCGCAACAGTTATCACATCCTAAAGTGGCACTGTTTGATCACCAGCCTTCACAAACCATGTGTTCCTGTGTGTACGTGCCAAGGAATGGAACGGATGAAACTCATAGGTCTTGTGGGCTGGAACTACTTAAGTGTGTTTGGAGAAAGAGAGATGATTGCTGCGAGCTCTTTGACTGAGTCTAGACCAGCCACCTACTGACTGACTGTCTACGTGTGATATCACTTCTTCAGCGGAAAAACTGAGATGTGACTCACGCATTGACAGTTCACAGACTGTACTGTTCTCCAAGGCTGCTCTCGTATGAACCTTTTACCAGACATCATTTATGAATCAATGGCCCCTTCCTCTGCTGATTCAAAGCGGAAATGTTGTTTATAAAGCCCTGTTTATGAGCTGGGGGATTTGTCTAGAAATGCTGCAGATCTTATAATTGAAAATGTGACCTGCTAACAGTGAATAAAACCGTCGTGTTTCTCAAACTCACTCCAGTGAGCTAGAAAAAACCATGTCTGGCTCACATATGCGCTTGCTTGCTTTCTGCGTGTCAAAGATTATCGCTTGTGGCTGGAAGCATGCATGTCAAATGCACCTTGCAGTGCAGAATGAGGCTTTTTCAATGCGCATCACTTTACATATTATATAATGCCAAACACAAAGCCAGCCAAGCTTATGCTCCTGTTTCTTTTTAGCATCATTGGATTTTAGGTTAAAGACATTAAATGAAAAGATATCTGTTTATTTGAAGCCAGTGCATATTTTTGACACTGATCCGCACATGTTTACCTTGGGAATTGAGAGCCGGATATTTAATTTTCATAGATTGCTATGAAGAGACTAGGTTGTTTTTGGTCTAATATTGTCCTTGGCTTTGGTTCACAGGTGTATGAGCATCAAGATGGAAGCACATCCCTGAAGCTGGGCGACTTTGGCTTGGCCACCGTGGTAGACGGACCTCTGTACACTGTCTGTGGAACACCCACATATGTAGCACCAGAGATTATCGCAGAGACCGGGTGAATATTTTAACATGTTTGCACAAATCTGGGTCATTGAATGTGTGAATTTTTTTTTTTTTTTTTGGATTTGTGTGATGTTAAGCATAGTGCTGTGATTTGTTATGATCATATTAAATCAATGAGTTTAAAGATAAAATCTAATAAGACCAATAATACTATAACAACACCTTTTTTTGCTGTTAGGTATGGCCTTAAGGTAGATATTTGGGCCGCTGGAGTCATCACATATATTCTCCTCTGTGGCTTTCCTCCATTTCGTGGGTAAGTTCAGTGTGTATGACAAAATATGGCCTATGTGAGAGGATTTTTTTAGCTTTTTGCATATTGCTTTTCAATGTAGTTTTAAAAATCCTATAATTACCATCAGAGCGATGAATTTATCCAGTAGAAAAATGGTCCACGTGTCAAAGATTCATTCTTAAATACATTCTAGGTGTGTGTGTAGTGCAGCTTTGAGTAATGTAATCAAAGCTGTAAGGTTATGTAAGATGTTACTGCGCCACCCTGTGGCTATTTCTTGTACTATCAATAATCGCAATGAAACGAGCTCCCCCTGTTGATGCATATCTGAAGTTGCACTTTTTATTTCAGGAGCACTGATGATCAAGAAGCTCTGTTTGACCAGATACTGCTGGGACAGTTAGAATTCCCTCTTCCGTACTGGGACAATGTATCAGACTCAGCCAAAGTAAGTGAAATATGTGTTGATTAAATAACAAATATGTGAGATAATAAAAAAGATAATAAGAATAATATACATATATGTATATATATGTGTTTGTGTGTGTGATTGGACGTGTGGGGTTAGTGAGCCGACCTATAGCACAACTGTGCTCAGGCGACCCAAGTTCGAATCCCGTCCTTTGCCGATCCCGCACCCCTCTCTACCCCCAATACCTGTCTGCTCTCAACTGTCCTGTCTAATAAAAAAAGGCATAAAAGCCCCCCCCCCCCACAAAAAAAAACAACAAATCAAAATAATATGAGAACATATATGTGGTGTTTTAAAATTGTAATTATATGATAATAAATAATATGTGGGTTTTTTAAAAACAAAATAAGATAAATACTTTGTGGTGTGTTTAAAAGCATGAATTATGATATTAAATAATATTTCTTTAAAGCAAAATAGTTTGATTATAAGTAACATTTGGGCTTTTTATAATCAAAATTATATTCTGAATAAATTTTTTTAAAGCAAAATAATATGATAGTAAATTATTTGCGGTGTTTTTAAAAGCAAACATTATTATAATAATGTGTTTTTTTAAGCAAAATAGTATAATCATAAATAATATTTGGGCTTTTTAAAATAAAATAAAAAATGATAAATAATATGCGGGCTTTTAAAATCTAAATAATATGATCATACTAATAATAATGATCATTTCAAAACATGTCTACACTGATACATTCTTTTCTAGTCAGAAAATAATGTATCACAGAAAAATTATGCAATTAAGAATCTTTAAAATCAAATTGAGTTTTGGTTTTAAAAAGCCTACAAACTATTATTATTATTAAACAGCAATCATTTTTATCAGTAGTATTTAGTTTTTACTTTTTGTTTACTGTAAGTCATTGTGTTCACCAATTCAAGGTCATGATTGACATTAGGGTTTGGCATTAACTCTCTCTGTCCCGTCTGTCTCCTCAGGAGCTGATAGTGTCTATGCTGCAGGTGGAAGTGGATCAGAGATACACAGCACTGCAGGTGCTGGAACATCCCTGGGTCACTGTGAGTAATTCAACCTGAATCCATTACAATATACTGTGTACGAATGTTTATTGCTAAATTATAGGACTGACACAGTATTAATAGTATTAACAAGTCCTCTAGTTTCATAACTGTAGTAACTGATTGGCTTCATTTCAATGGCTGTTTCAGAATGATGGTCTGTCAGAAAACGAGCACCAGCTGTCAGTGGCAGGAAAGATCAAGAAGCACTTTAACACTGGGCCCAAGCCCAGCAACAACACCCCGGGAGTGTCTGTGATGACGGTAAGCTCACACTTACTGTGGAAGCCTGAAGTTAACAATCAGACGCCAAATAAACATTAAAGAGCCAGCGAGTGGAGTACCAGACACCATGTGTGATGGACAGCTTTTATGGGAGGCCAAAGAATTCAAACGTTATAATTATTTTGAAATGACTTTCTTTACTAACAGTTCAAATGGATTTACAGCTGATGATTTCTGAGCATTGTGCACTGAGCTCCACTGATTTCTCTTCGCTTAGCTCGACCATGACTTTTCCATCCAGAGATCAGGGTCGTTGGATTTCTATCAGAACCCGGGCATGTTTTGGATAAGGTAACGCCATGTGTCCACTGAAGCACGCCAGCCCCTGTCTTGTTGAACCCCAATGTGGGCACTGAAACCTGCTTATATCATGGTCAAAAACTGCTGCTGTGGTCATTCATGTGTGTGAATGTTTTCAGGTGGAGAGAATGTGCATGATTTGCTTCAACATCATGGCAACTGGCATATTTGATGTGCTTTTCCTTCAGTGTACTGCTTGTGTCACCATCCTGCTTCTCATGCGCTTCAACCTTGTACAGAAATAAAATGCTCAGCAGTCAGTCCCACTGTTGTTCCCAATGTTTGTTTGTTTAATAGAAACTCACTTTTAATAAAGAAACTTAGTAAATATATCTATAAGAATTAAATATACACTACAAATGACAAGTTTGAGGTCAGTACATTTTTTTGGGGAAGAATAATTATCTTTTTTTATTGATTTTATTTTTTTGAAAGGATGCAATTGAATACTGAAAAAATGTATCATGGTTTAAATTTTTTTTTTTATATAAATTAAGCAACTGTATTTTTAACATTAATAATAATTAATTAATAATGCTGAAAAGTACATTTTAAAATATATTAAAATATAACATACCTATTTAAAATTGTATTTCATAGTATTGCAGTTGATACTGTTAATTTTATAAAATAAATGCAGCCATGTTTTTCAAAAACATTTAAAAAAACTTAAGAGTGACACCAAACTTTTGAACTGTAATGTATTTACATTTAATTTATTGTTATCACGCTAACTTAATTTTTTTATTAAATATAATGCATAAATATTAATGTATTTTAATTGTTATTCAATTACTTTTGTTTTATAATTTAATAATTTTAAAATATAATTAAGAAAAACAATTTTATTAAAGGGCTACATCACCCAAAACTGTATTCTAGTGACTTCTGGGAGTGACTTTATTTGGAGTATTTTATTTTGCTCTCAATCACGTTCCATCACATGACTAAAATTCCCCCTTCTTCCACCAGACCACCGCTCTTGATAAGGAGAGGCAGATTCTCAGACGAGGATGCCACCAGAATGTGAGCGCAGCTCCCTGGACCACCCAGCCAACCTGTAGCCTCCACATCCCAGCCTTTGCTCCCAGTCTGCACCTCGACCCCCTGTCCCAGCCGCCCAGCGGACTCCCTGCTCCAGCCCTCATTCCCAGTCCATGTCCCTCTACCACCACCGCCACCACCACGCCCGAATCTGAAGACTTTTCCGCCTGCTCCACGGAAACTGTTCGCTCCCTCTTCTCCCCTTTCTAGCATCGAAAGGGAAGGGAACGAGTGGAAAGGGCACCAAAAGAGAAGAAGGGTTTATGAGGATTCGGAATGTGGCCGAGTGGACTGATGAACTGAACCATTTTGTAATCTGATCACATAAAGGTGCAGGGAAAATGATGACCGTCAAGAAGGGGATTTCTTGTTTATTTATGGTCATTATAATAACATTTATTTATACGTAATAAATACATTTTCTTTTTTTATTCAAGTTCAAAAATGTCCTTTTCTGTTGAAGCACCTTAGAAATGTGATGTTTTTATAGGTCCGGTATTGTTGATATGCTTCAGAGGGAAACTGTAAGGACTTTTAGCTAACTTGATTCCTGGTAATTAGTACCCTTTGTTCCCAAAAACCTTTCTAAGCAGACAGAAAATGATTTGAATTTCCGATACCTCTTCAGAGATAAACTTGTATGCGGATTTTCTTTCTATTGTTCCATTGAAAGAATTGGTCGCACAGCACTTGTTCATAAGCGAGATGGGGACCTTTTTTTGTAATCAGTGTAAATAATATAATTTCAATTATTTTGATATTGACAATATATTTCTTTATCTTAACTAGACAATGTGTCACATTTAACCATTTTTGCAGTTTTTAGGTATATGGAACATAAGCACAAATGCATTGTGGGAAAGACATAAGCAACATTCCTTAATACAGGGTCAGCTCTTGGAAATACAAAAGCCAATGGTCCGGTCTGATGAATGCAGGACATTGATTCAGTGGTACCTCTGTGTCATGAGAAGCGCTGCTGTTAGTGTCGGGAGGTCAGATTGGGGTTGAGTGTTTCTGAAGTGCAGTAAGAGGTGTACTAGGAACTCATAGCCCTGCTTACTGTGTCATTGTATTCTCTCATTAGTGCATGGAATACAGAGTGGCTCTCACATTATAATTTGAGACATTATCTTAATAAAAAATATATTATAACCTCATTTTATTGTTGCTTATTGATGCTGACTGCCAAGCTAAAGAAAAGCCAAAAATTCTGATTTCTTTTTATTTATTATATAATAATAAACTTGCTACGTGCTGCGTTAAGCTAACTGAGACTTGTTATAGCACTTGCATATCATTGCTCTTTTGTTGATTTTGATTGCTTCCATTGTCCTCATTTGTAAGTCGCTTTGGATAAAAACGTCTGCAAAATGTAAATGTAATGTAAATATATAGTTTTTAATTAAGTATATATATATATTGTGGATTATGGATTTTCTAAAATGACCTTTCATGCAGTGTAACACAGCTCTGAGTAAATGAAAACATCCTGCTAATTTTTTTTATCTAAAAGTGCGCTGTTGCGCGCGCAGACCCGGGAAAACTTGAACCTCTCCTCCCTCAAACATCGTAGCGGATGCCTGTGGAGAAGACGCTGTGCTCTGCACTGTGAGGGTAAATCAGTTAGGGCAGTGGTTCCCAATCCTGGTCCTGGAGAACCCCCAGCACTGCACATTTTAAACGGCTCCCTATTCAAACACACCTGATTCAACTCATCAGCTCATTAGTGAAGACTCCAAGACCTCAAATGTATGTGTGTGTCAGATAAGAGAGACAACAAAAACGTGCAGTGTTGGGGGTACAGATGATTCTTCTGCACAATCTGACTTTGCTGCAGCCTGGAATTGAACTGCTGGTTTCGTCTGGTCAGAGGAGAACTGGCCCCCCGACTGAGCCTGGTTTCTCCCGAGGTTTTTTCCCCATTCTGTCACTGATGGAGTTTTGGTTCCTTGCCGCTGTCGCCTCTGACTTGCTTAGTTGGGGACACTTCATTTAGAGCGATATCGTTGACTTGATTGCAAATTATTGCACAGATACTAAACTGAACTGAGCTGCATGATGACATCACTGAATTCAATGATGAACTGCATATAACTGTCATTTTGCATTATTGACACTGTTTTCCTTATTAATGTTGTTCAGTTGCTTTGACGCAATCTTTTTTGTTTAAAGCGCTATATAAATAAAGGTGACATGACTTGACTTGACTTGACTTCTCCAGGACCAGGATTGGGAACCACTGAGTTAGGGTCCAACATGTACACGTATTTGCATCACTTTGGCTGTTCTCTTTAGATCCCATCTTCTCACGCCTTACGATTTGTCGATTACGTACAATGTCTGCATGTTATTGGTCAAACGATCATTACATTGAGTATGAAAACAGGAAACCAAAGCCAAAACCTGGATATTTTAGGCAATATAGAAATCCTGGCCAGGACATGTCCTGGGAAAATGGCACGTTTGGTCACCCTACCTGACTTGAACCGTTGTACACAGACAGAGTACGCAAGCGCCTTGCAGAGCTAGACAAGACGAGCGCTTGTAGTTAAAAAGTGTATAAATATGTATGTATTTTTTTAAAGAAAATGACCGATCATTTCGCTAGATAAGACCCTTATTCCTCGGCTGGGATAATGTAGAGCCCTTTAAAACTGCATTGTAACCTTCAATCCGTTGAGCACCACTTAAGTCCACTGTATGGAGATAAATACTGGAACGTTTTCCTCAAAAACCTTAAATTCTTTGCGACTTAGGAAAGAGAGACGTGAACATCTTGGATGACATGGGGGTGAGTAAATTATCAGTACATTTCTATTCTGAAAGTGTAAAAACTGTTGCTGTCATGTACTCTGCATTGTAACAAATACGTATTTAGTTGTGTGTTGTGTTCGCTCTAGGCAGGTTGTAGGGTTCGCTCGCAATTGTCTAGAAATGTGTCGATGAATAGAGAATGTGCTGCAGTCCATTAGTTTTGCCTCTTTGTCGCCATCTCTGTTTGAAAACCTGGAATTGCAGTTGTGAGAGGGATTATCTTTCTGCGTGGGTTGTGAGTCGGCATGGCTTCAGCGCAGATGAATCTAATGTTCTGAAGAGTATATGTGGCAGACTGGCAGTCAGTCACTGCACCGGTGTGGATATTTATTAGGGATGCACGATAAATATCGGCACGGCATTTAATGCACATCTCATCAGTAAAGCCGGTTCTCTCTTAGTGTGAATCACTAAACTAGTATTTAGTTGTACGACCAGTTTTTTAAAACTGCTTCACATCTGTGTGGCATGGAGTCAACCAACTTGTGGCACCTCTCAGCTGTTATTCCACTGATTCTTTAACAACATTCCACAATTCATTTACATTTATTGGTTTTGCTTCAGAAACAGCATTTTTTATATCACCCCACAAGTTCTCGATTGGTCTGGGGATTGGGCTGGCCACTCAAAAACATTAATTTTGTTGGTTTGGAACCAAGTCTTTGCTCATTTACTAGTGTGTTTGGGGTCATTGTCTTGTTGAAACAACCATTTCAAGGGCATGTCCTCTTCAGCATAAGGCAACATGACCTCTTCAAGTATTTTGACATATGCAAACTGATCCATGATCGCTTGTATGCAATAAATAGGCCCATCACCATAGTAGGAGAAACATGCCCATATCATGATGCTTGCACCACCATGCTTCACTGTGTACTGTGGCTTGAATTCAGAGTTTGGGTGTCGTCTCACAAACTGTCTGTGGCCCTTGGACCCAAAAAGAACAATTTTACTCTCATCAGTCCACAAAATGTTCCTCCATCCATTTCTCTTTAGGCCAGTTGATGTGTTCTTTGGCAAATTGTAACCTCTTCTGCACATGCCTTTTTTTTTAACAGAGGGACTTTGCGGGGGATTCTTGAAAATAGATTAGCTTCACACAGACGTCTTCTACAGTAACTGTCACAGTACTTACAGGTAACTCCAGACTGTCTTTGATCATCCTGGAGCTGATCATTGGCTGAGCCTTTGCCATTCTGGTTATTCTTCGATCCATTTTGATGGTTGTCTTCCGTTTTCTTCCACGTCTCTCTGGTTTTGCTCTCCATTTTAAGGCATTGGAGATCATTTTAGCTGAACAGCCTATAATTTTTTTGCACCTCTTTATAGGTTTCCCCCTCTCCAATAAACTTTTTAATCAAAGTACGCTGTTTCTTCTGAATAATGTCTTGAACGACCCATTTTCCTCAGGCTTTCAAATGCATGTTCAACAAGTACTGGCTTCATCCTTAAATAGGCGCCACCTGATTCACACCTGTTTTTTCACAAAATTGATGACCTCAGTGATTGAATGCAACACTGCTATTTTTTTGAACACACCCCTTTCAACTAATTGCCCAATTGCACAGCCTTTACGAGCGTGCATATCACGAATGCTGGGTCTTGTTTGTTTTCTGAGAATCTACTGCACCTACTGGTAACTTGTTTGCCACGTAGCAATAAAAAATATACTAAAAACCTGGATTATTCTGGTTAGTCACATTGTACTGCTATTATTTTGAACAATACTGTAAATCTCTACACGTGTGTGCTTTCATGTGGAGCAGTTGTCGAATTGTACTACCTACTGTTTTAATGGGAGGTAGAAAAATCTGACAGGGTAGCACAAATCGACAGAGCGCTGGCGTTTCAAAGATGGCCACCGAGTGACATGACTTGCCTTGCCTTAAAGGTAATTTGATAGAAACACCATGCGTAAAAGCTTCGCTTTTTTAAAAATAAATATTTGCATTATTGTAAGGTTAGATTTAGGGTTTAAATAGGTGTAGACGTTAATGAAACAATCTGACAGGTAGCAAATTTTATTTATTGTTATTTTATGGCGAGATTTTGCTTCACTTCCAGCCATAGCTGTATCCCTCCCATTAAAAAGCTAACTGACCTCATTCCATTCAGGACGTTCAGTATTTAAGGATGTTCAGATCTAGTTTTTTTAAAGAAAAACACACCAGTACTTCAAAAAGATGTTTTGGTTTGTTTTATTGTAAATACGACAAAAAGGAAACAATTTTATTTTACAGTAATTGATCTATATATTGGCATGAATTAATATTTAAACATTTTAAGAGACACCTGTGAGATTCTGGCTTTTTCAAGTTGCAGCAAATCCATGAAACAGCAGGTGGGGACTGAATTTAAAAATTACATCTGAATCTAAATAAATCATCCATTATTTACTTCCTGCCAAAAACTATTCCTCTCCTCTCCACAAATGATGCAGACATATAAAATAAAATAAAATAATATGCAATCATCATGATCAGATACGCCTTGCAAAATTAACAAACAAAAGATAATTAGCAAATGTACAACTCAAATCAAATATACAGTACTGACCACTCACCTACACAGAGACAGACCTGCACGTTATGTATGCGCCACTGTCTCATGTATAATTCACATCCAATGGCCAATGAAAAGGCAGATCAACAAATTACTTGCATAATTTATTCATGTTTTCATTTCTGAACTCAGTCTTAGCTTCCAGCTGACTAGTTATTACACCCCTATAGTAAAACGACTCTATTTCAGTATCAGTGTTGTTGATTGAAAAATATCCTTCTCACTCTTTTCACTCACACTTGTTAAATAGGGTGATGAAAAAATGTCTCAGTATTCATGTATGCGGATTTCAAACATCTCAATCCACGTATTAAACCGCATTTCTGCAGTCATTCTCAGCTACAAGGATATTGCTTACTGTGGCTGTGGTTGTACAACGTAATCATCACATATGATTATAATATTCATTATTTAAATACAACAAACATCAATGCACAAATTATACAATGGAGAATGGGCCTAAAATGTGGCAGAAGACCAAAGAAACGCTGATAAATTATGGGTTGTTACTGGTGCAATGTGTCTGATACAAAAACGTCAACATTAATAATTGTTCTTTTTTCATAAATAATGAAACATGTGAGGGAGGGAGGGTTTCTTTTTCTCTTTTTTTTGTTGCTTTTTTTCTCCTCTTTATTCTTTTTTTTTATGGCCCGGTTACATGCCTGGCTTTCCTAACCATCACAATATTTACATATATGACAAAACAATTACCAAATATACAAAGAGGAAAGAGAAGCTTGTTTCCTGTCTGAGCAGTTCACTTCCTCCCTGTGAATCGGCAGACCTTCATCTATAATCATCCACATCATCATCATCATTTCGTTGGAACTACACAATATCTTACAGCAAGTCATTAATAAATTAAAGGATTATGGGATCTTCCGTAATGAAGAGCGAGTGGGAAGTATGATTTTTATCCCCATGTAGTGAAGAACTGCGTCATTGCAGTTTGTATTTACAAAGACTAAGTTCACCGCTGCGTCTTAATCCCACCCCAGACCCCTTCCCTCCCTCCCTCCCTCAACCCTCCCCAAAAATGGTTTGTTGGTGGTTTATCTCTAAGCCTCTTCTGTTGGGAACTGCGGTACAGTCCATCCTGTCCTGCTGTCCTCCTGGCTTTGATCTTGTACGATGATCTTCGCAGACAAAAGGACATTAGGCAACTCATCATAGTATGTGGGGAGTGAAGGACAACCCTAAAGGTCTAAGTAACGTTAGCGATATGTCTTGTGTTTTCATCCGGGTTTAACTCCCCCCTGAACTTAGAGGGACACCATCATCTGTCAAGCAGGAAATGAACCCCACCTTTCTCACAGCTTCAACTGCGGGCCCTAAACAAGGTCCCTCTCTCTTCTCCTGTCTCTGTCTCTCTTTGTTCTGGCTCAGTATCTGTTCTGATGTTCGTAGTGCCATCGATTGAAATCAATGTTAAACGCCACAATGCTGCCTGACGCCATCCCAGTGATCAAAGTCCTGCAAATATACAGAAGTAGTAATAAATTAATAAGAAAAATATCCATAATATAAATGTTTATAGTTTAAGTTGTGTAAAATATATATTGTTTTTTATAACTAGAAGCAAAATAGTTAACATATTAAGCAAACTAAAATATTAATATATAAAGGTTATAGCAAAAAACTAAATTATTTTATATATCATAATTATATATTAATTGTTTTTTAATAAGACTGGTAAAAACTGCCTACACATTATAATACCATTATAATATAAAAAACACTTCATATACAAACAATATATTTATGTATATATATTAGTGCTGTCAAACGATTAATCGCATACAAAATAAAAGTTTTTGTTTGCATAATATATGTGTGTGTTCTGTATATATTTATGTATATATAAATACACATACGGTTTATAATTTGAAAATATTTACATGTATTTTCATGTCTGTATTTATATTCATATAATTTATATTATAAATACAGTTAATATATAAAACAACATATTTTTCTGAAATATATACATGCATGTGTGTGTATTTATATTTACACAATAAATACACAATTATAATTTTTTTTTACTATAAATTTTTTATTTAATAAAAAACATTGTTAAAATAAATGTTCAATGTATATGTATATTATTATTTTTAGGTCAGGTGTGCTCACCTCTGGTCATGGGATAAGTCCATAGCCCTAATGCCTGCATCACAGCCGGGGTAAATATACAGCTGCTTAAAATCACAGGCCTGCCAGACTTCAACAACACCGTTATCACCTCCTGTTACCAAGTTCTGACCGTCGCTGCTCAACAGAATGGCCTGGGGGAAAACAAAAGCAGATTAAATACAGAGACTAATGTTATTAATGTGTATTTGTTTCTGTTCCAACATGTATGTCTCCTCTTACACGTGTGGAGTCACTGATCTCCATCTGTGCCAGGAGTTTGCCATTAATGCTGAAGTTACAGAAGTGTCCTCTCTCATAGTAGATGATACAGTGGCCCTCACTGGACACAGAGATCAGACGGGGCTGGAGACAGTTCTCAGGGCCCTCCAGGGCCCGCAGTAAATCTCCTGTGATGGTGTGCACCAAACATGGCCCTTCTGTAAACCAAGACAACAGCAAGAAACTCTCAATTCTGTCATTACACAGCAAGCAGAGACACTAAAAAAGGGAGAAATCAGGAAAAAATGACAATCACAATTTTTAAAATAAACATATTTAAGACATTTAATTTGTTAACTGTAATGGGTTTATATAAGCTCTCATGGAAACCAGTACTGGTATGAAAAGAGTTGATTTCTGATAATATTCAGATTGCTTGCTCTCAGACTGACCTTTGGCCCCACTGATGACGAGTCCCAGTTCAGCACACACTGACACACACACCACCTCATGGTCATGGCCTGTGAGAACCGCTCTAGGTGCTGGATAATCACCTACAATACAACAGAAGGTCAGCTTCTAGAATCCTAAAAAAATCCTTTTTTTTGCCACAGAACTAAAACTCATTACCACACCAAAGTTAAAATGAAAAAGAAGATTATGTTAGGAATGAGATGAAGGTAGGTAAGCAGGCAGTAAAAAGGAATGAATTTTATATATTCAGAAAAAAAAACCAGACCATTTTTCTATGAGTGTAACATCAATGTTAAGTATTAAAATATGTCCTATGTATGTGATATCTTACACACTATACAGTTCAAAAGTTTGGGGTCAGTTAGTAAGATTTTATTTTTAAGAAATTAATACTGCAAGGACACAATTACAGTAATTGATCCCAGTGATAAAAGACCTCATTCATGTAAGTACAACTGCTTAAGATTTCTGTCTTTTGTTGGAAATCAGCACATAAGTGAATATGTCAATGGAAACAACACGAAACATCAGTATTATAGCTCCACCCACGGCACGCCTCCAGGAGCTCGACTTTTTCCGGAGAGAAAAGGGAAAGCTGTATTTTTTTTTTATAAATATGATAAAACTAAAGACTTTTTGGAGATATGAAGGATGCAGTACTACTCTATAGGTACTCAAGATTAACATGAGATTAGGTGAAACTGTGTATGTTATGTACCCTTTAAAATAAAAACAGCTATTTTAAATTGTAATAATATTTCACAATATTACTGTTTTACAGTGTTTTGGATTAAATGTATGCAGCTTTGTTGAGCACTGAGTTATGTAAATGAAAGCAATTCTCATATACTGTACTCTGGGTCATTTGCTTTAAAAACATTGTGCTCACTGTTGTTGGGATTGTCTCCGATGATGTGGTGTCGTCCGCTCCAGTACCAAAGCAGAAGGGTTGCATCTCGTGAGCCAGAGACAATGTAGCAATCACCTCCAATGTAGGACTCAGATCGCGCAAGACAGGTCACCACATCCCAGTGACCAAACACGATCTGAGTGAGTTTCCCTGAATGAAGAGTGAGCAGATGAGCATATGTGCACATAGACATTTTTTTTTTTGTAGTAAAGAGTGAAAGTCTTTTATTTGTACAAGTTGGCATACAAAATGGCATAAAATTATAAAAGACACAAGCACCTGTCTCAGTGGAGTAAACACGGAAACTCTTGTCCCAGAAACCACATGCCAGGATGTAGCGATTGTCGGCTGTCACCACAAAGCAGTGCGTATTGATCTGAATGCTTTGATCCACCAAATCTGTGATCTGTCTTTTACTAATGCCAGAGTTATTGGCTGGGAAAGAAAACAGACCAGGTGTGAATATTAAAAAAATATCCAGTTTGAGTCTGAAGATACAACCATGTTTTAAAAGGACAGTCCACACAAAAATGAAAACTCTCTTATAATTTACTCACCCTCATGCCGTTCCAAACCTGTATGCATTTCTTACTTCTGCAGAACACAGAAGATATTTTGAAGAAAGTTGGTAACCAAACAGTTTCGGTTCCCATTGACTTTCATTTAATGGAGCGGTCAATGGGCACTGAAACCATTTGGTTACCTACATTCTTCAAAATATCTTCTTTTGACAGAAGATAGATATACAGGTTTGGACATGAAGGGGAATAAATCATGTCAGAATTCACATTTTTGGGTGAACTATGCCTTTAAATGATGGAATTTCAGGCCTAGTGACACAAGTTACTAGCTAAACACATGATCACATGATTTAAGGAATTTACCAATCAGAGAGTCCATTTCAATAGGAAGGTGATGAGCCTGTTCTAATGAGTATCCAGGAGCACCTCTGAGACCTAAACAAAACATATTGCTAATATTGTAAATAAACTTGCATTAAACATTAAAAAAGGTGGTTTGAAAAACTGTTACGTCTATGAAAGTTGCAAATGGTAGTGCTCACCGACTGTGTTGTGCCAGCGGTTAATGGCGAACAGCCGGCTGCATGTGACCGTGACCGCAGCGGGAATGCTGAGGTGAGGCAGCGTGTTGGCTGCCACGTGCGTGACGGGAGAGTTGGAGGGGAATTTTAGCACCATGATTACATCTTGCTGCATTTGGTCCTTGAACATTAGAGGACTCTGAGGAAGGAAACACTAATGAGCAGAAGAGAGAAAGAGGAGGAGGAAGAGGAAAAATTGGGAAGAAAACGGAGAAACGAAGGGATAGGGAATTAGAAAGGTAAATTACAATGGAGCAAACAAGGTGAAAACTACAGGGTGGGATTCTGGGTAAGGATATAGTTTAGGATCAGTTTTGGGCTGGTTTGGACCGTCCGGAGGAGGTAGGGCTGGTTGATATGTGTAACACCCTAGACAGCGTTCTAGGTGTAAATCAGTGTCCGAACCAGCTAAATATAAATTCTATGTACTACCGGACTGTCATTTTGTCACTTTGTGGCAGCATTTTGCATTTATGGTACAGACAAATGAACATTTGGTCCATCACAATTAGCTGCAATTCTGAGCTACATAAAATGAATGTAATAAAGACAAATCATGATAAAAGATTATATAGACAATATTGATCTATTAAAAAGAGATCTAATACAGATAACTGATTAAAAAATATGTAATATAGATCACAATAAATAGAGGTGTCTTGAAAAGACATGATAAAAGAGATATAATCAAGTCTCACCAGGTGCATGGCGGAGCTGCGTGGAGGGTGAGGCTCTATTAGCAGCTGTGATGGAGCCTGTCCAAATGACTGAATCTGAGCCTCCGTAGACTAAAAAGACGACAGAGATAAAACAAGCTGTTACATCTTCAGCTGACAGACCCCTGAGCTGCCTCAAATCTGACAGACATTTACAGACATGGACAAGAACACTGAACACTGCTGTCAACACAATGAAATGAGAGAAAGATATTGACAGGAAACATCATTAAAGACTAATGAATAAAGGGTTACTCCACCCCAAAATGAAAATTTTGTCATTAATCATTTACCCCCACGTCATTCCAAACCCGTAAAGTTTTGTTCGTCTTCGGAACACAATATAAGATATTTTGGATGAAAACCAGGAGGCTTATGACTGTCCCATAGACTGGCAAGTAAGTTACACTGTCAAGGTCCAGAAAAGTATGAAAAGCATCATCAGAATAGTCCATCTGCCATCAGTGGCACAATCTGAATTTTATGAAGCGACGAGAATACATTTGTAAGCAAAGAAAACAAAATTAATGACTTTGTTCAACAATTTGTCTCCTCTGTGTCTCTCCGCATCAACGTAGTAGCATTATCAACAATATCCGCTAAACGCAAACAGCGTACACTCTTCTGTGTCAGCCACGCCACAAGGATACATTTTCTAGGTGTATTTACACTTTGATTTGAATGAAAACAGTGCATCCTTGCAATGCGGCTGACACAGAAGAGCGTAAGCTGCTTGCGTTCAGCGGATATTCTTCAAAATGGTGCTACCGTGATGCAGAGAGACACAGAGGAGACAAATTGTTGAATAAAGTCATTATTTTTGTTTTCTTTGTGTACAAAAAGTATTCTCATTATTTCATAACGTTACGGCTGAACCACTGATGGCAGATGGACTATTCTGAAGATGCTTTTCATACTTTTCTGGACCTTGAAAATGTATTTTACTTGGCAGTCTATGGGACAGTCACAAGCCTCCCTGTTTTCATCCAAAATATCTTAAATTGTGTTCCGAAGACGTACAAAGCTTTTACGGACAAAATAACCACATTGGGGTGGAGTATCAATTAAAAAATATCAAACATCAGAAATATAATCACTCCAACCTTATCATATAAGATTTGATTTTTTTCTCCAATATATTATTGGCTCTAATGTCAAATTTATTGATAAAAAACCAGCACTGCACTCTTGTGTGTTAAACAGGAAACAATGATGTTTACAGGTAAATGTATTCAATATTTTAATTATAATATTAATTTGTGTAAATTGTTTTTAATTGTTTAATAAATTATTTTAATTGTTTAATACATTATTAGACCTTTCGAAATGTTAAAAATATGATTAACTATTAAGACATTAAGTGTTTTGTCAATAAAACTAACTGTCAATAATAATTAATCCTAAGTATTGACATTAAACATTTTTATAGTATTATTATTTATTAAAAATATAAAATATTTTGTCTTATTTAATAATTAGAGTTCTTGAGATGTTACTAAAATGCTTCACATTAAGATTACTTATGATTAATTATTTAATTAGTTTAAGATTGTTATATTGACATTAAGCATTTTGAGATAATTGTTTACATTAAGCGTTTGAAGATTAATTGTTATTATTGCAATATTAAATATGTAATGTTATTATCAGCTTTGAATGTTTTTTTTTTGTTGTCTTCATTATTTTGTTTTATTTTTACTAAAATAAAGCATTTCATTCTGCATATTTTATTGAGACATGTAAAGATGTCAATAAAAAAAATGTATTGGAAAAAATCAGTATTATAAAAAAAACAACATTGCTCAATGTCTAATAAAACCCCACCAAAAACACAGCTTAACGTGATTCACACAAGCAGGACAAGTTCCTGGCTCAATATCCTCCACTTATTCAATACTCACTGACCTCTCTGAGCTGGGGGTCAGTGATGGTGTCCAAGTTCACAGATCCCTCGTAAGACAGGTAATGGAAAACATTGAGAGCCCTAATGGCCTCTGGTCCTCTCTGCTTGTAGCCGAAGATGAGATCGATCCACTGGTGCAACTGACAGGACACAAATTCACTCTCCAGCGCCTGAGACAGGAAGAAGACAACAGGGTTAACACAAGGACCAATCAGGGCTTCAAAAAGAAATTACTAGCCTTGTAAAGGCTGTGCGAGGCTCAAAGTTTATTTCTTTTTTTTTTACGAACTAGAGCTGCTTTTGATTCTTGAAACACTGGCTGAATTGGACTATTAATCCTAATGGCAGCTGAAATTGCGCACTAATGTGGACCAAACAAAGGTGCTTAGACACACATAATCTTTCCATCCCTCACCATCCTGTTGATGCGAACAAAGTCCTCTGGTTTTTTGGCCCAGACAGGTAGTTCCACATCACACACGGCTGTCCTGTCCTCTCTCACCCCCAGGTCATATCCGCTGCTGTTCACAAACATCTCAGGGAGGTAGTAGAACTCAGGGATTAACTCCTGTCATACAAACAAATGTGTTGACAAACATAACGAGTTACAGAATCGTTATACCTCACAAAAGTTTGCTCACCCTAACATCTGATGTATCCCTCTGGCAACTTCGCCAAGAGCGTGCAATGCCAGAAAACGTCCGATCGGGATGGTCGAACTTGTTATTACAATTCAAGAAAAATGTTGTGAAGGGTTCCTGTGGGATGAAGGAAGTGGCACACAATTTCAGATTAAACAACTTTCATAAGAGCTTTTCTTAAAAGCAGAATTTTGAGATTTTCGAGTTCTGAGAGATACTATAATATGTATATAATATAAAATGGACTATAGTGAAGACTCACTATCCTGACGAGCCAGAAGAGAGTGGATGCCGCAGTTGAGTATAGTGATGCGTAATGATGGGGCGGAGTTCCATCATCTTCCCACGTCTCATAGCGCTCGGCATAGAACACGGCTCGCTTTGGATTCAGGGCTCCGATTGGCTATATTATCAAAACAGGAAGGAGAAAAAGGGATTCTGGATATTATGCTAACATATATATATATATGTATACTATATATATATATTTTTTTAAAGTTACAGCTCACGTTGGATTCAGGGCTCTGAAAGCTGAGTATTATTATATTTAAATTAGTATATTTATATCATATAGGTTACCTTCAAAGGTTTGGGGTAACTTTAAGAAATTATTACTTTTATTCAGCAAGCACACATTAAACTGATCAAGAGTAACAATAAAGTCATTTATAATTGAAAAATATATTTCAAATACAAAAAAAAAAAAAATTCTTACCATCCCCAAACTTTTAAATATTAGTGTATATGGGTGCATATTATCATATGATTACTTTACTTTTGAATTAAATTACAAAACCAAACAGTTGGGTCCAATTTATTTCCAATAAAACGAGACAACATTAAAAATCTGAAATTCAAAATCAGGTATTTTTAAAAATTCTGGATGATTTGTGTAGCTCTAAATGGGTAATGGTAAAAGACTTTCAGGATTGGCATACCTTTGAGAGATCCCGGAAATTCCCAGGCAAGGTAAGATCCAGGTCCTCTGACTCATAGTTAGTCAGGACCCAAGGGAAGACAGGATACTGGTTCAGATCATTATACGTCCTCCCTGCAAACAAATATCAACAGACAATGTTGTGTGTGAGCATGTACCCCAATTTGATTCATTATATCGCTCGTAGTGATAAAACTATTAGTTGCAATCATAGGAATCATCTTACCTGCAATTGTGTTGAGGAACATGAGGTACTCAAAATTTGAAATCTCCCTCCGCTGCCATCTCTGAGTCATATTAGATGACTTAAAGAGCTGCCTTGGTGTTGCCAGAGAGATTCGTCTATGGGAGGAACAGCACAATAACAAGCAATCATTTAGCTTTGGCAAATAACACATTCACTGTTAATTACCAATTAAATGTTTAGTCGCATAAGGACCGCTCCTAAACTAATATCACATCACAGAATCAGTTTCAATATTAAAAAACCTACACCAAAGACCTTACCTTGCCTGAGGGAGGCCATAGCTGGTGCCAACGCCGACCCGAGGTAAACTGTACACTACCTTCTTTACTGTGCCCTGATCCGGGAAATTGAACATGACAGATGCTGTAGAGATAATGAAATAGTGCCATTAAAAACTCTGACCTAAACATCAGTTTGACATTGTTGTTAAACATGTTGGAATCTTACTCCTGTTGGCCATGAAGACCTCTAATCCAGTGTTTTGGAGCAGGTAGCGTCTGGAAAAAACTGCTCTGATCTCACTGAACATCCATTTCCCATGCAGACCCTCAGTATATGCCAACACCTGACAAACACAAAAGCAAAGCATTTAAATACAATCAGAGGAATGGTGGTTAGCAAAGAAGACCAATACCAATGCATTACCCTGAAATTCTGACTGGATGATATTCTCGTTAACTCTACAGTTATTCTGTGTGAAATAAAAGATATACTGTAACTCATTATCAGTGACACATACAATACCTTTGAATCAATCTTTTTGAATGTTGGATCATCCTCGTCCACCTCGAAATAGATCTCTGTTGTGGTGATCGACAACGTGCCTCTAGCAACGATCACAGGAGCAACAAGCTGGGCGGGTGTGCTCAAAACCACCGGACCTGAAGGAAACCATGCCACAGAATTAGAAACTTTTTCATTTTAAAGTCCTGAGTCCTGGATTAGTCAAGTGATTATGGTTAGATTTTCCAATTACTTGGGATTTCAAGGCCAGTTTTGGAAAATTAAATAATCTTTTTGAAAAATTTAACTTTTCATAATTTAATACATTTAAAATCTACAAAGTCTGGTCTTAAAAAGCTTCTTTTACCATTACCAGTCCCTAAAAATGATCATTTTAGTGGTGCCATCAGCTGTTATCAGAATGTTATTTGACAAAAGCTCAGTGATTTATCACATAGCATTTATAGCTCATGTTTTTGAAAACCGAAAGCATGATTAAATGATCAAAGACATCAGATTTCAAACCACAAAGAGATGGTTTGACCACAAAAAACTCAAATCTGAAGGAAAAAAACAAGCTAATTAGTTTATTTAAATAATGATTAAATAGCCACAGTATGTTAAATTAGGATAATGAATAAGTGGCTACTTTGATAAGCGTTAAATTAGTTAATTTAGTGATTCAGACATTCTATGTCAAAATCTGATGTAGCACTTAAGCTCATAATCACACACTTGTGCGGATTCAGCTGAGATTTGTATCAAAAGGCAGAAGGGCTAGATCTTGTTCTGGGCTAAAACACTAATTAGCATACGCTTTTACTGAAGGACCAAACTTGCCTCTTGAGATAAATACCCTCGGACGAAAAGCCACTGGGAATAAAGTACAGTTGCATACATTAGCACATGCATCAACAATACATCAAAGAATCACCACACTAATGGTTCCTGCATGAGCAGCTAGAAGTGGCGTTGTTGGTGCGGCCTGACATTTAAAACTAATTTGTTTAATAGTGCCATGGCACCCTTACAATGGGATTTGAGGAGGCTGCTTGTAAACAATAGCCTCCTGAGTGCAGCAGAAACGCTGAATACCTGCAAGGTTGTCGATCTCTTTCTCCTGCAGCAGACTGACTGCGTCATCATCGCCTTCCAGCATCAGCTCCGTCTCAGGGTTCTGATTGACCACCGAATGACTACGGAACGACTTCTTTGACTTCATGCCCTCTTCTTCCTCAGGGCCTGCCCACACACACACACACACAAAAAAATTACAATAAAATAAAAAACAAATAAAAATAATAAAAATAAATAACACATACACACACACACACACACACACACACACACACACACATATATATATATATAATTATTTTTTATCCATGACAAAAATAATGTTCTGTATTTAGATATGTATAATGTATGGACACACATCACTTTAATATTATGTCTCTGAGACATATTTGGGCACTGAAAATTAGACTGAGGTGTATGGATGTGTTGTGGCTGACCGTATTCCTCTAGAGATTTGAGAGCCACGTCCGAGTGGGTGGAGCCAAAGGCATTGCGTACAAATCTCCGCCTCCTGCGCAAATCATCCTCCCAGTAGTCCAAACGCCAGAAATCATGCAGCTGACTGAGGTGGGGAATAAAGAGAGAGAGCAAAGAGGTGATGAATGGCCAGAAAACAAGAAACTAAATTCCAGCAGCAAAGGTTGACAATAAACTGTGAGTTTGTGAACCTCTGTGACATGGTTCCCCATGCTCCATGCTTATTGGTTAAAATGTTGAGGATCTTCTGTTTCAGCTGGTTTGCGGTCACGTGATCTCTGTGCTTGGCGGCACTGATGAGGTGATCACACATCTTTTCCTCTTCTCTCCTGTCTGCAGCGTACTGGGCACAGTTGGACTATGAAAAGAAAGAGCAAAGGAAATGATCTTCACATCATACCTTACATCTGATAAGTATTTAAACTGTGAACCCATGACACAGTGATCCACACTAATTGACTGACCTCAAACTCAGCATGTTTGTGCACATCTTCTGCTCTCTGCCTGTTCAGGATGAACTCGGCCTCATTGGCGACACGGACAATGTGATCCTTCATGGCGTGACACAGAAGCCTGAGCATAGCGAAATATGTAAATGACATGAACAGTTTGCATTATAACAGTGACAACCTGAAATTACTTTGATTTTTGCATAATGACAATCTCCTTTCTATCTAGTGCACCAGATCATAACATAAACAAATCCAGTCGAGAACGGATTTTAATGAGTATACAACATACCTCCCCTCATTAATAAGTTCGATGAATGCAAGTCCTGCGTTCTTTTGTATGGAGTTCTGCCACTCCTGGAACCACACATAACAACCATTATGGACTTGTCATAACTGAAACATTTTAATGTGCCAAAGGCAAATGCATCAATTAAATGATGTATTTGCAATGGGTAAAATGCAAAAATGGTATTGGTTTCTGCATATTTTTATAGGGCTGTCAAACGAATAATCACATCCAAAATAAAAGTTGGTTTAAATAATAGTACTGTGTATATTTATGACGTATATAGAAATACACACACACACACACACACACACACACACACACAGACAGACACACACATATATATATATATTTATATATATATACATTTTTCTTAAATATATACATGCATCTGTGTGTCTTTATATATACATAAACGAATATACATCGTACACATACATACAAACACAAACTTTTATTTTAGATGCGATTAATCACGATTAATCAGTTGACAGTCCTATAATAAAATCAATGTTTGTGTCTTTTTTGAGTGTGGATGATTTAGGCGCCTGATGTGGTTGCTAAAGAGATGCACTGATGATCTTTCCTGATTGGCTCCTTGCCACATAAGTGAGAGTGACTATTGAGAAAGAGAGGGAGAATGCACTTAGCATCCACTGCAGATGCTTCTAGAAGGACACATCACAGGCAGCTCCCATTACCTTCTGCTTCCTGCCAATCAATATTTAAGGGTACGGTTTCGTCCCTCTGAGCCACTAATGGAGGGCCTGGAGCTTCAGTAATACTATATGTGCTGATGGAGCGATGATGGGAAATAGAGGAGGGAGGGGAAAGGAAGATGAGAGGGCATCAAACACTGGATGGGCCACTGCTACACCCCAAAGCTCCTAATCCTGCTGAGATGCGGTAGTCTGAAATCTTTATCATTCAGAAGAGTTCAAAGAGGTTCAGTGGGGTTTCTAGTATAAGATCCTGACATCCAGATGTAATTGTATGATAATTCTGTTTTGAAATGTTTGATTAGTGGTAAGAAAAGTACATTGCTCCTCATGTGGATTGAAAGCAAAGCATATTATGGAGCACAGTGATGGATTTTCAATGGAGTGTCTTAAAGGTAAGTGAAAATTCTTTATCTCTAAACACTAAATGCCTTCAGACACTTCTACATAAAGAAAAACAACAGGAATACTTTCAGAATATGAATGTGTGAAGTTTTGTGGCATTATTGGAAGCAAAAAATGCATTACTGTAGCTCTCAAACAGTTGAGCATAGTGCTAGCAAAGGTTTGATTCCCTCAGAATGCATGAACTGATAAAATGTGAATGTATTTTCTTTATTGCTTTGGAAGTTCAGAAGTATGCAGTGATACTTTGATATCCACACTGGCTTCAGCGTAATGTAGGGTGGGTCTGAAATCAGATCCTGTTTAGATCAAGCACAAAGCTTCAAAAGAGGCTCAAAAGATTGATGAAGTGTTGCCACACTGCAGCACTGTGGCCTTTTCCAAGATTTTAAGTTGTTAATGCAGTTTATTCACTGTTTATGAAGCCTGAAATATGAATGTAATTTGTGCGGTGATGGAAAATACTGAAACTTAGAGAATTTCAAAATAAAGTCAATGTGAATTATTCAAAAGAAATGATTAGATAATAAAGAGAGAAATCTCACCTGTGAGCACAAGAGCATCACAAGCTCCACAACCGATGTGCTGGACTTCATACAAACTAAGCCTGCGGCAGTGCAGTGACAGAAAACAAATTTTAGCATGCGCATGTCTACAAGATGAATATAAACCTCAGTGGGATTCAAAAGACTGACAACACTAGTGAAAATGTACACAATATGAACTTTCCTTTAGTGCATTTCCAGGTTTAAATTGCATTAGAAATCCCAGATATTTAGTGTAGACTTTTGGACCCCACTGTACATGTGTGTTACATAAAATTATGTAATGTAATTGGCTCAAAACTTTAAAGTGATAAATCTATTTTCTAATGAACACACAGTTCTGCTGTATTGTAAAACAGACAAACATTAAACTGTGAAGAGGTCAATACAAGGTGAGAGCACAGACATTAAAGCCTGACAGGACAACAGGGAGGGGAGGGAGAGGACTTCATGAAGGGGTGAAGAAGAGAGGAAGGAAATATAAGGAGACAAAAGACAGTGGTGGAACAAGAAGCAAAAGTGATTCACTCTAGATCTGGATCTTCAGATTTAGGTTTCCTTTGATTTCTGATGAAATGAAGGATGTCCTCTCGGGACTCAACAATAAAGACTGACTGATAGGCTGGGCCCAGTGTGAGCAAGCTTGGGCCAGCTGATGGAACTGTCACTTTCCACACCAGCTATTATTGCACATTTAAAAACTAATTCTTTGTATGTGTTTATTTGTTTCATACAGTTTTTTTTCTTTCTGGTAAAATAAAATATATTTTGTCGGACACAAAAATATATACCCAAATTTAAATACACAACTAAAAATGTATTTTTATGCAAATAAATTTAACTAGAAAAAATTACAAAATGTCTCGCATACCACTGTAATAACTGCATACCAACTGTATATTTTTAAATATATTATTATTATTTATTTATTACATTTTCATTATTTATGCATATTTTAATTAAAAATGAATTTGTATTGTGAGGCCAATGAAAATATTAGCTTTGCAAATATATGACATCCTCTCATCCTAAGCAGTTCTGTTTTTCTCATACCTGCTCTGGGTCCATGCACTCGCACAATTGTGTGTGTATGAGGCAGCCAGTGGACACACACACAGCAGACAGTGAGGGACTCCACAGAGACACCAGGTAGAGAGGAAAAGGAGCACTATACAGCACCTGTACCTTCTATGAGCAACTCCTGCCCATGACTGCCCAGCAGAGTCCGCGAAAGGAAGGGGGCGAAATCCACAAAGATCTCCCTCAGCAAGGGGGCCACTTTCTCTAAGGCTCGCTCCAATTTAGTCGTGATACTACGGGTGGAAAATGAAAGACAGGCATAGAGAGAAATACTCCAGTTAGCTCCAAAACACAGAGACCAGTTTAAAAATCACACTTGCTTTTAATTCCAGCTGGTTAGTATGTGACAAAGTCTATGGCGTTACTGCTGGGTTAAAGCCAACCTACAGGAATTCAACCACAGGGAGGCAGAAAGAGCAAATGCTTAACGCTTAATCACCCTGTTATACTGCACACATCACCCTTAAGTGCCACTGCGCTTAGCTACAAAATTAGTTATCCTGCTCTAAGACTACAACTTCAGCTCCAGGGATGCAAATGATGACAGACTAGGGTGAGTGTGAAAGGAAAAGAAATCAAAGATAAAGGTCTGAGGACATCCAGTGTGGTGCAAACAAGGAATGACTTGATATGATTAATGACAATGTCTCTACTGAAACGCCAAGCTTGCAGGGTTGATTCTGTCAAGTTATTGGTAAACATTATTGCTGATAAGGAATGTATATGCTTTTTATCAATGTGTTTGTTAGGCTTTTTGCAGCATCTCAGTTACAAACACTAGTCAAGTCACTGAGACTAAATCCTAACCAGGTGTGATGCAAAGATTGGAAATTACAGCCAATCAGAGCATATCTGATGTCTATGCTGCATTCACATCACGTTTGCGTATGAAGTCAGCGGCTAGTAAAAAGCGTTCACTTTGTTGAAATTGTCATGTCATGTAAAAACAACCAAAAGAGCAGCAGCTTCATCGGTTAAGGGCAGTTAAGTAGCAACCTGCTTGATTTTCCATTTTATTACAGCCGTTCTTTTGTGGCGTTCTTTCTTTGGTCAGTTTATATAAGTGTCTGTCTCTAAACAACAAATCCACGCATGGATTTATGTGTGATAAAAACTGCACCAAAGAAACAAATTACTTAGTCTGTCCCTGTGAAAAGCTCAAAAGTAAAATCTCTTCTTGTCAATAAATATGATGTGAATGCAGCATACAAATACAGATAATATTTTACAGAGGGCAGGGCTACACAGAATACTGCAATGGAAATAAAAACTAAAATTATTAAAAAGATTATTTTGGTAACTAAAATAAAGCTTAAATTACTAAAACTAAAATAATAAGGTGAAATAGAAATATACACAAAAAACAACAACTAATAAACATGAAAAAAGACAAAAACAAACTAAAATTAAAATACAAATGAAAATAAATACAAAAAGTTAATATGTTCAAATAACGCTGGCATACTTGTTTAAAAAAAATGGATTGAACAAAATAAAATCAGAGACATGATTTTTATTCTTGAACATTTATGGCGTCATACCTGGTTTGGGCAATGTAAATACTTAGAAAAAGAGACAGAATCAAATCTAGCAGAACAGTTGAAAATCAAAGCAGCAACGGTGGTGAAGCTGGCCAGCTTGAAAACTCACAACCACCAGGAAAAAGAGGCAGAAAAAGAGAGAAAACAAAAAGACAGAGAGAAAGAAGGGAAGGGAACGTTAAGCTGGTAGCATTGGGTAAGGGGGGCCAGTTCAAGCTTCCTTGCCTAAGAAACTGTCCTGCATCTCTGGGTGCTGTTTGGAATCCTGTCAGCGAACTAAAGGATTTGAGTTCAGGGGTCAGCCTGGTTCGCAGTGGACACTGGTCCACTTCACAAAAGGCACTGCAATACAAATGGCACAAACAGACAGTAATGACTGTACAGACAGGCATTCATTGCAGCTCTTAGTCTAAAGTGTGACGTAATCCCTGTGTGTTGATCTGTGCCAAATCAAAGGATGATTGTGCCTCAAAGCTTCCGTGTCGTACATGCAAAGAGACAAAAATGAAGAAAATCAATTCTGTTGCATTCAAATTAGAACAGATGTACCCATGTTTGGCAGGAAATACACTTCAGACTATCAGTACCTCAAAGTGCATCTTTAAAAATGCACAGAGACCTCAGTATGTGTCTGTGAGGGAATCTGTGGCTGTGGTTGCAAAGATACACAGATAGGGAAGTGTAGAGAGGAGACAGATGTAAAGTGAAGAAACTAATGGATTATGGGAATCATAGGAAGAAGTAAGACTGCCAAAAAAAGAGGATGAGCACAGGAAGTGAGAATGCATGATTTAAGGTTTTAAGCATGTGGATAATTGGATAACGTGAGTAAGGGCATGAGTGTGTGTGTGTGTACCTCATGTTTTCCACTGTGTCTTCAGGCATGGGTGCAACGGTTTGCACCGCTGGGAGGTTTTTACTTGTGGCACCGTTCACGAAACTTGATGAAGAGGAGGATGAGGAAGAGGCGGAGTCAGTGGCACCTGTGAGACATAACAGACGAGATGCATTAAGCACAAGGAAAGCTGACTATCCTAAAGAAAAAAAAAGGTTTGTTTACAGAGCTAATAAAGGATGCTTAAATTTCTAAACAGTCACTACGTTTAGAAAAGTGTCTAAACTTATGAAAGCCCATGACAAGCCTAAATGGAAAAAAATCATTAAAGAGATATGCAGGAATCAAATGCATATATATAGACCAACAAAATGTATATGCTCATGGGACTGTGAGATGATAGAGATATTCAGGACGACTCGCCTGTTGTGTTGATCATGCTTTTAGGTGTTGCTGTGGCAGCAGCAAAGATATTGGGCGTACTTCCTGAAGAGGGCACTCCACTGGTGGTGGGTGTTCCTACTGTGTTCACAGCCAGGCTTCCTGGAGGGGGCTTCTTAACAGGCACCACCACACTCCTGAGTGTGTGTACACAAACAAACACACACACACACACACACACACACACACACATATTGATTATACTCAAGAATTAATCACTATACACAAGACTTCACATCAAAATACCTTTATATAACCTAAATCAAACACTTATATATACACTACCATTAAAAAGTTTGGGGTCTGTAAGATTTTTTTGAATTTATCTTTTTATCCAAAGTGAGCTGCAGTAGATAAGCATAAGCAATTCTTATTAAATATAAAAAATAAATAAAATAAAATAAATAATATTCAATTATAATAAAATGTAAATATATATATTATTAATATTAACAATAAATCAAATGTAAATACACTACAGTTCAAAAGTATGGTGTCACTAAAAAATTTTAAATGTTTTATGCTCAACAAGGCTGCATTTATTTGATAATAAATACAGTAAAAACAGAATTATTGTGAAATATTATTACAATTTAAAATAATAGTTTCTGTTAGAGTATATTTTAAAATATCATTTATTGCTGTGATTTCAAAGCTGAATTTTCAGCATCATCTCTCCAGTCTTCAGTGTGACATGATCTTTCAGAAATCATTCTAATATGCTGATTTGGTGCAAAATAAATCTCTTATTCATTTTATTAATTTATCTCATAAATTTTATATTGTGCTGCCTAATATTTTTTAGAATCTATGAAACATTTTTCACAATACTCTAAAAAAAAAAAAAAGAAAAAAAAAACACAAACAACATTAAATAAAAAAAAAAAAAAAAAAAAACATTTCAGCGCACCCCCATGGTGAAAAAGGAGAGTATGATAAAATATTCACCTGCCCTGATGAATTATTAACTTTCAAGAAGCCTGTCAATGATTAACAGCATAACCTTATGTATAATTTATTCATTAGGTTTTCTTAATTGGGAAGAACAAAGAGGACTGATGTTCAGGGGGCTTTAGTTTGTATTGTAGAGTATCAGTGGATCCCACACACTAAGCCAGTCAGTCTCTTGAGCCCTGAGCACACTATTGCACAGAGCAATAATATTACACATTTCTGCAGACACATGTGCAGTCGTGAGGAGCTAGACACAGAGAAATGGACTGTATTAAAAATGAGAGGACGGTCTTGTGTTTGCGTATGTTTAATTAAGGTGTACTTTAATTCATTTGTTCTCAAAAAGTCTTGACAGACCGCATGTAAGTGTAACTGCACTGATTCATGAATGATTTATTGGTTCAAACGCTCTGTTCCAAAATCCATTTTAAGAAAACAAAAGTGCACGAACAAAAGCTGTTCCAAAAGGCAGGCAGCATAAGATATTTCATTTTGCTCAACTTAACTTTATATAATTAATTAATAAATATATATATATGATTAAATTATATTATATTAGATTACATAGATTTTTTTTTAATGAAATCAAAATTACTTTGACATTGATTGTTTTTTAGAGAAGCATATCATTGTTTATTAACCTCAGTGTATTGTGAGTCTGTACTAAAATGTTTAAGTGAAATATGTCTATATTTTAAAAATTAAATCTTAACATATAATATTATAAATAGTACTGTCAAACGATTAATCGCGATTAATCACATCCAAAATAAAAGTTATTGCTTACATAATATATGTGTGTGTACTGTCTATATTTAGTATGTATATATAAAAACACACACATACATGGATATATTTAAGAAAAATATGTTTATACATTCAGAATATTTATATGTAATATCAATTTTATTAATATAAATACATGGAAATATTTTCAAAATATATACTGTATGTATGTGTATTTATATATACATAATAAATATACACAGTATACACAAACATATGTAAACAAAAACTTTTATTTTGGATGCGATTAATCATTTGACAGCACTAATTATAAATGACTATATTATATATTTTAGCTTGATGTGTTCAGCTATCTGGGTTTAATACTTTTAATTATTTTAACAATTATTTTAATAATATTGCCTGTTAACAAAGATTGGTCTGAAACATACATGAAAGACAAGCATAATATATCCTGTGTTACTTGATGTGCTAGACACACCTGTCAAACGAGTGGAACTGCATGGGCAGCATGGCAGCAGCTTCCCTCTTCAGGGCAGGGTCAGGGTGGTACGGCTGGGGCTCGGGCCCTGCCTCTGCCCCCTCCACCGGAGCTGCCACTAAACTCTTCAAGATCTCCTTCACATTGATTCCCTTGTTGGACTGGCTGATGCTGGAGATCGACGCAGCTGGTTTCAGAACCTCCACGCCAGGAGGCGACTCCAGCAGGGACTCACAGGACTTCCTCACCTCCGACGACAGTGTGCACAGCAACTCGCTCATGGCATCCGGGCCTCCAGAGCTCCCACCCAATCCGCTGGAGTCTGCACCCAGCTCGGAGCCATTGAGAGCACTGGTGACCTGCTCCTCCCCGATGCCAGAATCAGTGTGAGGCAGTGATCCCTCCAGGGGAACATCGTCCAAAGGGGCACGTACACCATCCGAGAAGGAGGATGGGTTTTCTGAAATAAGTGGTCAAAAGTTTTGAATAATCATGTTTTTGAAATAAGTCTATTGTGTTCATCAAGCCTAGAAAAAAGTAATATTCTAAAATATACAGTAATTATAATTTAAAATATCTGTTATATATTTTAAAATGTAATTTATTCATGCAATGGCAAAACATTTTTTTCAGCATCATTACTTTAGTCTTCAGTGTCACATGATCCTTCAGAAACTATTATAATATGTGACCAGCCACAAAACTAGATACAACTATTTGTAAATCTAGAATCTGAGGTTGCAAAACAATCAAAACACTGAGAAAATCGCCTTTAAAGTTGTCCAAATGAAGTTCTTAGCAATGCATATTACTAATCAAAAATTACGTTTTGATATAAGAGCAGAGATTCAGTCATTACAGAAGCATTTCAGAGCTGCTTCCACAATAGATGGCCAATGCCAAGCAGTTCTTTCCACCTGAGTATTAATTCAATATTGCACTCAGATAAAGCTTTGCAATAATGCATTGCACACTTAAGTTGATGAAATCCTCCTTGCGGGGAGTGACTGGATGACTATGTACAGTAGCAGAGATAATCAGATACAGTAAGGAAATGTCTGAGTGGAAGGTGTTTGACTGTGTTTTAAACACTTAGCATTTGTGGGGTGTTTAAGTGGTAAACGACTAAAGATACACATCTATTGAGTATAATCAAGGTCACACGCTCATAATGACACTGCAGATGCCAAGTTCACCTGTGCTGGTGGGTGAATTAATCTCTTGTCGGATGCTTCTCCCTGACAGGCTGCTGGACCTGCCGATCTCCCGTTGTGGCTCCAGGATGTCCCGGTATTTGGACACCATAAGGACAGAGATGAAGTAGACCACAGCCAGAGCCAGGAACTGAGCCTGTTTACTGTCATCCTGTTGAACACAGAGTATGATTAAGAATCATTCTAGTCATGTTAACATACACGCTTTGATCCGGCGCAGGTAAGTGAGCGTCTCACCACGTCTCTAAAAACGACAGCTCGGAGACGATTGATGTCCACATCCTGCAGCAGTCTGTCTGGGTCTTTGATGGGAGAAAGGTTACGTGGGACATTCTGTATGACGGTCTGCGGCAGAGAGGATGAGAGAATCATACATTAAACCACAGGACACACACACACTGGTTTATTTATGCAAATAACTGCATAATAGAAGTTTTTATAGTAAAAATGTATTGGCTTTTGTTCTGTTTCTGTGTTTCTAATGTGCATTTGATGTGTTTTTAGAGACTCTTTAGTATGTGTTTGTGTGCATATGTGTCTGTTCTCTTGTGTTTGTGCAGGTGTGTGAGTGTCTAACCTTGCTGGCGGACGCTGCAGTTTGTAGGTTCTCCTGGGTCTTGCTGATTGGCAGCGAGGTTTTGCTGCCTCGGTCTCTCTGCCTCTGCCTGCATTCCAGACAGTTTCTCACTGCTACACAACATACTGAGAAGAGACAAACAGTTTTACTAGAATTTCTGGCTTGATACTCACATCACAGCACACAGACACACAGCTACACTACCGTTCAAAAGTGGGTTGGTAAGATTTTTTAAAATGTTTAAGAAAGAAGTCTCTTATGCTCATCAAAGCTGCATTTATTTGATCAAAAATACAATAAAAACAGTAATATTATAAAAAAAATAAAAAAAAATAAAAACAAATATATATATATATATATTTTTTTAAATGTTTGCCTGTGATTAGAATGATTTTCAGAAATCATTCTAATACGACACCAAGACTGTTCTGATTTTTGCAGAAATGGTGATAACATGCTTTCATTTCATGAAAGAATCAAAAATGATTTGAAATATTTTTTTGTAATAATGTGAAAAAAAATATACATTTATTTTTTATATAATACAAAAAAGGCCTTTTGAATGGTAGTGTACATACATAGATGCGCATTATAGCTTTTTCCTTGTTGTTCAAACCCCTTTTAAAGGTGACGTGTATTTTATCAATGTCTAAATACTTTCTTCTATCCCATATTAATAATGGGGAGAGAAGTGAGTCATTCGAGGAGTGTAAACACGGGGGGTCTTGTTTGTTTAATTGGCCTCATATATTAACTTCTTTTTAACCAGTGGTTTTGTTGCCACATACAGTACTTCACCAATGTACAATACCTTATTTATTTAGTCAAAGAACAGAGTGTACCATAAATTACATATTTGAAATATTTAGATGGGTAAGATACATCACACATACCTAATCGCAGACACTGGCGCATTAGTCCCCCTGACGACATGTTCTTTTCAGCCTCAATCTCGCTGAAATTGAGAGAACTGGCGAACACGAGCACATCCACCATGGCCATCAACCGGCTCAGAAACGTGACAGCCGTTTCTGACGACATGCCCTGCGTCGCCTCCACATTCTCAAGCTCCGTCTGGGAGGACACACATAAACATAACCATAATCCAGAAGTTCAGAAACATATCCTTTTTGAAGGAAAAACTCACACAGAGTAATGCTCACATTTATACAGGATTATACTACTGACAATGTGCTGACAAACAAACAAATGTGTGATAGCAGCAAATCAATAATGCCAGGCCAACTTCACATGGAACATGCCTCTCAAAAACATTTAGTTGGGTGCTTGGAAAACCTCACACCAATAGAAGGAAGTGTGTTCAAACCAGTGTGACACCTATTTGAGTGTGAACAGGCAGTGCTGCAGTGCTGTGTGCGCTTAATCTTTGCGGTGGTCAGGAAACATGTCACCATTTTGCAACATCAATATCAAAAGTTCAACATAATTACATGGTGTATTACAAAGAACAAACCTTTTTGCAAAGCAAAAGAAAACACTGCAGAGTCTTCCAAGCAGAGGCAAATATGCTTTTAAAATCTTTTAAAAACTCTTATGAAAAATATGAGGTGATGGAGATATGAACCGCTATCTTAAAACCCACAGCTGAGTGCTGAAAATAACGTAATTGATGTTGAAAACTGGGAACATGCTTGTTGCTAGGAGACCTAATAAGTGGCGAATAAGAGGTCACGCAGTGGTGCATTGTGGGTATGAATAGGGGCGATAGCTCGGACCCACCTCTGCCCCTGTGCCAGAGCTTCCTGGCAGGCTATTAACTTCATTGCTTTTTGTCCCTTTCTGTAAGCAAGAACCTCCCTGTGTCTTTATGACCAACACAGAGAGGAACAAATGAAGTTGACATATAATAAAGACCCTTATAAATAGACCAATAGAGCCGGGGGGCTCATCATAGCACCATGGTGTGTGCTTATTTATTTAATGCAATTTAATGTCAGTATCTGTCTGTTTGAAGGCTATGATTATGAAGATACTTCATCAGATACAATCACTTAAACAGATCATATAACAATAACACTGGTCAGTTTGCACTTTAATACATTCATAATCTCATATTTAAAGGTGCACTCAGTTTGTTTTACTAATTAAAAGAGTTCTATACATCAAGAAAAACATTTACTTTTGAAAATATATTTAAAATCATGTTCACTTACTTTTTACATGGGGAAGGCTTCCTTTTTAAAATCATACGATCAGCCAGATACTACTCACTACTTACTGGACACTTTTATATAGATAATAAATTAATCATGACTGACTGCAGATATCACATTTTTATATGAACCTGAAAACTTTAGCATGATGCATTTATAATTCCTCTATACCAAATCCAAGACGGATGGAATATTCGTCAGCTTAACATTAACATGAGTAACCGAGTGCAACTTTGAGTGCAATTAATATATCATAAATCTTTGGGTGAAAAAAATTAATGAATGTACACATAGTCTGAGGCTGAAAAAAAGACAGAAAAGATGGAAATGATCTGAAATGGACCATACATTTTGATCTGTAGAATAAGTGATATTAAAATGTAACATTAAAAAGTAAACAAGACTGTGAATGTTAGAGAAGAATTAATAAATTGGAACTTACAGGGTTTGCACTAACCTTAGAACTCTGTACATGCAAAAGAAACAAAAAAAAAAGAGAGAAACAGGGAAGGGGAAGAAGGAATTAGAGGTGATACAGACAACAAAAGGATACAAAGGCTCAAAAAAGCTGGTTAATAAACAACAGAGTCTGAGAAAATTTCAGAAAAAGCTGTAAGAATGTTTGCCAGAAATAAAAAGGTTAGATTGCAGATAAAATGCCAAAGAACACAGGAGAAGAAAGCGGCAAAACTAGGGATTGTGTTCATATTTAAGATCTCAGGGGAAAAGCACCGACAGAGGATGAAATTTGACATCAGCAGCACTCAAGGATATTTCTACGTGTAGGCAAAAACACTGATCTGGAGTCAGCACTCTTATTCTTGAAAAATGTATAAGATCAGAAATGTACTGTCGCCATTCAGCACCGTTATAACATTCAGTGATATTCAGGAAATAGAAACAGGGACAAATTTTGACTTCTATATGATTCTAAATAATCCCATTACAGCCCTCCAAAAAAAGGAGAAAAAAAAAAGAAAAACCAGCCACTAGAAAGTGGTTTTATAATTCAAGGAATGGTGTACTGATGTGAATATCCACTAGGGGCCGCTCAAGTGCCACTTACAGATGGGGAGGTGGCAGCAGAGAGCAGGGGAAGGATCCCGCCACAGGCTATAATGATGTTATCAACCATCTGAGAAATGAGGTGGATGGTGTTGTGGACAAATATAATGTTCTCGTTACTGTTTACGAAGTCCATGACCGACTTTGTAGAGTGGCTGAGAGAAAGAGAGAACAAAAGAAGACAGCAGTGAAGCAAGACCATGTAAAAGCATGGAACACGTTCATCTTTTCAGAGTTTTACTGTCAAGTAACACAAAAGAGGTTACAGAGAACTAGAGTATAACATCCTTGTTGGTTCTAGAACAACCAATCTGGTTTTACAGAGAGGGCGAGGAGTAGGGTTCGGGTTGGGGATCAGGGGGTCAGAAAAGTTGTTCCAGGACAACACAAGATGTTCATTTGGGAAGATGTCTTAGCTGGTAAGAACTCTCATACCTTCTCCACATGTGTACGTCACTTTCCAGAGCGAACAACAGGTCAGTGAGAAGGCGCTGATGCATGGGTGACCATTTGAATTCTGGGATACGGAACATGGTAGTGCGAGGGCCAGGGCTAAACTGCCGCCGCTGTTCTTCTGTCATCGGCATGCCCCGGAAGCCCAGATCCACACGGAGGTCCCTCTCCATCTGACCCGACATACGGCCATGAAGAGCCTGCAGGAAAGCAAGAACATTTGATTACTTGTTAGTACATTACAGCATTCATTTAATTTTTCCTGGTTCTAAACCAGACTGAGATTGAGTGGCAACCCCTGTAACAGTCTATCCTTGGTGGAACACAAAAGGAGATGCTTCAAATAATTTAAGTTATTTTGTTATTACTTTATTAACTTCTCAAAATATTGTCCTCAGCCAGAGATTTCAAAACTCATTTGTGTCAATATTCCAGTGATGTCCAATCCTGCTCCTAGAGGGCCACCTTCCAGCAGAGTTTAGCTCGAACCCAAGTTAAACACACCTGAACCAGCTAATCAAGGTCTTCAGACTCACTGTTGGAGCTAAACTGGAGGTCCTTAAAAATAGTAGGATTGGACATCCCTGATATGTTCAAATATACCACAATAAGACATGTTAAGAAGGGTTTGACAACAATGACACCAAAAGACAGATTCTCAGATGCCCTTTAACCAAACACAATGCACCAATTTTGAAATGTAAAAGTGATTGCAATTGCACTGAATAGTTTTTTACATTTCGGTTGGTTTCATTGCATTGTAAGGTTTACTCATTTATGGAGCTTAACAGCATCTGCCCCATTCTCTTTCATCTATGGAAAGGGGCAGCATCAAGATTCTCTTTTTGTATTCCACAGAAGAATGTATGCCCTGTTTACACTAGTGTGTTTTCGTTTTAAAATGAAAACGATACTTGTCTACACTGCCATTTTTACTGCGTTTGAGAAAACGATCTCCGTTCACACTACACAACCGAAAACACATCACATTCATGCACACTGGGCATGTGCGGAAAAGTGTAAACAGGAAGCTGGTTGCTAGTCACTGGCAGGTGAGCATGATGTTATTGTTTGCACGGTCATCAAGACATGCAGAGCGAATGTAGGCAGCCACGCCATTGTTTTCAAAAGTCTCGTTAACACTGAAATGCAACCCTGGAGTCTTCAAACTAAAACAAGGTCTGAATCATTTTAAAAAGTCTCAGTTTTTGAGGGTTGAAAATGCTGGAGTAGTGTAAATGACAGACGTAACCGTAGAAAAAGTTATGCATTTTAAAACAAAAATGCACTAGTGTAAACATAGCCTAAGTCATACAGGTTTTGCACAACATGAGGGTGAGTAAACATTTCCGAGAGTTACCATCAGTGGGAAAACGTAAGAAATAATAAATCAAATCAAAGACAGAATGAGTGATTCTCACCTGCGTGGTGGCTGTAGTCTGAATCTTCTTCATTTCTTTGTCCTTTCCATCGTCGGATCTCTCTGTGTCTGAAGTGGTGCTGGCCGCGTCACCTCCGCTCTTTCCTGCCCTGGCCTCCCCAACCTCTTGCTCCAAGCACTCTGCTGTCCTGGCTGCAGCCTGGGCCTCGGCTTCTGCCAGTGTGCTGATGTCCGCCAAGGAGCTCTGCAACTTAAACCCATCATCTTCTGTTAGGCCACTTGGGGTTTGAACCAGATCTGAACCACAAGAAGTCATGTGGGCTAGCAGGCTGAGGTCGTCACTGGCGCTTGAAGTGTGTGGAGTTGTTGGACAAGGCTGTTCAGGGCTGGGTAGCACCAGTGGCTCCGTCGGCGCCAATGAGGGAAGCAGCTTCTCATCCACCTTGGGGAACAGGAAGCCATTGTTGCTGGGAACGCTGTCTTTTTCATCTGCGAGTGTGATTAGAGGACCCATGTTCCCATCGTCTTCAGTTAAACCCACCACAACGCTTTCCTCCTCTTTGGGGACAAGTCTCCCATTGAGCTTGTGAACTGCTGCACAATAGGCGCTGTCCAACAGCGAGTCTACTTCCACCAAGGGACCATTCTCCATGCCACCTCCTCCTCCAAGAACCTCCGGGGACAGATCCAGATCATCTAATTTAACCTCTGTAGCCTCCACCTTCTCAGCTTTGATGTCTACCAGCAAGTCATGAACTTCCACACGAACCCCCGCGGCCGACCGTTCGACTTCGCCCTCTGGACCTTTGGTCTCGGCCAGCAGGTTCCGAGAGTCTGCGTTTTCTCCATAGTCTGCCTCGCTCTCTGGTGTCTGCGTCTGAGACGTGTCATCGATCTCGCGGATCTCCAGGTTTCCGTTGACAGTGGTGGGTTGGGCGGAAAGGCCGGAAATTGTGCTGACAGAGCCTTTCTTTCCTTTCTTGATGTTCTCTTCCTCTTGTCGTTGGTACTCCTCGTACATCTTTGCCAAGTACTCTTTGTGTGCCTCGTAGGTCACCTAAAGAGGTGGGTAGCAGTGTTGAGAGTCTAACTTGTTGATGGTCTATTTTTCATACAGATTTTTATTTTATCATCTCCACCATTAGATGGATTCAATTGGATCACTACAACACTTATCCAATTAGGGGAAAAAAAGACTTAACAGTGTTTAACTAATCAAATACTATTGCTGTTAACATGACCAGAAGACAAGGCCAAATTCATCACTGACATAAGAAATGCATTAAAACCATTAAATGTGATATTTCAAAACTAAATATATCAAGAAAAGCGCTAAGAGCTGCAGATCGGCTTGCTCTAACCTTGGAGTGGGCGATGGAGAGTGTGTCCACCCACACGCGCCAGCCTCCCCACTCATACTTGATGGCATGGTAAAGCAGGATACGGAATATGTTGTAGACCATTTCAGTGATCTTCTGCTCCTCTGGGTTCTTTGGGTTAATGTAGCCCAGAGAGAACATCCAGTCCTGCCACACTGAACACTGCAGCAGACACCTACACACATTACAACGACACCATGATGGCAATTTAGACAGAATGGACTAATTATTCACTCAAGCAGAATGTTTGATGATGGAAAAGCTCTAGTGCTAAATTTTAAACCACCTGTTTTTAACAGTGATTCTACGCTAGTTTTGAAAAGTGCATACTCATTTCCTCTATTTTTGCATTTTTTGAGTCATCTAATGCTAATTTGAAGTTAATCTTCCAAAACCCTATAACTTTAAGAACACTGTTGCATGTAATCTCTTGAACACTTAAAAATAAATATCCATGTCCATTTTTCTTTCTCAACATTAATGTTGTGATTTTATATTTCTATTTTTTAATAGTGTGTGAAATGCTCTGAAAAACTGTAGTAAGCTATATTATAGTCGCATGACCTAATTATTACCCCATGTTTAATTCATTCCAGTAATGGAAACCTAGAAAACTTTACTCACCATAATCAGAACTAAATCAAATCTAAACTTAGAGAATCACTCTGTAAACAAAGGCTGAACGTATCAGAACCACATAAAAACAAACAGCCTATGCAAAGAACTAAAGAGGGAGCGCTTTATGATTGCTGGAACTTGCTGGAAATACTCCTTCACTCTTGTCATCTTAGATTCCAGACACGTTTGCTCACTTCAGAATGCCGGGCTTGTTATGGAATACAGAAACAAGCAGTCCCACTTCACCACTGCTAAAATATGCATTGTGATTTTGGTATGCAGTTGTAACCATGGCAGCAGCTAACTGAGTGGGATTGGGTGCATGGTGCGCCACAGGCTTGTTTAGGATAGAAGTGTGCAGATACACACACACTCAATGTACCTAAATCTTACTAATGAGCAAATAAGGCTAACCTGAGTCCAACAGGTGACAGTCAGGCTTAGCCTCCGCAGGAGCCCACAAAACGGAACAATGCATAGAGAATGCCACTTCAAATCTTTCATTCCTAAATGCATTAATTATGACGCTAATTGATTTAATAGGAGGGAGCGTCTATCCCACTGAGAGGGAGATGCTAAATGCTTCTGATGTTTGCATACAGCTTGCGTGTAGAAAATTATTGGAGTGTCTGCATATGTCTGGATTTCTGTGTGTGTGTTTGTATGTAAGAGGGGATTTGTCAAATTGTCAAATTATTTTCTGTTTATCTATAAATATTAGGGTTTGTTTGTATGTGTGTCAGGTGTTTTCTCAGAGAAGGTTAAAGAGGAAATGCGTGTACATATATTAAATGGAAAAATAATTTACCCAAACACAGATTTAGTATTTACCACTAGTGTATACAAACAGCTTACCGTCTGTTCTCTCTGCTGTTGCTGAAGAGTTTGATCATGTCGGACAGGAAGAGGCGTCGTACTTCCATCAGCTCGGCGCTGGGGGAGGAACTTTTAAGCAGCGTAGCCACAACCTTCAGAATCACTGAGAAAATCAAAAAGAAAAAGGAGAGAGAAATGGAAAAAGGAAGGAGAGCTTAGACATTGATCCGGTGTGTGTTGAAACTGATCTGATTAAATAACTAGAAATGAAACGAACAATATTCACTTACTTGGGTTTTGGATCTTGACTGTAGAATCGGGTTCTGGGTGAGGCTTGTGGACCACCTGAGTGCAAACCTGTTCTGTTAAGATCTACATTAGACAAAATTCAGTTTGATTAGACCAGAAATCAGTTTTCTGTACATGTTATTCAAATAAACATAATCATCCTTCTTATAAATATATTAAAGACAAGGTTTCAGGGAGAACGCTTTCTATGAAGCCTTAATAATGTGTTATAAAAATACATATGAATATAAATAATTAATATTTTTGTTACTAACACATTATTTAATATATTCTATTTTAATACGATATATTCCTGAATTGCCTGGAACTTGGATATTATCATTTTAATAAACATTGGTGTTTATCATAAAGCTGTTTCAGACACTTTTCATGCTTTTTACTTTTGGCAAAATTAATACATGCATAGCCTCGTGGCTCATTGTTTTAATAACTGTGGCAATACATATTTATGAATAGATATAAATGATTACAAAAGTTATAATAAGGCATCATAATTTATTAAAATGCATTGAAGTGTATTTTTCCCTCGTTCTAAACTCGTTTTACACAAAGACATGAATATTTTTTGTTATTGGGCAATTCTCCTTCTAGTAAAAATGAATCATGGTAGTTATAATCATATATAGAATTTCTACAATGGCACTGGTAATTGAAAATATTTGCTTCGTTTTGCGAGATTCTCCATTTGTGACCGCTCCCATATCACTGAGAGCAAAACATACTGTGTGGACCTTTAGAAATACCTTTATAATGAATTACTGTAAATATAGAAAGTGTTTAACCCAGAACCGTTATGTGCAGACAAGTGGATACCTCATAGAGCGTGTTGTAGGTGGTGATGGTCACAGTGCTGGTGTGCATCATTAGTCGCTCTCCGAGCAACGTGAAGAGGCTGTGTGTGTGCATGATCTCCACCTTCCTCCTGTACACAGACACACACACAGAGCACAGGGGGAAGTGAGATAAGAGGCACACGTGTCATGTTGTTTGCAGTGACATTGGCAATGCAAAGGTAGGTATAAACTCATTCACTGGTTCAATTTTACCCCACAGCCTTTCACACCATTAAGATCAATGAAGAGACGCATGCTACTGGCACACTGATGCAATTAGAAGTGACACCGCACTCCTCACGGGCACACACACACACACACACACACACACACACACACACACACACACACACACACAGCTGTCAGTGGCCCTCTTACAGCCTTTCGGAGACATCAGTGATCCCGAGCACATCAGTCAGGAGGAGGAGACGTGACAGCACAAAGACTGCCGGTCAAAGACAAGGCTGAAGATGCGTATGATAAATTAATATGCAAATTAATGACACACACAGTTCTGCAAGTGGGTGTGTCTTACATAAATCTAAATTTCCTAAATGTCTGTAATAACAGAAATATGACATTTGGGCTACACTTTATTTAAACATGTTCTTGTTACAGTGTAATTATACATTAGAGTACTGAGTAATATTATTTAACTACATGTACTTACTATATGGTTAGGTTTACGATTAGGGTTACTTGCATGTAATCATGCATAATTTATTGTTATTATAATAGTAAGTACATGTAACGCATAACAAGGACACATTAGCATAAAGTGTTGCTCAAATTGATGCTTTGCTTTGCTTTGACGCACAGTAGGAATGATCCAGCCAAGGTTTCAGCCAACATACCAAATTCAACTTTGTATGCTCATATACAAGTCTTCACACAAATGTTTTGATTATTAACACTCACTTGTGTCCCAGATGTTTCAGGAAGTAGCCGAGAACTTTAAGAGCTTGGACTCGTATGCTCTCGCTTTTGGAAGCCAGGAGCTTGTAGATTACTCTGAAAAGTAACAGAGATACATAAATTGTGGGAAATATGGTTACATTATTGAGTGACTGCAGATTTGCATTCTGTGTTTGCACTTTGAGAAATATTGATGGTTTTCTACTCGCCCTCATATCATTATAAACCTTGTGCATTTTTTTTCACAAAAGAAGATATTTTGAGGAATTTTGTGAAGAAAATTGTTTCTGTTCTCTTTGACTTCCATTGTATTTTTTTGTCCATACAATGTAAGTCTATGGAAATCAAAATTGTTCGGTTACCAACATTCTTCAAAATATCTTCTACGGAAGAAAAACTTCATTTGGAACAACATAAGGTTGACAGAATTTTCATTTTTGGATTGGCTTATCCTCCAACTATAGAAAAATTATGAGAACAATCTTGATTACATATTTGAATCGATTGACAGCCCTAGTAATAAAATACCATAAAGATACCCAGAGGGTGTGAATTCATGGGGAGGGCAGTTCAAACAAGCACTTAAGTCGCTTGCGATGGGTTGTGAGGCAAGAGGGAATGTGATTGATGCAGTTGTGACAGCCCAAATCTATTTCAGTTACGTAACTGGACTACGCAAGAGCCGTTTGTCCCCAAAGCCTCACCGTATTCCATTCCTCTGGTCGAAGGCAGGGATCATGGAGGCGGGGTGCTCAGACATGAGCGCGACCAAGAGCTGTAGCACATCATGGATGTTTTCATCCTACAAGAGAGAAAAATGAACAAACAGACATTGAACCACACAACAGTAGACTGTAATGATCCACCAGATACCCTTAAAATGTCTGGGTGTTATATAATGCTGCACTTAACTAGCAGTTTTCATGATTCATTTGGTGTTTTCAATCAAATGGATGCAGAGATGGTGCATTACTGCAATTTCATGGGACTCAATCAAAGCTTTAATGCAGCTTTCAGGATAATACTAGCGCCTTCCTGATGGACTCAAATACTTCTGCAGTTTTGACACCTGAGGTGAATATTTCAGCCTTCCAGACAGATTTAAGCAGCTTGTTTTTCATTAAGAACACGGAACAAAGTTTAATACAGGCTAAAGAAAATTAGATCACAAGACCTTTGCTCCATTTGTTGATCAGTTTTACCTCATGCATGGTTAGCAGGTAGTTTAATATGCTCTGCAACTCATCTTCCTTCACTCCTCGGTCCTAAAAGGAAAAGGAGAGCACACAATACAAACAGGCTTGCATTGTAATTTTTCTAGTTCTAAATTTTACACAGATTTATAATTACTTTTGATAAAAACTGTGCTTTAAAAGTGGTCAATGTCAGTTTATTTTAGTTTTTTTAGTTCATTTAATGGAGACTAAAATGGCATAAAACAAAAATTTAACAGACAAAAACAAAAACAGAATAAATTGTAGCCAAAATGTAAAAATGTTAAAAGCAACAGAAACGTGAATCAAATATAAAAATACCCCTCCCCCCACCAACTAGGATTTATGTTGTGAATTATTCATAATTAAAAATGATTAATAATAATAAATAATGACAATAATACAATTCTAATTTGTCTAAAGCTTGATGTGTGAGTTAAAGGTTCTAAAGGCTCCTGATTAAAGGTCTTGCAATGTATTTCTTGCATGCTATGGATATTGGTTGTAAAGTGTTTTGACCTCTGAGGAAATACTTTGGTACTTATAAAACTGATGCTTAATAGATACTTTAGTTGGGTATTCCAAGGTTCTGAATGAAAGGGAAAACATCTGATGTTGCAGGTAGCTGCTTTAACATTGTGTAAGCGTGAATGAGACTCATTGTTTTGTTTGGTGAAGTGAAGGGCATTTGTGATGGATTGGGGCCACTATTACAAGCCACAAGTGGCTCACAATGCTAATAACTGCACGAAAAGCAAGGAAATGAGGAAAGGGGGGAGAATATAAAAGGAATGAAACAAAAAGGCAGCGGCTAAATGAAAAAATGTGCTGCTTGGCAACAACATAATGCTTCTCAAAACAGGACAACAGCCTATGCACGTAACACACACTGTTTTGTGTCGAGCGATGATCCATAATGCAATTATCTCTGTGTTGGCCCCATCAAGCCGTCTGTATTGTTTTTAAACAAAAGCAAATAAATAAATTTCTACAAGACTGCCTTTAAAACTGGATCGAATTTCAGTGAAAAATTAGGATAATTGTGTTATTTTAACAATGCTGACGTGTCTTCTCGATGTTACTGCTTGGGAACTAATGCATTTTATTCAGGCTGCCCGAATCATTGCAATGACATGTCATTGCAAATTCAGTATACTAAACTTTTCAGTCAGGTTATAGAAAATTACATAGTACTGAATCTGTGTTATTGAAAGTTACAAACGATATTACGCTGTCTACTGATAATGGAAATGCTGTTGCTTTGGTCCTTTTAGATCTCAGTTCAGCATTTGATATGGTTGATCATAAAATTTTAATTTCTAGATTGGAAAGTTATGTAGGCATTCAGGGTATCGTTCTAAAATGGTTTCGGTCATATTTAACCAATAGGAAGTTTTCTGCATGTATTTGAAAACATACTTCTTCAGTAGTACACCTCTCCTGTGGTGTTCCACAGGGATCTATCCTTGCTCCTACATTTTTCTCTTTATACATGCTACCACTGGGATCCCTGTTTTCTAAACGGAGTATTGTTTCATTTATATTCTGACGATACCCAGTTGTATCTCCCACTTAAATGTTACGATTCATGTTCTATTGAGGTTTTGCTAGCATGCCTACGGGATCTGAAATCATGGCTTTAGCAAAAAATTTTGTCCTTAAATGAGAAAAAAACTGAGGTTGCATTGCTTGGACCAAGTGACTTTTATGATCGTGGTGATCTGGATCTAGGCTTTTTAAGCTCTCATGTTACTCCGTGTGCTAAAAACCTTGGCATTTTGACTTCGGTTTGATAAACTCTGATTAATTCTGTCATCTAATCTTGCTTTTTCCATTTACGCTGCCTTGCAAAAGTTAAAACTTTTCTCTCCCTCAAGAATTTCGAAACAGTTATCCACGCATTCATTACCAAACTACATTACTATCATAACTTACTTTATTATGGAGCTAATAGTTCATCTATTGGGCGTTTACAGTTTGTTGAGAACGCTGCTTTTAGGTCTGGGGATCTTGGATTACTCTGTGTGTAGGACTAAGCTAAAACATAGAGGGGACAGAGCCTTTGCAAGGGTCGGCCCCAAACTATGGAACAGCTAACCAGTGTCAATTCGAACGGTATCAAACCCCTTTTCTATGTTTAAATCAAAGCTTAAATCTTATTTTTTATCTATGGCGTTTAACAACAAATGAATTTGACTGTATTTTCTTTGCTGTTTGAAGTTCTCTTTTTATGTATTGTTTCTAATGTACAGCACTTTGGTCGACCTTGTGGTTGTTTTTATATGTGCTTTATAACTAACTAACTAACTAATTTTTTTTCAGTTTTGAAGAACAAATAAAATATTAAAAAAAATAAAAACATAAATAACAAATAAAATGTAAATTACAGTTCATCAAATAAATGTAGCCTACATCTACATATATATATGTGTGTGTGTGTGTATATATAACATATATATATGTGTGTGTGTGTGTATATATACATATACATACATATATATATACATATATATATATACATACATATATATATATATACATACATATATATATACATATACATACATACATATATATACATATACATATATGTATATTTATATGAATAAACTGTGATAATGTGAGAAATTTTGAAGGTGTCTGAATAAATTTTGGTTGGACTGTATATTTATATACACACACACACACACAGATATATTTAACATCTATAATGATTTTGTACTGTCTCACCTTGAGAATAAGCTGTTTGAGGAAAAGAAGCATGAACGCCCGCAGGGATATAATCTCCTTCTGAGAGGGCCGTGGACCATCTGCAAGGAAACACAGTGATTTACAATGATTACATGGGTTGCACACATTTAAACTCTTAATAAACACCTGCATATGGCAATTAAATATATAAGAGATCCTTCATATATGCTATTAATCAATTATGCCATTTTGATTCCTACTTCTACATTTAAGCTAATGTTGGAATTAGCTGTATTAGTTTAGTATATTTTACAAAACTAACAGCTAAAAATCACAGTGATTTTCATGTAACCCAGCTATTTATGAACAAACTAAAACTTCTAAAAAAAAAAATGTTAAGGGACGAGGGAAAAGCCACAGCTCAAAGCTGCAGGTTTCTTGCAATGGGTAAGAATAGAATTCAGTACAGCGACACACAAAGCACAAGAAAAACTAAAACAGCACTTAAGACGCAGCTTAGGGAATACAAACCCCTAAACGACACACCAACCCCATTTCCAAACCACACAACCACCCTTTTCTCTCTCTCTTGCTATTTTTACAATCCCAAACTATCTTTCTCAAACAGACACACACACACACACCACACATACTCCTCGTCTTTTATTAAATGCGCAGCACCCAGACATTACAAAGCTGCCATGAAAAATTCACATCACTTTCTGTATGGTAAGCCAAAGTGTAACAGAAAGCTCAGTGGACATGTGTGATATAATGAAGCCGGTCAGCGTCCTCCCCATCTCCAGCCATGTTCATCCACATTACACACACTATCGCTCTGCCGCGTACTGCATTTGTACGCTATGAACGTGATCGAGGTCTGTTTGTAGCCATGTACATCCTCTGACCTTTCCCAGCTGCAATGATTTGGTGCAGTGAGAGAACTGGTGACCGGGTGTAAACTGTGAGATCTGGAGGAAGAGATTTGTTTTGGATCAGTGCATGTGTGTCCCATAGTGTTCAGCAGCAACCCAAGGGTCAAAACAAGGCCAGTTGAGATGATCAATCAATGCCTGTTATCATCACAGATCCGTTGCATATGCAAGAATACAACAAAACAGTTGTCACTGACTCGTGTAAGACTAAATGTGCTTACAGATATGCAAATGAATGCTTTGTGAAGAAGCAATTAGAATCAGATTAACGCTGTTTTTGTCTGCCAAAAGTTTGTTCATTTACATTTACATATATTTAAATCATTTGACTTTTAAAATCATTAAGTCTAAATTAACAGTGCGTTACATGGAAACAAACACACTCGCTCTACAATGTGACAGACCCGTGCAGCATCATGGGAAGGGCAACAGGGTTGCCATGGTGACACGGGCTCTGCATCTAACAGAGATAAGCAGGCAGAAGTCACAGTGTTATCTGAAGTACACAGGGATGGGAAGAACTTATCTAAATGGGCCACTCAGTACATCCACTATAAAATATAATGGACAACATACAAAAACTGTAGCACATGCACAACTTTTACCAACCCAGCAGATCAAGAAAAAAAAAGAAAAAAGTGCACGTTCATTTCCCGTTTTTTAAATTACCTTTGCTCTCATCTTCTGTTCACTTAAAGTTCATCTTTAAACTTTCTAAATGTAATCTTTGGTAATTCTTAAAATTAATATCCATTTCTCATACTGTACTTTCTAATGATGATGGCATCAGGTAATGGCTAAATTTAATTGCAGCATTTAGCTGATTTTAGTTTTTCATTTATACTGTATATATAAAACAGTATGTAGTATCAGCGAGAACATTTGTATTTGTACTGGACAGAATTTTTATATCAATGCATTTAATATATAATACCATTTTATTTGCTTCTTTACCATAATCAAATATCATATCAGCATTATGCCGCATTAGCTATGCTGCTTTTTTAAATGTGAAATGCTTTTTTCTTTATTTAAATTTCACATGTAAACTGGGGCTAATGAGCAAAGTCTATAAGCACGTCAGATCATTACTGCTCACAGCCGACTCAGTGAAACACATCATGAGGCCGTTGTAGATGTTGGAGGCTACAAATCAGTCACTTCAGACTTTAAAGCATCACTATCTAACACAGAGACTAACCTCTGGGAATGACAGGCCAGGATGGAGAAAAAGAGAGATGGCAAACAGATGGAAGAACTGACAGGTTTTGCATGTGGCATTTGGGAAAACAGCAAGAAGGAAGGAGAAACACATGAAAGAAGAACTACAGCAGGCAAGAGAATGATAAAATGGGGAAGGGAGAGGAAACTAGAAAACACTGAAGACCGAGACAGAGAGAAAGTCATTTAGAATGAAGATGAGCACCAAGAGAGAACAAAAGTCTGAGGCACAAAAGTGCACAGGATACAAAAATAGACCAAGACAGAAGGGAAAAAAGAGTGGGCAGTGTTTCAAGATTCATTCATGCATAATATTGCTGGCTGTCTTTATGTAGACACACAATCCACCCTAACATGACATTGTTAGAATGTGTGAAGACTTCTGAACCACAGAATGTTTATTTTCTCTGTGGTATTTGGAGATCTCACTATCTAGGGATTTCATTTAGGCAAATTTCACTACCTGATCCTATAAAACAATGTGCAACTATTCAGCACAGTATAAATTGAAGGGTAAAAGATTCCTGTGAGGCGGTAAATTCTACAAATAGACATTTCTGAAGACTCACCCAGGCCTTTAGGGGTGATTCCGCTACTTTCCAGGGGGTTGCTGGCCCAGTAGTAGTACTTGAGGGTGTGCATGAGCTGCAGGACAGTGCCCACGCGACGGATGGTGCTGTAGATGGTGGCGGTGCCAATGAATTCTGCCGAAAGGTATGTGTAGAGGGAAAGCTGAACCTAAGAAACAGAAAACATGATTTAAAATGGGCTGAAATGATAGTGACAAAAACAACAGTTCTGGTCCTAGATTCTGATTGGCCAATATAGACTCAATGCCATGCTTACATACATACTGTAGTACAGTTAGTTTACATGTCAAGGAATATTCCTTCTTGGAGAAGGATGGATTTGTAATTAAATGCTTAATAAAATAATTTACGTAATAAACAATTTAATGCATATTTTGTCTTTAATACAACAATATAATTTATAAAACAATTCACATACATTTTTAAATAAGAATCAATACATAAAAATATTCTTATATACTTATTATTGATGTTAAAAACAGTTGTGCTGCTTAATATTTCTGTGGAAACAGCACATCTGAGTTAGATTTTTCCTTTTTACAAAGTAGAAAAAAAAAAAAAAAATCATTCCTGTGTTTCTGTGTAAAAAGCCATTCTCCTAAAGCCGTCCCCGTGGGACCCTCACACATCAGTGTATCACACATTTACACACAGCCATTTCTTACACTGATCAATATGGACATGCTAATTAGGCCCAGGCTTAACAAGGCTGCTGTGGAAACCAAGTTTTATCAGTGTATTTAATCTCATGTTTGACCCAGCCTGCTGATTCAGGTCAATTTCATGGGGACATTTCCCCCCTAACCAAATTACAGCTTTATATGCAAGCAGGTCAAAGATAAAGCAAGAAAACCAGGACCTCACAGTGACGAGTTGAATCCACTAAGCTTTTTTAATTTTCTTATGAAAATGTAAGCAGTGCCTGAGCAAATCTCACTGCCATTTGTTTGTTATTGGTGCTTTTTTAACAAAGGAAGAACACTGAAAAATGTGAAATCTGCCTCATTCCGAAAAAAAAAAAACTAATCTCTAGCTTGACTTTTTCTTACTCCATAGCAGTAATATTTCACATATCTGCTTCATGTACTCAAGCCTTCACTTCATCTCTCTCTTTTTCATTCCCTCTGGATGTTTCTTCATTCTCTCTATCATAAAGGGCTGTAGTCGCTGCGGGATATTCACTCCTCTGCGTGGATGGGTGAGGAAACAAAAGCGGACGATTGTTTCTTCCTGCAGTCATGGTTCCTAGGTCATTATCCAATAACTGAGCCCCTCTGTTTTTTTTTGTTTTTTGTTTTTTTTTTACAAATTTGTGGATGAAGTGCCTTTGGATGCAAAGCTCACTCACACATTTCACACTTCGTAAACTTGACTGCTAAAAATATCTAGAAGCATATGCTTTGTGCAATCAAGTACACAAGTTCTGCATGCATAATGTAAGCTGACTGCTTGGGTTAGAATTTCATTAACACTTATACTTTTACAAAAGGTCCTTTGGTGGTGGTTTCATGGGGTACAGATGGTATCAAGACTCTTTATTACATATACTGCCATTTTTGCACTATTATTTTCACTATTAAAAAGTTTGAAAAATAACAATAACGGCTATGGACACTGAAACATTTAACAACAATGGACAGATGTGAAATGTGACTCTTTATTTTAACCTTTAGCGTGTGGGGTGAGCTCACCTTAGCTGGTGTATGGATCCAGATGGCAGCATTAAACAAAACGTGATCACACAGCTGCTTCAGTAAAGGAGCTCCATGAGTCAACCCATCTAGATACTTGGCAAATGACAGAAACTGCTCCAAAACTGCCCTGGTGATGTGTACCCGAGAAGACTAATGACGAGAGAGAGAGAGACAGGTGTCACACAGTATAGAGTGAGACAGACCGTGTGTTTCAAGCTTTTGACACTTTTTATTAATAGAAACTCAATCCTGCATTTCCTGAACAAGTGCTGTAGCTCAGTGTGTCTAGAGCATGTGTGTTACCCACTAAGCCATGGCTCTGATTACCTTAAAGGGATAGTTCACCCAAAAATGAAAATTCTTTCATTAATTACTCACCCTCATGTCGTTCCAAACCCGTAAGACCTTCGTTCATCTTCGGAACACAAATTAAGATATTTTTGACGAAATTTGAGAGCCCTCTTACCCTCCACAGACAGCAAGGGTACTACCACAATCAAGGTCCAGAAATGTAGCAAAGACATCATTAAAATACTCCATGTGACATTAGTAGTTCAACCTTATTTTTATGATGCTACGAGAATACTTTTTGTGTGCAAATAAAACAAAAATAACGACTTTATTCAACAATTTCTTCTCTTCCGTGTCAGTTGCCTTGTTTACAAGCAGAAGACGACGCATACATCTTTTATGTACAGACGCTGTACATAGAACAGTCTAAGTAAACATGTCTGAAAATTTTAACAGAAGATGACATTGCAATATTTTGCCCAGCTTTACTTTTTTGAACCAGAACAGACGATAAACTAAGAGAGATGGACGTTCTACATCAGAACGCTGGCTCTGGCACACGCATGTGTCGTGATACTCGTGAACGCGCATTGAAGAAGACTGACATGGAAGAGAAGAAAAAGTCATTATTTTTACTTTCTTTGCACACAAAAATATTTTTGTAACTTCATAAAATAAAGGTTGAACCACTGATGTCACATGGATGTCCTTACTACCTTTCTGGGCCTTGAATGTGTCAGTTGGGTTGCTGTCTATAGAGGGTCAGAAAGCTCTCGGATTTCATCAAAAATATCTTCATTTGTGTACTGAAGATAGACAAAGTTTCTTATGGGTTTGGAACAACATGAGGGTAGTTTTTGGGTGAATTATTCCTTTAACTATTTCAATTCAGATGATTAAAATGATAAATAGTCATCATCTGCAACTTCTGCGAATCTGATGTTGGATGTCTGTCTTACCTTCTCCAGTAAATAGCCAATAACCAGGAAGCCTTTTCCGCCCAACATCTGCTCTTGCATGGCTACTGAACTCTTCAACAACTCCACTAGAAAAGCTAGGAGAGTGGCACTGCAAGCAGAAATGAAATACATTTAAATACATTTAAATATGTAGCATTTGTGAGAGAACAGGATCAGGATTCAATGCATAAGGGGTTCGACCTGCATTTCTAACATGAGCACCAAGGCTCAACACATCTGCAGGCATTTACCAAACACTAAACCACAACTCCAACATTGAATACACTCTTAAAAACAAAGGTTTCAAATCAAGGTTTCAGATCAGTTCTTCAAAGAACCATTTTTTCTTAGTGTGAAGAACATTTTAAAATCTAAAGAATTGTTGTCCAAAGTTCCATGGATGTTAAAGGTTCTTCTTGGAACCATCAATGCTAATAAAGAACCTTTATTTTAAGAGTGCCATATGTTTAAGGACACCTCAAGGGCAAGATCGTATCTCAATGAGCAGAATAAAACGAAAAATGTACACATACACACACATAATGATGGTTTCCCTTCCTAGAAGCAATATCATCATTCCAGCAAACACAAATTATGTCTTAGTTTCTTAAATGACATAGTTGAGGCAGTGAGATTGCAGATGAAATCATCAGAGTGTCTCTTTCTCTTTCTAAACTGCCATAAGCCGATGAATGGGCTGGTGACCTCACCCATCTCCCCACAGACAGTAAACCCCAGCGGGGAACATTACCACTGATCGATACCCCACAGATCTCTGCTCCGCTGATTATGCCTGCCAGCTCACTTCTGATCTCTAATCTACTCGCCATGCCTGGGAGCTCACCGTGAAGAACCAAGCGATGACCTGAGAAATGAGGGTGCAACCATACCAGCCTCTCATCCTCTCTTTGAGGGGTCTCTCTCTCATTCCTAGTGTCTATGTGAACACGAATGGCATGAATCTCTCAAAATCCCACGCTCTCTCCGTCACGCTCTATTTCTATCCGAGAATGACAGATTCCATTTATAATTCATGGCAGACATCCCTGACAGTGACTGACTTGAGTTTTAGTCTACATTATGGCAGCAACTTTATATTATCAAATACAAAACTAGAAGCTATGGACCTAGGGCCTAGGGAGGGCCATGCAGACACTAGTTTGACATTTACAATACAGATAATTACTCAGTCTCACATAGGTTGGACAAACAGATGTAGTGTACAGTGTAGCAGTCCCCCAAATTCACACAATTGGTTGAGCCTATGTTGCCATGTCTGTGTGGTTTAGGTGCAAAAAAACAAAAACCCAAAACAAACAATTTTTAAAAAAGACCTTTTTTAATATAGTTTACACTACCATTCATAAGTCTTTTTATTATTGCTGTCAAGTGATTAATCGCGATTAATCACACCCAAAATAAAAGTTTTTGTTTACATTATATATGCATGTGTACTGTGTATATTTATTATGTATATATAAACACATACACATACAGTATATATTTTAAAAATATTTATGTTTATACATTTATATATTCATATTCTTATATTTTATATATAAATATATAACAAACATATTTTTCTTATATATACAGTACATGCATGCGTTTGTATTTATATATACATAATAAATATACACAGTATACACACATATATTAAACTAAACAAAAACTTTTATTCCCCATGAGAACAAACACAAACAAAAATATTAAATAAATACTCTTTATGTTTTCGAAAAAAATCTCTTTTGCTCATCAACGTTGCATTTATTTGATCAAAAATACAGTATTCAGTAACATTGTGAGATATAATTTCAATTTAAAATAACCATTTCCTATTTTAATATATTTTAAAAAGCAAAATATCACCATCATTACTCCAGGGTTGAAAAGGGTTCTGGTTCCATTCTTCAGTGTCACATGATCCTTCAGAAATCATTATAACATGCTGATTTGGTGCTTAAGAAACATTTCTTATTATTATCAATGTTGAAAACAGTTGTGCTGCTTTTGTGGAAACTGTTATGTATTTGTTTTTCAGGATTCTTAGATGAACAGCATTCAAACTGAAATCTTTTGAAACATGAATATCTTTACTGTTACTGAATAAAAGCTTTGATTACTTAAAAAAAAAAAAAATACCCCAAACTTTTGAACGGTAGTAGTCTCTGTATGTTAACCTGGGATAGAAAAGAGCAGTGCAGAAAAAAGGTAGAATATTCTCTTATAGATATAAATGGGATATGACAAGTTAAAACTGAAGATTTAATGAACCCTAAGAGTTGCAATTGTAAATTTAGCTCTGTGGATCTGCGGTCTGTGTGGCCAATACTCACCAGACGGTCGTCTCCACAGGGCTGTCGTTGGGTTGCCTGTAGTCCAGCTGTGAGAAGAGCGGGAAGAGAACTTGGATTCCTCCAATAGAGTGGATGGCACTGTGGATGGAGTGAGTGACGATGGCCTTCACATCCTGCATACACAAGCAAAAATGCCCACTTGCTTATTAGAAAACTGGGTAGGAAGCTTTCATAGAAGGTGATAATGAATTATATATACAATATACTATCAGTTGTATGATGATGATAAGCTGCATGTTGTGCCTTCAGCCTTACAATATATGCTTATATTTTCTGTTACATCCATGATATGTCAACATCATTGTCCTTAATATGATGATATTAGTTTTTTAGATTTCTAGATAAGTTGCCTCATTTTAAGTAGGTAATGAAAAAAAGGGCAAATTAATTTAATACATGTATCATTAAATAGTATATGGTTATGTGTGTGTGAGAATAAACCTGACCTGCAGCATCAGGGCATGTGGCGAGTGCACAAATATGGAGGGGTTTTCCCTGGGCGAGGACTCCAGGCACAGCTGTGCGTCGGTGGCTTTAGCGTTGTAGGTGAAGGCTATGCTGCTGGCCAACTTCCCATCATACAGAACCTGCTTATGGTGCTCCGCCAGGTGGATGTCGCTTTCCGACTTGAACTTAAACGTGCTCTGTGAAGACAGAGAAACACATAAATGAGTTAGATTCCTTCAAATGTTCTCTCACATTTTGCTTCTCTTTTAGTCTCTCTTGGCATCCCAGAGGACTGATAATGGTAATAATAATAATAATAATAATAATTAAAAGCTTTCATATCGTTAATATCTGAATATTTAATATCGTGTTTAAATTACATCGAAAACCACAGTATAAAAGTATACAGGACTGAACATTACACAAAATATTTGGTATGCACATAATGAATAAAACTGCCTCATGAGTCTACAGCAGAACTTCTGAAAAGAAAGGACAGATGCATTAGTAATGAGAGATGCATAAACACAGTCACACTCACTGAGCAATTCTTCAAAAAACAGTACGATGCAAATAAGCCTGTGCACTGGCACTGTGATTCACTGCAGTTTCCTCAGGCCTGCTGTCAATGTGTCCACTTAGCAACACACTGACTGGCACTGAGCGCAGCATCAAAACTTCTCTACCAGACTCTGTTCACACACCCTGCCTCACACCCGCACACCAGACCAAAATACACACACAACTAACATAACTAGCTCACTAAATAGGAACATACAGCATAAGACGTTTTATCATGCAGAGTCTAAAAGCTAAATCACCGCATGCTATGAACACAATAATTAAAGCATCAAAACTTAAAATACACTGAACAAAATTATAAACGCAACACTTATGTTTTTGCCCCCATTTTCATGAGCTGAACTCAAAGATATAAGGCTTTTTCTATGTACACAAAAGGCCTATTTCTCTCAAATATTGTTTACAAATCTGTCTAAATCTGTGTTAGTGAGCACTTCTTTGCCGAGATAATCCATCCACCTCACAGGTGTGGCATATCAAGATGCTGATTAGACAGCATGATTATTGCACAGGTGTGCCTTAGGCCGGCCACAATAAAAGGCCACTCTAAAATGTGCAGTTTTACTGTATTGGAGGGTCCGGGGGGGCCCGAAAACCAGTGAGTATCTGGTGTGACCACCATTTGCCTCACGCAGTGCAACACATCTCCTTCTCATAGAGTTGATCAGGTTGTTGATTGTGGCCTGTGGAATGTTGGTCCACTCCTCTTCAATGGCTGTGTGAAGTTGCTGGATATTGGCTGTCGCTGTATGCTGTCGTATACGCCGATCCAGAGCATCCCAAACATGCTCAATGGGTGACATGTCCGGTGAGTATGCTGGCCATTTTTTTGTGAACAATATTTGAGAGAAATAGGCCTTCTGTGTACATAGAAAAAGCCTTAGATCTTTGAGTTCAGCTAATGAAAAATGGGGGCAAAAACAAAAGTGTTGCGTTTATAATTTTGTTCAGTGTATATACAAAAATAAAAACAATTCTGAAATCTAAAATAAATAATACAAATAATTTAAATAAATAATAAAATAAACAACAATTACCATAATACCTATAACTATACAAAAAATAAATAAAACTATAAAACAAATTGTAATAAAACTATAATAAACTAAGAAATAATTATTTACATGTATAGGCTTACATATTGCAGTATTTTTTATCCAAAAACAAGTCAAAGAGTCAACAATATTCCTATTCCAACAATATAAAATGTCAGGTTTATTAGACAACTAGATTAGGACAATAGGTAAGGACAACTAGATTAAAACTATATAAACTAATAATAAAACTATAACTAAACTCAAGAAATAATATTTTATGAAAATATTTTCATGACATTTTTCTCAAACACAACCTTCTTTGCTGATGATGAAATCATGCCCACGTTAGAGGGGAAATTATTAACCAATAATCAATATTATTATTATTTTTTCATGCTTTTTCAAGGATAGGACAGTAAAGAATGACAGGAAATTGTGGGCTAGAGATTCGGAAATGGGATTGGCAGGGGACCACTAACCACTAGGCTATCAGCAACGACACCAATAATTAATATTAATATTAAATAATAACCAAGTATGCAGTCAGCATACTAATTAAAGAATAAATGATGAAAAAATTAATTACTAATTAATGAAAAAATATATCTCTATATATAATATATATATATTAAAGTACAAAAACTAAGTACACAATAAATAAACAAACAGTATATAAATATACAGTAGTCAACTTCCTATGCAACTAGCCGGTTGTTTTATGACCATTAAATCCACCAACATGACTCAGCATCCCGAAAATCATATTCGTATCTTCTGCAGACATATTGCATCAAATTTGTATGAAAAGTGTAGTTCATAATCTCAAACACTAAACAGAAAGAAAAAGGGACCATTAATATGATCACGCAGTCAGTCGGCATGAGCACAATATGTAATCTGGCCCAGTGCTCCGGCACGTTCACATGGCATTCATCTTTTCCATCACGCAGGGCACAGGAGCACCTGCAAACTCAAGCAGCTGTCTGGGATTCGGGTCACTGCTTCGACACACCCTATGGCTGACAGCTCATGCTGCAAAGCTAGTGCACTTTTTTCTTGCTGTCTCTCTCTCTTTTGCTCCTCGCAATCCCATGAGAGGACAGCTGCACCAGCGGCAGCGACAGAGACTAACAGCACTGGAATTAAGCAGAGCCTTCATACACTCTGATGATCTATATAACTTACAAACACACATAAAGTCGCCGGTCCAGACGGCTCTCTTTGCAACAATGCCAAGTGCCCCATACCTCACATGCTAATTACCACGGCAATGCACAGCCAGAGAGCAGCTTGTTGGCTGTCACATGCTGACCAGACATCTGGACTTCCTCTGGTATAGGGATCACAGCAGCAACACACACTCACATCCAGACTTTCACAGACAAACTGACAGATAAGGACAAAATGAGCAACAGATATATGAGCACACACTCTGGCCTCAAATTTTCAGATATATTCCAGATATGTTACATGCATGTAATAAACAGCTTCATATGACTCGGCATGGCATGCTATCATTCTGTTTATACTAGTTTTGTATTATGCAGTATGTGCACTATGCAGAACCTGTGCATTTTATGTATGCATGAATGGATGCTACATTTGCAAAAATGTGCAATATATGTGCAGTAAACGGAGCATACTCTATACTAAATCCCAGAATGCAATGCACTGTACTTCCCTTGACCTTTATTTCAAGACTGACCAATCAATAATGCATACCATCCCTGACTCAATATTTGATCATACTTCAAGTTGACTGTGATGAGTGGGGCGGGTCCGAGAGACGTGGGAACAGAGCGAGGTCGGTGGAGTAATTGATAATGAGTGACACCTGCACCACTCACCGGTCTCGAGTCCCATGGGGGAGCTCCGGAAGTATAAAAGGAGGAGTGACAACAGTGGAAGACGAGAGAGGACCAGGCCTGGATTTTATTTTGTGTGTTGGTTCTGTTCATGTGTGACAGCCGTCCACAAGGGCCTGTCACGCTACTTTGTGTTTATTTTATTATTAAAGTTTTGTCTGAATGTTCGCCAGTTCCCACTTCCTTCTTCCTGATTTAAAAACTTTGTTACATTGACATTTTCACATGAAATTAAATTGACAATTCAAGAATGCTTTTCACCAGATGGTGTTTGTTCCATTAGTATGCAATCAACTGAGGTCAATCACTGATTTGACAACAGTGTACAGTAGCACACTCCTGCTTGAAATTTCATCTTTGCATAATGCATACTGTTTTATATACAAGAGGTTAGACTGAACATGCAATGAGGTCATGTGACAGTAATGTGACAGTAATATTGCATATTACTTCCAATATCTATAAACTTTATTGCTACATGTTGCATATACTTTCTCCCCCCAAGAAGTTAATACTTTTATTTAGCAAGGATGCATTAAATTGCTCTAAAGTGACAGTAAAGACATTTATAATCTACAAATAAGCACATTAAAATGATTTATGAAGGATCATGTGACACTGAAAACTGGTGTAATGATGCTTTGCCATCACAGGAGTAAAATACATTTTTAAATATATTAAAATAGTAAACAGCAGTTATTTTAAATTCTAATAATATTTTATAATATTATAGTTTTAGTGTATTTTAATCAAATAAATGCAGCCTTGGAGAGCGTAATAATTTTTTTTTTGTACCCCTCATTGATGATCTGTGTCTGTGTTGGCTAATTGTGAATCACATGACTTTATTTGCATGTCTTCAATGTGGTGACAGCAGGAAGAATGGCTGATGCTGCACAGACATAAGGTAACTTGTACTAGTGGACTAGTAAAAATAAAGCAGTGACCTGTATATATATATATATATTTATAAATAAAAGATGCTTGCATTAAAAATCCACATCAAGTTTTATATCAATAATGTAAAAACTCATTGCATACATCAGGTCTGAGGTCTCTTAAGGCATCTTCAGGACAGCGCGTCAGAGCATCACACACACAGTATAACACACACACACACAGCCCATAAATAATCCACACTCTCTGCTCTCTTGATTTTTCTTCTATAGTTGGAGTGAGCAGCAATCAGGCGCCCAGGAACTTTTAGCCGCGTGGGTACAAGGATTAATAATTAAAAATCCCTCAATAATCCAGATGCAGTTAATTCTCTGTGCCAAGAGTGAGAGAGACAGAGAGGGAGAATATGACATGCTTTCATTTTTAATTCTCAGATTCATTGAAGAGACTTTCTGTCTCTGTTATCCTGGTTTAACTTGACACTAAACACTGCCTAATGACCGGTTACATGTAACAGGTAATCATAATGACTGCATGATAAATATTTAAAAAGAATCTAAATATTTTGCTGTTTTATTTGATGATTATATTCAATATATTTAAATATATTTTAAACATACATTATTAAATTAATTTTAAATTCAATTAAAATCAAATTCATATTTTAACGCAAGAAGTTAAATACAGTTTAAATCTTTATTATTATTATTATTATTAATTGAGGCACATTTTTGTGCTTTTTCCAGTAAACCAGCACAGGGAAGAATAATATTTGGTCACTTTTATTTATATTCACGTGTACATAACAAATGTATTATTATTATTTACCTTAATAAGATTAATTAACCAAAACAAAATATTTCTATTAAAACATTTCGATATTAAATATGTTACACAGGGACTTTTATGTGCTTATAATAAGTTTTGAATTGATTTACTGACTGTTTGAAATGATTCATGGAAATGAATCAATCTTTTACTTTTATTTATATGAACCAATATAACAATAAACAACATCAACCAAAATTTACTATCATTTACCTAATATTATTCAATAATTAAAAAAATATATATTATTAATCAAATATAAAAATATGTTTTTTACTAAAATATTTACATATATGAAAACTTACACAATGACTTAAATGTACATTTACAAGTGTACAAGTTTAAATTATCTCCATCAAATATTGTAAAATTAGTCTAATGACTAGCCCTCAGAAAACTTACTTTACATAAAATTAATAAACTTTAAAAGCACATTGCACTATATATCATGTTGCTCAGTTTTATAATCATGGTAAATACTTTACTTTACTTTATTGTCATTGTAATGAAATTCTCAGTGGCACAATCCAGTCTGCAGCATATCGTTAAAATCAATAATGAAATAGAATAAAATAACAAATGTATTAGTATAAAAATAAAGAAATAAAGTTTAATCACAGTATTCATGGACAGCATTAAGAGAAGCTACTGCTCGTGGATAAAAGCTATTATGCTATTTTAGCTATTTTAAATCAATTGTGAATATTAGATATAGCACTCGGTCTTATAAAGCAACAGCCTAAATAAGCTGTGCTTCGCCTGATGCAAAAAACAATGACGAGATCAGCACTGAGAGATGTGGTTAATCATCTGTCCATTTAGCAGTAATGCACGACAACATCATCTGACTCAAGTAAACAAAAGCTGCTTATAATCGTCAGATCATCTGACCCGGGTAAACAAGCCCTGTCCACATGCTTCCTGAGAGCTTTGGCTGAAATTAGGGAGTCTTGTGGTTGGCTGGAGAGAAAAATTCTGTAAGAAAAATCAAACTTGACAGCCTGGATTTCCCCTCAATGCTCTTCTCTTAAACAGCTATTAATTGGTCAACTAGAAAGACAGGCAATTAACATCACTCATCTATCCTCTCCTCTTCGTTTCTGAACTGAGAAGGGATTTTTTTAAGAGTTCATCTATGTCAAGTGCTACTTTGGCATAAACACTTCAGCCCATGAAGCAGAAGCAGCTATCAGCTCCCACATGCGTACAGACCCAAGAGACAAGCCTGTCTGAGAGGTGAGAGTCTGGTTAATGAACGAGAAACAGAGAAGAGAGAACATCAGGTGTTATTAACAGACCTGCCAGGGAAATGTAGAGCCGGTGTAATGAGAAAGTACTTTAGCACAGCCCATGTTTCAGGAAGGGTTGTCTCAGCCTTACACACACCGTGACCGTTCACTGAACTACTCACAGAAAACTACAAAAAGTTCACAGAAAAGTACAGCTTTTTATCAATCAACCTAAAAGATCTAGTTCATACTCATCATGACAGCTTTTCAAAACAAATAAAAACATGAGTATAACTAGAAATGACCTTGCACTTTTGAAATTCCCTGATATTTTATCAGTTTGTCCTAGCGGAAAAAAATAACAACACTAAAACGTATTGTAATAAATGTATTTTGTGCTAAATATACTACAAATATATTTACATATTTAGGAGCTTAATTAATATACCCTGCAATTACAGTTTTAGTGATATTAAAACACATTTTAGGAATAATATTAAGAAATGTGCAATAAAGAAATACTTCAAATAAAGTTTAATTAGAATTTGATATCAGTAAATCTTAAGAAATATGTCAGTATACTTAGTATGAAATAAATGTATTTTAAATAAATTATGACACAGGGTTTTTTTTACTACTGTATAAAATCCTGAAATCAGCACTGCATTATCCTTTGCAGATAAAGCAGTCCCAGAATGCACTGCGTTAAACAAAGGCAAAGTACTACAATTATATTAAACTTTATCCTGCATTGAATACTGACAAGTAACAGTATATTTTTTTTTTTTACATTTTTAATACATTTTTGCAGAATTTTGCATCATTAGTTTCGCAATATGGACAAATGCCAAACTTTACTGAATCACCTGTATTATTTTAGCATTCTTTTAAAAACAACCCTTATTTGAGATGCCACATTCAAGTGGCATGCGAGTGAATGTTGCTGCCCATGTAGATCATTTCAAATCACTTAAGAGCTTTAATTTTAGTACATACACTACTGCAGAGAATAAGTGTCTGTGTAGATGGCAGACAGTGAGGTTGAGTTTAGGACGAGAGCTTTTATGTTACGCCGCCTGTCGGTTTCAGAACTAATCCATCTGAATGTTCTCAGCACAGTTTAATTACGGCACTGAGTATTCAGTCAAACACAATACGCCCACTTTGTACTGCAACAATCGAGCAGCAAAGGTGGAGGAGTATCCCACAGCTGCACAGCACCCTGCACTATCAAAAGTGATCTCAGGGTTTATACCTTATACCCGGGTCCGAGCTGATGAATGGCAAAGATCTGAGCAGGGTTCAGAGCCTCACTGAAGACGTAAATGGCTCCGAGCTGCCCACAGAACACCCGGTTAGCATCCGCAGTCTCTGAAGAGCCCAGGAAACATTTATCATAACTCTGCAGGAAGGGAGAGAGGAAGAGGAGATAATCAAGATAAAGAAATTTAAAAAAAGAGGAGCGTTTTATCAGCTCAACAGCTTGAGAGTTTTCGGAAAAGGCCCTCTGGAGTGGTTTACTTGCTATATTCTGGTCATCTTGTTCTGAATTACTTCAGCTAGTCTATACACAATATACTATAGACATTTAGCTAAGGGAGAAAGGTGCATGGCTAATCTATATGCCTTTGATACACAGAGACAAGCGCTTATTTAATCACATGTCATTTGGACCCTACAGGTGCAATATTTTCCAAAGCTGAAGTAAAAGAAGTTGATTTTGGCAACACTGAGATGGTTATGTGCTTCTTGAGGCTGTGTATGAAAAAGAATGAGAATGTAAAAAACTGGAAATGTGGGAAAGCTGGTAGCAGCACAAACACTTACATCATTTGTGTTGACGTGCCATGCCATGTCGCCGTAGGAAACCAGCTGGCCGTTGACATAGCAACGGATCTCACTATTCCTCCAACGGTTGTAGATGTGGACTATGCTGATCATGTACCACTGTAGAAGAGGACAGGAAGTAGAAATATAAGTATTCAATATTCACACAGCTCACTCAGCCAAGCATATGCAAAAGGTAGAGTAGTAAACACAGTGTTCTTTATGGAAGCCCCGTTTCTACCACAGAATAAAAAAATGAAAAAAAAAAAAAACCTAACTTTATTTCTTATGATTCTGAATTTATATCTCGCAGATCTGACTTTATTTCTTGTAATTATAAGTCTCTATCTCACCATCTCAAACATTTTCCTCAAAACTGCAAATTCATAGCACACAACTGTGACTTTATTTCTCATAATTACAATTTTATGTCTTGGAAATTTGAGTTAACATCGCGCAATTCAGATTTTTCTCAGAACTGCAAATTTACAGCCCACATTTCTGACTTTATTTCTCACAATTATGATTCAATAGCTCACAGTTTTGAATTATCATCTCAATTTTTTTTTCTCAGAATTGCAAGTTAATATCTTGCAATTTTGACTTTCTGAGAACTGCAAAATGATAGCACACAATTCTGATGTTATTTCTCATAATTTCAAGTTTTTGAATAAACATCTCGTAATTTAGACATTTTTCCCTCCAAATTTCATGGATGAAAGGATCTATCGGTATCATGAAATACTCCTGTTTTGGTACATTTGGATTGGTTATCAGGAGCACAGGGAGAAATCCCATTGGACTAGCTACTAATTTGGCCTTTTGGCCCACTTATTTTCATTTATTTATTTACTTATTTATAATTAGGTTATATTACTGCATGCCCAAAGCCACTGAGTGATTTCTAAATTCTGCATTTAATATTAAATTGATAATAAACTATCCACTAGTCTTGACTTGACAGCACAAATTACCACAAAATGAAATTATTTGCAAAAACAAGCAAATTAAATACAAAGCACTTTAACAAAAGAAAAACCCTCAGTAATCCCTTGTCCCATTGGCGTACACTACATTACTGTTAACGCAATGGGATGAGGGAATTTATTTTCTGTGGTAACTGATGGCATGTTTCATATAAATCTTAACTTAAACTGAACCAATCTTTCAAGCTTTGGACCAAGAAAATCATGCGGAAATGACCCCACCCCAAAATTAAATTGGTTCGATTTTTAGATCAAGCACATAAAACTTCATCTCATTACATGCTTCTAAACCGAGAGCTAAATTTACTGAAACAGACTCATTCTGTTTGATGGCAGCAATGCTAAAAGCTGTTTTGGCATATGAATTAAAGATCAGAGCCCTGACGTTTGAAAGCGCTCCAGTGAGGAACACGTCAACATGGATCACACAAAAGTGTCAACCATGTATCCGTAATACAAACAAAAAACTGATCTCTTGTAGGGTGGAGTCTATATGGATGAGCTCTGGAAATTAATGTGGCCCGTCGGAAATTGGAAGATTTAGTGCAAACTTCCTCAAAAGACCTAATTTCCCAAATATCCTCTCCACCTTCCGAGCATCTTATGAAAACGTAAGGCGATATTAGCTGGGGTGACAGCAGGGAAAAAAGGATAAGCGAAAATCTGCTAGACCAAAAATCCATCCCGTAACTGAGATTTCATAGCTTTTAATGCCAGTTAAGATTTTACATAAATTCAAGAAAGGGTCATCTTCGTCTAGACTGGGCTTTGGATTTCCCAAAAGCCCTAGAGTAGTCTTACATTTCTGAACTTTTCTTCTGAGCTGCTGGTCTCCATTGACCAATAACAATTACACCATTTAAGTTCTGGATAGATTTTTTAGCTCAGTTCAATTCAATTACTTTTCTTTTTGTTCACATCCCCAATCCTCCCTGATCTCCTGTTTTGCTCCATTCTTTCCTCTTTAATATCTAAGGAAGTTTAATATAAATCTAAGAGTCACTAACAAAGTGGTTGATTAAAATCCAACCCTTTTGTCTCACCACACACAGTTTCAATAGCAGAACAATTAGGTCAGCAGACTAATTAGGTGAGTTGTGAAGTTCATTGTTAGGCCGAGTACACATTTTCTCACACTAGCATGTGTGTGTGTGTCTGGGCAAAGGGGTAGAGCTTGCATTCTAATTGGCACACAACCCTGCCTTGTCATCCTCTTCTTTGAGCAGACAGGATGAGGTATCATATTCAAACGTCCCTTGCCAAACTTATTTTCATTTGTAGTTTAACAACGCGCGCGACTGAGCCGATTCTGTCCCACTGGGACAATAAGAGGAGCCAAGTTATCAAAAACCAGATGTCGCTGTATCAGCCCACTCTGAGTGAGAGAAAAAAAAGAAAAATAGAAAGAAAGCGCACTAAATAGTCAGATCCTGAGTACTAAAAAGGAATAAACCACCTTAAACCGCTTAAAGTGATACTCCACCCCAAAATGAAAATTTTGTCATTAATCACTTAGCCCCATATCGTTCCAAACCCGTAAAAGCTTAAATTGGAACACAATTTAAGATATTTTGGATGAAAACCGGGAGGCCTGTGACTGTCCCATAGACTGCCAAGTAAGTTACACTGTCAAGGTCCAGAAAAGTATGAAAGACATCGTCAGAATAGTCCATCTGCCATCAGTGGTTCAGCCGTAACATTATGAAGTGACGAGAATACTTTTTGTAAGCAAAGAAAAAAAAAATAACAACTTTATTCAACAATTCCTTTGTCAACAATCTCCTCTGTGTCTCTCCAAATCACCGTATGATGCGTATGCTCTTCTGTATCAGCCGAGCCACAAGGATGGAATTGTTGAATAAATTCTTTATTTTTGTATTAAGTATTATTGTCACTTCATAACATTACGGTTGACTATTCTGATGATGTCTTTCATACTTTTCTGGACCTTAACAATGAAACTAACTCTGTGGGACAGTCACAGGCCTCCTGGTTTTCATCCAAAATGTCTTAAATTGTGTTCTGAAGATGAACAAAGCTTTTATGGGTTTGGAACGACATATCATTAACAGATAAACAAAAAAATTTTAAATCTTTTGTAAAACAAAAACAAAAGGTTCAATAAAATTAACCTTAAACTGCACTACACCAAATACAAAAATACATTTTCTAATTAACACAAATTAACAACGTCATATAACCCCATTAACACTGTCCAACCCTCCAGTGTACTACTTGTGTGTGTAGACAGGTCAAAACTCACCTTCCTAGGCTGGAAATCGTACTTCACACAGTGTTGAAAGCCTTTCCCCTTTGACTTCAGTGATGTCACAATTAAACAGTTCCCCACAAAGTGTGCTGAGTAGCCAATCCCTTTGCTGGTTCGAAAACTAGGGGAAAAACATAAGAGAAAGAACTTTATGAAAAAAAAAACAAACAAGAGAAAAAAAAAAGAAAGGAGGCAAAGAAGAGGCAAAGAAATGGCAAAATGAGGCCGAAAATGTAAAAAAAGACATTGAAACAATATTTTCACATTTTTAAATGTAAGTGTGCTCACTCCACAGTTTTTCTTTCAATATGAATTAACAAAAACCACCGCATCTTTTATTTACAATCTTCTTTCATCTTCTATTTGCCCTGCCTTAAACAACTCAAACACTTTTGTTATTCAGGCCATGCTACAGAACAATCTGATTTCAACATGTTTTCTGCAAAAAAAAAAAAAAAACTGAACTCTTATAGTCAGATGTGAAAACTCACTGAAAATATGGAGGGAGAATGTCAGGCTTTTTTCTTGGCGGGAAAACAAACATGGCTGACTTAGTCACTGGCAGCAGAGATTGCTGTGAGCGCTGGCTGCTGTCGATAAGGTGACTGGCTATCAGTCGGGCCTCAAAGCAGTGCTGTTTCTCTCGCTCTGTGCCTACACGGCTACATAATTCTATGCTGAGCTCATCACGGCAACACAGAAACAGGAAACAGGATTACATGCTGATTTAAGCGAGGTCAGTGGCCCTCAGACTTCTGAAGTGGTAATCTGTACCTTCAGTGTCTCCCCCCTCAATAGTGTGCAAACGCTGTTACCCCAAGATTCAAGATTTTTTTTGGATTTTTATTCATCACATACACGATTATATAGAGCATATATAACCAGCAGTGAAATGTGAGTATCACATAATAAAGTATATCCTCCAACATGGAGGATATACTTTATTAGCTGTTACAAATATTCAAAAAGGCCTCCTGGTGATTCAAGTGATGTTGTAGAAACGTGTGCAAATTCATTTCTTTTGAAGAATTTGTTTTATTCATTTGAATCATATTACATGCATATTCAATTCAGGGCATCCTTAAAGCCAATATATTCAGTGTATTCAAGTCATACATTTACAGTATGTCTCTTTCCTGGGAATCAAACTCGTGTCCTTGGCACAGTTAGCGGCATGTTGAGATACAGGAAATTTGCATGTAAAATAAATTACACCTATGTATACTAAGAACTCATTTTGCTGGACTTGTCTGCAAGCTTCAACACAGTAAACCAACAGATCATCCTATCTGTTCTCTTGACAGCGAGCAAAATGGGAACTGCACTCCACAAGTACTGTAGGTACTTCTGGGTATCTTGAAGGGGATTACGAGAGTTTTTGTGGAAGTAACCCAGACCAAAGAATGAAATGCTACAGAAGAGTAGAATAAGACATTAAAGTGTAGCACCAACATTCAATTAAAGGTCAAAACTAACAAGGATCCTCAAGGCTACTCTGCAAGGCATCTCTAGTTTAGAACGCTGGTTTATTTTCAAAAACAACTAGAGGTTCTTTAGAGAATCTCCTATGACATTTAGGAATTTTGTGAATTTATCCAGTTTGCCCTCTGGTACGGCAGGCTTTCCTTGGTAACTGGAAAATAGGGCAGGGCATATCACTCCTAAATTAGCAATCTCTTCTTGTGGGCCAGCCCTGTAGAGACACTTACCACTTCAAACAGAAATGGTAATATAATATTTCATATGCACAGATCTCCCATGTTTCCACCACGCTGAGAAGCTTGAGGCTCACAGGTGTTGGTGTAGGTTGCTCAGAGCTTCAGCTCTGAAATCAGTCCTGGCATTTACATTTTAATGACTGACGACTGGTCAGCATTAAGCCGTACCATTGCCTCTGCACATCCTAATGTGACACACACATTATACTCACCAGTATAAGTATGGTTTATCCTTGTCTACATTGATATTATTGAGGGGGTCCATTCGGAACCATGTGTTGAGAGTGAATCCATTCTGGTAAGGCCACTTAGCAATGGGTGGCAAAGCAATGGCCTGCCGGGGGGCAAAACACAAGGAAATTAGAAAATGCAAATTTGCAAAATCATACGAACAATGAAAATAACATTGGCAGAATAAGCTGATATATAATCAAATGACCACTTTGTACAAATCGACCTTGGTACAGTGGTTAATACTCTGGGTTAAATACAATTTGCGCTCTAATAACAGCATTTGTGGCATAATGTTGATTACCACAGACAATACTGTCAGATAATTTGAGATAATGATTCTCTCAGCTTGTACAAAATGAAAACATTTATGCCCTTGCAGTGAAAGTATACATCAAACCATCCATATATAAAAGTACATATGTATCTATGTATATATATAAACATGAATTATCTATCTATCTATCTATGTATATATGTATGTGTGTATCTATGTATATATATAGTATGCATAAATATATAATTTAGATTCACTACTTTTTAAAAGCCTACTAGGATCTTTTAATGTATTTAAAAGCAGGACTGCATTTATTTGATCAATTGTTTTCTATTTTAATATATTTTAAAATTTAATTTATTCATATGACAGCAAAGCTGAATTTTCAGATCATGAATCCTGTCTTTAGTGTCACATGATTCTTCAGAAATCACTCTTATATGCTAATTTGGTGCTTAAGAAACATTTATTATTATTATTATTATTAATGTTGAAATCAGGAGTGCTGCTTAATATTTTTGTGAAAACTGTGATACTTTTTTTCAGGATTCTGTTATGAATAGAAAGTTCAAAAGAACAGCATTTATTTGAAATGGAAATCTTTTGTAACATTATAAACATCTTTACTGTCACTTTTGATCAATTGAATGCAGCCTTTGCTAAATAAAAGCACTAATTTCCTTAAATTCTTGCACATAAAAAATGCATATTAACCTGACAAAGTGCAGAAAAAATGTAGAATATTTAGAATACTCTTTTTAAATGATTTTTTATCATTGTTGGTGTTCTATAAATCTAACACGTGTCTTATGCTCATACCTATAAAGCCTACGTCTTATTTTAAAAAGTGTGGGAGATTCTCACCGCCGCACTGCGTCCTGGGAAGTTGAAGAAGGTGTCAGGGCCGTGCCGCTGAGGCATCTGATTCAGCACAGACAGGAGCTTAATTGCGTGTCTTGGCTATAGGCACAGGACACATGGAGGACGGGAACAATTAAGAGAGGACATTGTAATTAGTGAGAGCGAGGGATGAAAGAAAACGTGTCATAATGAGAGAAGACTTTGAAAACAGAGAAAAAGATGCATACGTTCATGAGAGTCAAAAATTTATGATTTTAACAGTAACCTTTATCAACGACCCAACAAAGCAACCACTACTTGAGCCAATCAATAACCCGTCCATCAGACAAACCACAAACCGAGGCGACCATGGGGAGGACTGGCAGACAGGAGATCATTGGCTGGGCTTGTTGGAGGTCTAGCTAATGATCAGCAGATTTTTATGAGCTTCCAAAACCTATTTTAATTTTTAACAGCCACCGAAGCCACAGCATCCAGTTAGTGGAAAATGGGCAAGAAAACTCACCCACACGCCTCCGTCGCCCCTCAGCATGCTGAACAACAGCTTCAGTTCCTTGACTGTGATACTATAGCTGGCCATGACCCCCAGCATGTCTACTAAGAGATCTGAGGAAGACAGAAAGAAGAGAACAAAATGACTCAGCATTATCGGTGCAGAGAACTGCCGACTCATGAGGATGATGTCACTTGGGGCAAGAAGCCAATCGTTATCTTTCTGCTGGAACATTATCTACCGCATGTTCTCCTGAGGCTCCTTTAGTCATCAGATCACATGGAAACGCAAGTCTATTCATTCACATATTGGCCGTAATGGCTTGGTGTCAAAGCGTCTGCTGATGTAATTTGCGAAACATCTGCGTTATGAATTTAGAAGCTCTTTAAAGCGCTGCGCGAGACATGAAATAATCTAATTTCGAGAAAAACAACAACCCCTCAGCAATGATGTTTGTCGTGGCGTAATATCATTGTAATTTGATTTTGAAAATAACCCAGTTATACTCCATTCACTCAAAGGCCACAAATTTGGTCAAAAATGGACAGAAGCTGGAAGCGTATGAGAACTAATAGTCTGATTAGCAGCGACATTTTCTAACATGTGGATCTGTCTAAAGAAGCTTTCTCCCAAATGTGCTCACAGAGCCAATTTTACACATTACCCCTGCAATAAACGACGGCCATGGTCCACTGATCGTAATTACACAGAAATATTGGACACAGAATGCACAATGAGCGGTTTAGTGAGACAGTGAAACCTATTTTTCTGAAACGTAACGGAGCCAAATCATAGAGGATCGGAACATTGGAACGGGAATGTGATACAACAAAGATTAGCACAGAAATTACTGATTCTTTTTTCTTTGGTGAATTGGATTTTTAGTTGACTTTGAACTGAAAGCACTGATGTAAACAATAGACGTGATCAGAACCGAAGTGCCTTGAAATCAGGGGGCACAGGACAAAATGTGGGGTATACCTCAGAATAGGCATAGACTGTATACCATGAAAAGGCTTAATTACAAAGATGTGGCATAAACGCTATAAGAGAGGGAGCAGAATTGGGGAAAAAAATAAACTTAAAATCACTGCACACGTAAAACAATTATTAATTGTGATGCACAAACTAACAGAAAATAAACCACACACTGGTTGACAAAGGCAGAGTTTAAGACATTTATTTTACATACAACCAAAACCACCAAAATATGCTGTAATACTCTAAAAATGCTATTATTATTATTATAAATATGCTTTATTTTTTAGAATAATGTGTATCATTAATAGCAATAATAATAACAGATATCTTCTTTAATATTTATATTATTACAATATTTACAGTTTTATTTTTTACTATATAACAACAATGATATATAAAATAATGTTTATTATTAATAATAATAAAGCAATAAATTGAAAAACAATAATACATTTATATTTATTGTAATATTTATACTATTATTATTGTACTATTATATATTCTTTAATAACAATAAAATAATGTTTTATTATTATTGCTAATATTAAATTATTACTGCTTATACAAAAATATAATAAAAATATATATTTCTTATGTAATATTTATAATATTTACTTTTTATTTTTAATAATAATAATAATAATAATGTTTATTATTATTATAAAATAAGAATAAAATAATAGGAATAATAAAATAACAACAAATTGATATTTATTGCAATATTTATAATATTTATTATTTACTTTTTAATAATAATAATAATAATAATAATAATAATAATAATAATAATAATAATAATAATAATATATTAAAATAGTGTTTATTAATAATAATAAAAACAAAAATAATACATGTATACAATTTATACAATTGTACTATTTATTATTGTGCTATTTAATGTTTTAAAAATAATAAAATAATGTTTATTATTACTGTTGTTATTAAAAATACTACTGCTAATACAAAAAATATAATAACAATAACAATAATTACAACATAAACTATAATATTTTTACACTATTCACTGTTCCCAGGACAATGTTCCTGATTCCAGGTTATCCTACCTTTTGAAGGCCCTGGGTAGTAGGGCTGTGCGATATGGACAAAAACGAATTTTTGATCACGATTTTTTGATCAATTTTGCGATTTCGATTTTAATCACGATTTTGACACACACAGACATGCTTTACAGTCATAAATGCATTCAGTATAAATTTGAAACATATTTCCAAAAGAAAACCCAATGAGAGCTTTATCAAAAAGTTGTAACATGCCTCTAGAACAGACATAAGTCAAAATAATCATGAAGTAAAGATGTCAAACAAAATGTCTAGACATATGGTAAAAAAAAAAAATAAAAAATAAAAAATAAAACCCGTGTCCAGGGCTTTTTTTTTTTTTTTTTTTTTTGCCATGCATTGGTCATAGAGCTCATTGTAGCGGTGCCTCGGGTGCTCAAGGTTCACACGTACTCCGTTTCCAGTGCGTATACAGTATGTGTATGCGGTGCAGAAGCAACAGGCACGCATATTTCCTTTGCTTTGTCACAAAACCAGACACACGTGCTCAGATACACGCTGCTCTCGTCCGGAGAGAGTGCGCGCACTTAAAACATGTCTTCTCTCACTCACTCACTCACTCACAACTCTCTCTATACTCAAGCGCTAGATATTCATTCTTTTCGCACCTTTCGATTTCTAACCTTTTCTGTTCACATCTTTTACCGTGTGCAGTGTGAACGGTTTAAACCATTAACATGGGCTCAGAAAAAATATGCATCACAGACAGTGTGGCATATGCCCAGTCTGTTCTGTTCTCGCGCTCCACTTAGGTGCACTGCATTCTGATTGGATCGGATAGCATACTGCGGGAGGTCAGGACTGTGGAAAATCGTGCTATAAAGCGATTTAGAAATTGCACACGCTCAAATAGTGATTTTATTACGATTTCGATTAATCGCACAGCCCTACTGGGCAGATATTCTTTTTATTTATAATAGTTTATTCGAATTTACTATTTATTGTTATTTGATTAGTAATAACTAGTCAAAAAAACATTGATCCTGTGAAAGCATCTCGCGATGCTTTACTTTAGAGCTCACCTGCAATCATGTCGTCGACGGAGCTCATCTTCTGCAGCACCTGCTGGATAAGCCCCACCTCTGTGCTGGTCTGTAGGTTGCGAACGCTCTTCCGCAGGATAGCTGTGAACATGCTCCAGATCTCCGCCTGGCAGGTGACGTCACAGTGCTCCAGCAGCTCCACCATGCAGGCGATGCTTTCCGCGTCCTGGATGATAAAGTTCATCTCCAGGTCGAACTCTCCACCCACCAGCTGAGAAAGAAAGACAGAGCCAGTCTTAGTCACAAATGAAATTACTGAGGAAAATGTTTACATTTACAAATGGTATATTTTCAATAAAACACATAATGGTGACACAGACCATGGTTAAACAAAATATATACATAATATATTATATAAAATATATTGCTGACAAAATATGATAAGAAAAAAATTATGGTAAGTTTTTGTATATTAAGGTGTTTAATATGATTGAATAAATAAATGGATGGGAATAGTTCAAGTTTATTTATAGAGCATTTTATACAATACAGACAGCTTAAAAACAGCTTTATACAGTAGTAATAAACAGGAAAACCAGCATCAGTGACACAAAATTCAAACAGGAATAAAATAATTTCAGTTATAATTATAATTGGTTTTCGACTGTAAAGCAGCACTACAGAAGACAAAACAGTGCCATTAATCACCACAATTTAATTTAATTATTCAATCATCTTATTTAATAGGTATGGGAGAGATTGATGTAGGACAGAAGGTGGATGAGATGGACAGACCAAAGTAATAAGGACATCAAAAATAATGAAATTAGAGAATAAATTATTAATTTGAATAGAAAAGGCAATTGGAAAGGTCTTGAGAGCGCAGTGAATGTGGGAAGAAAAGCAAAGGAAACCAATAATACAGAGAGAATTATTAAAAGAGCAGTTTTTGAGGTTGCTTCTGTAGAGAGCAGCTCTCTCAGCCTGAAAAACAATGATTGTGATTTGAGAGGGTCATTTAATGTCGGGGTAGAAAGAACATAATGACCGCATACACACACTTACGTACCCCTCTACCTCTCAAACAATACACTGGAGAGGAAAGGAACGAACAAATCAGAGGTCGTTCCTGCTCTGCAGCAAACAATAATCAACAACATCGGTCTTGCAGTTCAACAGGCATGGAATTGGCCAGCTCCTGGCCATGCAAACACCAAACCCCTAAGTAAATAAGCAGGTGATTTGGAAAATAAAGGCTGAAATGCCTGTAAACTACATTTCGGTGTGCAGCTGAGGTGCAGAACTTCCTTAAGGGTGCAGGAGAACTATTGATTTTCACACTTCATCCAATAAAGTCAGATTGGGAACGCTCTGGTGCTTTAGAACCTTTTGTAATTGGGCCGTCGATAACCTTAGCACATGTAATTGCCCCGTGCCACTCACCTTAACCGAACATTCACCTTGATTATTTCTATTATCCATGTGAGGACCTTAAACATGACTTTACCATTATTGAGTAAAGCAGGGGTCTTTTTTGAATCAGACCATCAAGTTTAAGATCCATCACTGGTTTTATTCACTATATACCAGCCTTATAAAGTCTTCTCTGCAAGTATATGATTGCTTCTAGCCATGCAAATTTGATTTCATGCATCACTGTGTTCAAACATGTCAGAATGCATTAATTGTGTTCTCAGTGCCGCAGGGTTCGTCAGCATTAGCATAAACTGTCTTCTAAGGTCATTGTTCTTCTTTAGGTCAACAACTGTCATTATGGAGTAACAGAATCTTGATAGTTTACTTTAGTTCACAATGTGTTGGGCGATTTGCTCCATAGTCATATTGTCCGATCGTAAGCCTGTGAAATCGCCAATACATGATATTATCATGCTTATTTATTTAATTATTTACTTGTTTGTTTTATAGCTGGAGAGTGATCCAACTCTAGGGTACGGCTAAAGGTAGCTTAATGTTAGTGTAATTTATTAACTACACATTATATCATTTTAGTCAAGTAGCATATGAATGTACTAAACGTAGTTGGAACGCAGCAAAATGCAAAACTTTTCGCACGAGCTTGCGTTTCCGGTCTGCCGCATTTGCATGCGTACAAATGGAAGTCAATTGAATGAAAGGTGCAATGTAACCATCCCCTTTGTACTCAAGTTCCTTGCACACTGAGTCCAAAATTTTTGTATGGGTTTTTTTCATTTTTGTCGTATTCGTCATCCTTTCCTCTCAAAATGCATGCTACGGATGCGAGAAACACAGAAGATCGAACCTGATCCAAATTTTATTATGGACAACACTTTCGGAGGCAGTGTGTAAACATGATTGAACCAACTTGAGGTTTTATTTATTTTTTATCGTGCAAAAATTTCGGACTCCGTGTGCAAGGACCTTTACATCACATGTAGTTTATAATAATAATAATAATAATAATAATAATAATAATCAATGTGCTGCTTTTATGAAAGGCTTGTTAAGGAGATTTAAGCTGGTATGATCTGTTTTTCAGACGGTTGAGATACGATTTGTTCGCAAGTGTTTCCACGGTATCATTCCATTAAACTATTTACTATCCATATAGTGCAAACAGAAGGACAACAGGGATGACAATCCTATTGATTTGTCATGGTTCATCACTCCCAGAGGCTTTTAGCGAATAGATGATTAATTACGAGATGTTTACTCATCAATAATTGCCTTTGAAACCCAGAGAGATCATGGGCAGTTTAGTGAACAACAAAAAAAACGTAATTAAGCTTTCAAGCAAATGGTTTCTAACAGGGAAACAAAATAAACACTTTTTTTGCATGTGGAAATTCACAAAGTTAGATAGCCTAACATAAAGTCTTCAACTCCAAACATTAACATTTTGTACATAATCAGTACTCTTCACACAAGGATGCAGTACAACAAGAATAGACTTGTTTACCTCCTATACATGCCGCTTATGGGATCAAACAGACTCGCCCAAACACAAAAGATCAAGGATAATACTAGAGTTTCTTTTTGACCCTTGAACACTGGCAGTGGTGTCAAAGACTATTTTTAAGCAACAGCAGAATGCAGGAGCTGTAACAAAGAGATCAGACAGAGCGCGGTACAGCCTCAAGCACATTAGCTCACAATCTCCTCACCACTACGCTCATGTTTTATTACAGTGGGAACAGACTTTATCTGTTTAAGTTAATCATGGCAGACATGGCGGATGGGATCAGGAAACAACCCGAGCCAGATGCACTACACACCAGGCCACATCTTTGACCAATGTGTCGATTTTATCTGGAAAATTGCATTTTTAGAACATTTGCTCATCCGCAACACAGTGCCGAGGCATTCCCTGTCTGATGTTAGAACGTCATGCAGCAGATGCTCTGAGACATCAATGATTTCACGTTTTTCTCAATTTGCGGTTTTATCAGATGTTTATACATTAATATGATGCTGAAATCTGAACAGAATAAAAGAAGCAATGAAAGGAATGTTAGATGTAAGAGCACCCAAGAAAAAATACATGCACTTCAGCATTGAAATAAAGCAAAGAAACATTCAAACAAACAGAGCAATGCAGCAGGGAATATTTGAGGGAAAAACTATGAATAACTGACTTAAAGTACTTGAATACTTGTAGTTGTCTCTGCACATTAAACATCAAGAATAAAATACAAAACACTTCAGCATTAACATAAATATATAAACTGAGCATTCAAATAAAGCATAAAAAAGAGAAACATAGCAAGGAAGATTTGTGTTGGAAAAATACCTATTAATGACCTTACAGTATACTTACAGTTGCTTTTGCACATTGAAAAATAAAATATAACACAACAAATATTAAAAAACAACACACGAAATAAAGTATTTTTTAAATATTTAAAAATATATTAAAATTAACATAGCATTTTAACAGGGAACTTGGGGGAAATGAATGCCTGTTTGGTGTTGTTTCTGTTTTTACATTTGTTTCTGCATATCAAGTCTCTATGGTATTCAATATGATATTAATGAGGAAAAAATGACTTGTGATGTTTTTCCTGCTTAAAATCATACACTATAAAAATATCAATAAACATTTTCATTTCACATGTACCACAACGGACAAACTGAACTATTTGACCTTTTCATGCAGAAGTAAAGAAATATATTTAATGAAAACATTCATTTCTTTAACTAAACATATTTACAGTATCTATTATTTATTATATATAATAATATTTATTACAATATGTTTTAGATAACACACTGTCTCACAGTCATCCCAAAATGTACCCGATGTGCTAACAGGCAAAGGCTGATTTTCAGCCCCCAGAGCTTTAGCTGTATGCTAATATATGACATGCTAACTCATTGGCAGAGATTACACTCCTTGCAGCACTAAAGCAGTTAGCAACAAATTATTTTTCCACTGGGCCCCCTTCCTTTACTCCCACCCACTCCAAATAATCAGTTACTATCCAGACAGACAGTTGTGTTTGGAAGCAAGCTAATTCATCTCGCAATGAAACAAGCCACAAGCTCAGTAATGAAAGAGGGAGAATGTGATTTGCACAGGAGCTGAAAAACAACTGTGGGCAAATGAAGCAAATCACAAGTGCTCTTAAGTGCTAAATTACTCAACAGATAGCGCGATGAATGTAGTAAAGCACATGCCAGCGACAGATGAATGTCTCCGGGTTGGTGGTTAATCAATTAATTGATTGATTTTTCTTCAGGTTGGGGAACGCTTTTTGAGGAACATTTGTATTTAATGTGGTAGAGAACCAATTATTCAAAAAAACGACACGCTTGAAAGTGAACTGGTCTCTGCTTGCCCACACATTCACACAAAGGCAGGGCCAGTTCACCAGCATTGATCGCCGCCATACAGAATCCATTAGCCGAAATTAGGCCAAAGCCTTGAGGTAGCAAGAATTAATTCTCCTCCTATTGAATTTCTCTTTTCCATCGAGGATCCCAATTAGAGTACGGGAAACCTTACGAGCTAATAGTTCAACGTCTTCATTTCTCCTGGTGTATCGGAGGAAGATGAGACCATTTCAAATCGCTGTATTAAAAACTACCGACACACTCTTTAATTAGGCACTGTGATTACACGCTGACAAATACAATGATAGAAGGGGCAACTGTGAGCGACTGAAAATAAGTGATGCTGCATAGACTAACATATCAGGTTGCCTGGCAACCATCTATTCGACAATCCACCGTGACATCCAAGTCCATTTTGAGAATGTGAGTGCCACGCTAAACATATGACATGGCAGCAACAAAGGAGAGCAGGTACAGATCAAGACTGAAACACAGAGCGCTCACTGTATACAACTGGAGAAATCTGCTGTAGGAGTTACGTGGGTCTTGAGCTAGTGCAAGAATGTTTAACCATGACACTGGATATGACGCAAACACAGAGCAATCTGACGAGAAGGAGACAGAGCGGGGAGAACATTTCGAAGATTTCTGTACACAAAGAAATATTGCTAAGCCGTCCTCCACTATTTTTTGACACAAAGCTGTATGTTCTAGCATAAGACACACTGGCATTGTTTTTCAATCCAAACTGCTCTACTCTGAAGAAGGCCAAGATCTATAACCCAGAAAAAAGCCACCCAATTCAGAGGCATGAATGTATATTTTGTGGATAAGCCAACTACAAAAGTGTGAAAGGATTAGTTCACTTACAAAAATGTTTTTTAAATCTTGTTAATTTACTCACTCCATTTCAGTCGAAAAAGAAATTAAGGCTTTTGAGGAAAACATTCCAGGATTTTTCTCCATATTACAGACAGAGACAAATGAGCACTGAAAGAATATAAATTTGTATTTTTCTTAGAAAATGACCGATTGTTTCGCTAGATAAGACCCTTAGCCTCAGCTGGGATCATGTAGAGCCCTATGAAGCTGCTGCAATTTGGACCTTCAGCCCATCAGCTCCCAGTGAAGTCCACTATATGGAGAAAAATCTTAATTTCTTTTCGACTGCAGAAAGAAAGACTTGAACATCTTGGAATGCATGGTTATGAGTAAATTATCAGGAAACTGAAAACTGAAAGTGAACTAATCCTTTCAAATATATATTATGGATATAAACTAACGCTCAGAGGTTTGGGGTTAGTAAGGTATTTATTTATTTTTTATTTTTGGAAAGAAATTAATAATTTTATTCAGGAGCAACACATTCATTTGATCAAAATGTGACAGCAAAGATGTGTATAAACTATTTCAAATTAATGCTGTTCTTTTGAACTTTATATTTAATCAAACAAACCTGAAAAAGTATGACAAAAAAAAAAAATCACAAAAATACTAAGCAGCACAACTGTTTTCAACTTTGACAACAATAAATAAATTATGCATATAAATAAATAAATGAGTAATGTTTGATGAACATTCAGCGTTGCCATCACAGGAATTAATTACATTTTAAAACATTACATTAACATAAAAAGTTCAAGTTACAATTAAAAAGTTATATAAAACTGCATTAATATTTAACAATGTTACTGTGTTACCATATTTTTGATCAAATAAGCTTTGGTGAGCATCAGACTTCTTTCAGAGAAAAAAATAAAAAATAAAAAACCATACCGACCCCTAACTTTTGAACAATAGTGTTTCTACTTAAATACTAAAAACCAGCATTATGAATTTTTTTTTATTATTTATTAAAGAACAATAACCCTATTCAACTCAATAATATTAACATTAATAACGAAACACAAAAGGGGAATGAAAGTACTGCTGTAGTAATCTTTAATCCTGTTTTTCTAAATACACACCATGTACACAGGAAGGTAATTGGTTTTGTGGCATGACGGTGCTTTAAAGTCAGGTGGATCCGGATGAATTGCGCATATCATATAGTGAACAGCAGGAGACCTTCATCTGCCATGTGACTACCACACTTGAGTCACTCTTTCACTTTTACCACTGTAACAAACATTTCAAACTGAGGCATTTACTAGTAAGTAAAGAAAAAAGAAAAAAATAGGAAATGCATGTACCATACAGCCGACTCTAATTGGATTATAAGAATATTCTGATATATTGTTGAAGAATGCATGGAGCTCCTAATTACAGCATAGCTTCTAACTTTATTGTGTAACTCTCTCTTGCCTGTTATGAATGCTTTGAGAGATTTGCTATTCTTACGGACACATTATTTGTGCTGCCATCTGCTTTCTTGAGACAGGACTGTCCCTGCTCACACCCAGCACAACACAACCGCTGCAATTAGCATTGCGGTCTGTGGAAGAGAGGCGTAAACTGCCCGCGGCACTGGCAGGGACAGCCTCACTTCACAGTTGGCCAGGCTGTTGAGCACACTCTGCTTTCTTCTGACAGTGAATGATGTTCACAGAGCTAACAGCACCACACATCCCTGGAGTGCATATAGCAGGCCTCACTATTACAGTCGCTCAAAATTAGGGACAAATTTCATCATATAACTCAACCCAGTCAAATTTACATTGGAGGGATCCAAGCTATATCTAGGGACCAGAGCATGAGACTGAGCATGCGATCAAATCCTAATATTTACATTCTTAAATATTCCATAATTACTACTGAACATCTTTAGATGCAGTAATTAAGAATCTCTGACAAGAAAAAAAATGGAACAGGGAATCATGTAAGTGCATTGCATCCTGATGACTCCTGGAGTTTAATTTACCGCCGGACTCAGAAAAGATACTTCATTTGGTGCAAGGGAATGAAGGTGTGAGGAAACCTGTTCCAACAGACCACTGAGCAAGTAATTATGCACTTGCTAGCCTAGCAATCCTCTCACAAAGGCCTGAGCCAAAAGAGGCGAAGGCGGCAATTGGCACGGGTTTCTCCAGGGTTTGGCACGAAGTTCTGCGTCGGCGTAGTCGCTGGAACGCTGCAGTCTCCCGCCGTTAGATTGAACAAGGATGGGGATTCTGTGACCTTACTGAGAAAACGATACCTCTGACATTCGCTTAGGTCATTTCTGAATTGACTCAGCATTATTTTAGTATCACTGAGATACTATTGTAGTTTTTAATAATATTTGCAATATTTAATAAATACTGTTAATTAGTCTTTATTTTTACATATTTATTTTGTCTTCTTGCTATTTTTATGTCTATATGTGTGTGTGTGCTTTTGTTAATTTTTACTTCAATTTTAGTTTTAGTAGATGAAGTTACACTAAATAAATATGTAGCAGAAATACAATAAGTTTAACTTTTTTTTAGATTTGATTTCACTTTAAAGATTTTTATGGTTTTAGATTTAATTAACTAATAACCCTGGTTCTTACATAACTGCTCAATTACATAATCACTCGAATGAGAAACATTTATTTCAGTTAAAAAGAGAAGTTCAAAAATCTAAATCATTTACTGGTGTTTCAAACCTGCAATTTTTTTCCTCTGCAGAACACGAAAGAAGATATTTTGAAGATTGTTTCAACTGTTTTTGTCCACACAGTGAAATTCAGCGAGGTTCAAAACAACACTGAACCTCACTGACCTTCAGTTTATGGCCAAAAATAATATGGAGACATTTTTCAAAAACATGAGGGTCAGTAAATATTGACAGAATTGTCATTTTTAGGTGAGCTATCTCTTTTATAAAGACAGTTATTACTTAATAATAAGATGTGGCACATTTATGTAAACCAAGGGACTGTCTAATCTCAGAAACATACTGTAATCCTCACATTAATATTCTTAAATTGACATTTTTGATTTGGTGGCTCCAGCAGAAGCGTAAGCTCAAACAAATATTCCTAAAGTAGGAAAAGCAAAAATAATGAGGCTGTAAACATTACAGATCAGAGTGAGCTTTCTTCTGTTAGTCTTAAGGTCTTATCTGAGTTTGTTTACTTGCGCTGTGGCTGAGAGATATTCTTCAGTAGAGCAGCCACCACAAGGCCACTCATTTTCAGATTTAGTTTTCTCATCGCGTTTTTCAATTGCTTGCACTTGAGATCTTAGAAGGATTACTGCGGCCTTACCATCTGTTGTGCAGTGCAGCTGTTTTGGTTTTACACTATCTCCCTCTTGGCCACTCGCAGAATGCATTCGTTATTTTATATAATGCGCTGTTCGAGATTGTGGCTTCCCTGCCACGGCCCCATCGCACCAGTTCAGCCTCTCTTTATCACAACGCGCCACAAAGGTCATCAATCCATTCCTCTGGGTTAGGCGTTAAATGTAAATTCTCAGAGGCTGGCCCTGATAGGTGGCACACACAGCTTTGGGGAATGGGAAGAGAATTTCTATAGAGACGAATGTGTGATATCTATGTTCAGAAGGCTGGGACAGAGTGATGAGAGAGAGACGAGAGAGATAGGCATGACTGCAAACGGTGACTTGAAGTCAGTAGGACGCACTCTGCGGAAAGAATATGTAATTTCGGCTCAGCAGGACGGAGGACTTGAGAGATAAAAAGATGCCAGAGGAAGGTGATTTAATGAGGCATTCTGAATGAATAAACTTGAACGTTGATAAATCATCGGAGAGGGAGGAATATAGAATTTGTGTGTAAACAAGAAATGCCATGCTGAGAGGACAGCTGTCAGTGGAATGACAGCTTTAATAATAAACAAACATGCTTGTCTTGAGACTAACTTCCTGCAGAAGCACCACGAATGACAATGAGGGACAACAGACATATGGCAAAGAGTCATATGCTCCATGCATTTCAATGGCCCTCCCTTCCACATTCAAGAATGCTTAAGAGTAAAAATAAATAAATAAATATAAAAGTTGATTTATATAAAATATAAATAAAAGGTTTGGGAGCCGGGACTCGAACTTGGGACATCCGAAGTGTTAACGGCACTATATGTTGGCACGCGGTCCACGAAGGTATTAGCAACAACAAAAACATTTAGTAATTGAAAGATGAAGAACCAGTGAACAAAACAAAATTACAACAAAACTTAAAAAACTGCAACCATAAATGGAAAATGACATTAAAAATAAAAATACTTACAGAGACAAAGAACCTGTAAACAAATAAAAAACTACAACAATAAAATAACCAATTGGAAAATTAACATAAAAAATTTAATAATTGTAGAGACAAAGAACCTGTATTAAAAAAAATAAAAAATAAAAACTTAAAGAAATTAAAACAACCAAAATGGAAAATACATATGAAATACGCATTTAGAGGCAAACAACATGTAAACTAAACAAAAAAACTACCAAAATAAATACTAAAAGTAGCATTATATAGATACATATTAATATTACATAAAATTTAAAAAAGACAAACAAAACTTAAAAAACAAAGTAGAAAGTAAAAATGTAAAAAAAAAAATAATCTTGAAAAACCTTAAACACAAAACAGAAAATAATGAAATGCAAAATAATCATTACAAATGTTTTACGTTTTTAGAGGCAGTAAATCTGTGAGCAAAAAAAAAAAATACTGAATACTTACAAAGAAGAAACTAAAACAAACAAGAAAAAAAAAAAAAAAAAAACACACACACCCAAACACAAAACTTAATTACATTAAAACTAAATTACATACATAAAATACAAATAATATATTTGAAAATATTTCTTTAGAGGCAAAAAACCTGTAAACAAAAATGGACCAAAAAACTGTACTGTATGTAAAACTATAATGTAGTGGGCCATGATTACAATATTCTAGTCTTTGCCGAAATCTGTGAATACCTGTTGTATTAACTCAGTTCAAGTGATCCAGTAAGTGTGTGCATTCAAGCTGGCATGCACACCCTGTGCACACCGGTCAGAGGTGAGAGGACACCAGCATACGGCTGGTTAGCCATTAGCAAGCATTAGCCTGTGGATGGGACAAAGGCCCATTGAAGGGCTGCATTATTAATCTAGGCCTTCAAAGGCCCGAGCAGCTGAGTGTCAAGGCAGAGTGGGCTAATTACGTATTCGTTTGCCTGGGGTAATTTGCACCCATTGTGCTGTTCAGGCTGAATCAAGACATGAGATCACAGATTAAACACTTAACGCCAGAGGAGAAGAGCTTTTCAGAGCCGTGGTGCAGGAGGAGGAGGAAAACCAGACAGGGTGAGAAAAGTATGAGGGGTAATGATAAAGTGCTTCAGATGCATAACACTGACTTTATTTGGTTTTGGTCCAACTACAGTATATTGCACATCAAGTTTTTTATTGGTGTTTGAGGTCTGCACTGAGACTAGACAAATATTTTTTTTGAGTTGCGCCATTAAAAAGACATGAAGAATGGGTGTTGTGGGTGGCTGCAAGGGCACTGCTAAACAACTGGCTTTTCTGTATAAATTGGAAAAAAGAACTACAGGGTCAGAGCAGACGGTGCTCAGAGAGACAAGGGGTTAAAGGATGACGAGAAGGCCAAGATACCATATGGCTAGTGATGGACTGAAATTTCAAAAAAAAATTTACAAATACACAGAAAATAAGACTTTTTTTTAAAAAATCAAATTACAAACTTTTTTATGCCATAATTATCTTTCTACAACAATTCCTTGTTGAAATACAAACATTTAAATAGTGGCTGTGAAAAAAAAAAAAACATTTTCATGACAGATTTATTCAAAAATACATAAAAAAAAAACAGGTTAAGTAAACCTACAATTAATATGTAAAATAGGGAATATATATAGCAAAATTCTCCTCTCAAGAGTATTTTTTTCTTGTTTATGGATATTGAATTTTCTTTCCTGAGTAAATATAACGATACATGACATTGTTTACAAGCCATTTAATTGGTGTCTTTCTATGGTTGAAACACTGATTGAACAATTAGATGAGACATGATGCATTTCAGTATATTGTACTGTACCTTTCAACATACCTTCAATGCTTATTCATGTTTATTTTGTACTATAACTTGTAGTAAACTGGAAGAGATGATCGGAAGACAGCAATCTGTTGTACCACATTAGAAAGCGGCAAAATGGCATTTATTGTTAGAACTTTGTGATAAAATTGAATGCAGAGACTTTGGTCCTTAACAAAAGTAACAAAGCACAAAGATTATTGTGATTATTGAATGGCAAGCACACTATAATGTTTAGCAAAGTTTTGTTTTCTGTTCAACAGAAAACAGTGAAGACTAAAAGATCAATCTTGGGATTCAAGAATCAATACCAGTTCATCAAAATGAAGACTTGAGAAATTGACAAATCGATATTGTCAACCCAGCCCTAGCGTCTGCACAACTGACATGTTTACTTGTTGTAACTTATGCTGTGCACATAAAATAGACGTAGACACAGTCAAAACTAATTAAACGTCACGGTTTGGATAATGATTCAACTCTACAAATTGTTTTTTTTGCCAAGTATTATTGACATTTTCAAGTTTCACTACATATGGCTCAATCATTTGTCCTCTATCTCTGACAACTGCCATGTAGGACACATGCACAATTCATGGTAAGTGATACATAACCTCATTTCCTGTTCTTTTTTGTGTGTGTGTGTGTGTGTGTGTTTGTACTGGACTAACTCTGTTTGCCTGCCTGATCGTGCGTCCCTCACCATATCTTCCAGTAAGACCTCTTTTCCCTTCTCTGCCAATGCAAATCCATCTCTTTGCGCTCTTCACAGCTGCCCAGCCCAACAGATAACCTCTTGGCCTGTCACAGGGGAGATGGCGTATTTCTGTCTGAACCTTTCCCTGGCTCTCCATTTGGTCCCTTGGCACCTCCTGCAAATGCAGAGTGTCAACACCCGCAAGCCGTCAGAGGCCGAGGACAAACAGAGGAGCCAATCTCCTGCTGTCAGGTCAACACACACACACACACACATGTTCTGATCAATGAGAAAGGCAGAGAGTGTCTTTGTTATCTGTGATTAGGTTTTCATGAGCAGAAGCCGCATCCTGTCTGGATGACCATCTGGTCATTTATTCACTCTCAAAGCGCCCTGGGTAATGCAGTCCTTGCACCCTTTCTGCTTCGCTTTCAAGTATAGCCGCAGTCAATCAATATGCCACAGTTGATCATCGTCATCATGTGAGTGAAAGAGTGTGGGCAGCTAAATCTAGGACTGAGTATCTTTCATTCACAAACAAACCTGGGAATAACCAACCAGGTACAATATTTTTGTTTCTAGAGGAGTAATGATTACTTACGTATCACTACTGCAAATATTTAAGGTTACTTAATCATTTACTCACCTCATGGTTACAAACCTGTATGCAGTCTAATTTTAGTATTATTTATAGTTTTTATTAATATTTTGAATACTTTTATTTCATTTTTAGTATTTGTGTTATGTGCTTTTGTCATTTTTAGATTTAAATCTGCTTTTGTGAGATTTAGATTTATTTCCAGATGGCAGTTTTAGTCTTTTAACGTTTAAACATTTTGTACAATGAAAGTCAAAGGGGTCAAATGTTGTTTGGGTCCCAACATTCTTTAAAAGATCTTCTTTTGTCTTTGATGACAATTTTTTTTAACTCCCTCACCCTAAGCACATCTTTAAAGTGTAACTTTTAAAGTCCCACACATATCTAACTACTTCAGCATCATGGTCAAGTTTTTTTTTCTTTTACATGGCGGCAAGTTCTGTGCAGGCTAACGCAACTCATACAAATTCATAAAGTGTAAAAACCTAGTTGAAGATAAACCAAAAACAATACAGTGTACCCAGACCAAAAAAAGGGAAAACTGCCAAAACTCAGCAGGCAAGCCCATCCTTGTTATTCCCCTGTTAGTTTGTTTTCAAAGTAATAGAAACCGCTCTCGCCTCAAACCTCAAATAGAGTGTGCCCCAACATCAAGGTTAATTACCTCACTATCTAACGCTCTGCTTTTGAGGCTTTATGAGTGTCTGCTCTGCACCTTCATCTGCTGTGTATTAAAAAAAAGAGGAGAAGGCCTAGAAGCAAACAAACACACAATGCTTCTGCTGCTGCTGGTGCTGTGTCAACGTTTCTCAGATAAGAGGAAATAATGTCCTTCCTGATCGCTGAATACCGCAGTAATGTATCAGCAGGGGACAGGAGGAAATCACTGAGAAGGAAAGACAGAGAGAGGAATCCCCAATAGAAATGTGTGTTTGTGAGACTGCAGTATTCAGTTACAGAGAAAGCGGCATATGAGCCTGCAAGCATTTATTATAAAATCCAGCTTGATTTATTCAGCATGCAAAATTTCACAAGCAAAAAGGTCAAGCACAGCTCACTCTGAAGTCACTTTCAAATCAAGCAACTTGATCTGTTGATCACTTGATCTACCAAGCAGCTTTCTGTCAAAGTGCTGAATCCCTGAGACCAACTTGAACTAGTTGCGAAATCTACAGCAAAGTTCCTGTGTGTTGGGATTCCTATTGAAATGACTGGATTTTGCGAGCAAATACTTGTCAAACAATGCTAATGGCGCCAATTCGTAAATGTACTCACTGTTTCTATAATACACTATAGCCAAAAGATGTAAACATTATGAGTGTGTAAAGAAAAAAATATTGATTTAAACAACCTTAAAGCTCAAAAAACACAAGTGCTTATATAAGATTATGAGATACACATTTCTGGCCCGACTTCAAATTAAAGTGCCTCATGATTTATTTATTTTTTATTTTATTTTTTTAGAAAAATCATATTTTGTGGTAATCAACACAAAGGCCGCAAAGGTTATCAATTACTGTACAATCGACTCTGGCAACAGTGAAGAAACATTATTTCTGCAAAAACAGATAAAAACTCAAGCTGTTTTTAGACAGAAGCAGGTGATATTCTCTCTGTCTCTGTAATTGGTCTTCTGAGTTTCCCAGAGGTGGGTCATGTATATTAAGCACACCTGTTCATTACATCTGCAGTGGGGCTGTTGAGTTCAGCGTGCAGAATAAGACCACATCGTGCCCGTCGCACAGTAATTACTGAACATTCACGCTACACGGCCCACGCGCTTCGGCATGAACACCTGTCTGACTGTCAGGTGTACAGACATCACACACAAAGACTCTTCCAGTGTTATTCCAAACAACCAAAAGGTGTCAGTCTAACATTCTTCAAATAAAAGGGTGACATCACAGCTGGCTGACATCATAGAGCTCACCTCACGTCACATTATTCTAAAATGCTACAGAAGGAAAGACGATGCATTAAGAAGGTGAAAACTTTTCAAATTTGAAGCTCAGGGTTAATTTAACTAATTTTGTCTTCTGGGAAACATGTAAGTATCAATGTGATAATTATCTTCTGTCGACCGATACTGGCTCTAAATGCATGCTTTTTAGTGGTCGACCGATATTGGATTTTTGACAGTCAATGCCAATGCCGATATCTTAGAGAGCAGGATGGCTGATGGCCGATATAAGTATTTTTTTATTTATTATTATTATTTTTTTTTTATTTAGATCTCACAGCTGGATTCGACTAAGTCTGCAAGGTTTGTGAAATGAAATTTTCATTAGTTATTTAAAGGTTTGTTTAAATGAAATGCATATTTGCTGAATGCTGACGGCAAATGAGAAAGTATTATGTTTGCCTTTCTGTTACTAATTATATAAATCAATCAATATAATACTTTTTGTATACCTTTTAACTCATTTGTTCAACAGTTCTATCTGATTATTAGACAGACTAATATCTGTATTAGGCAGAACTGAATGACGACAGTGAACAGGAGGGAGAATGTAAGCACTGCTCCCGCCTCGAACACATTGGCCAAGCACAAAAACTTATTGGCCGCGGCCACGAACACAATATTTTTAAAAAATGCCAAACACACCGAAACGGCCTATGGTGGTCAACCACAGCTTTTTATTTAAAAAATGAATGTTTGAACCTTCCTGTAATATCGCATATGATCCCCCATGTCCTCAGTGTGAAAGATGAATCTCAAAATCATATCGGTCAACCACTAAAAATCAAAGCTTTTTCAGCTTCTGCAGGACAATCAAGGACTGAATGTTTAAACCTTTGATCATGTAATAGTTTAGGAATCATATGAGTTTTGAACCAGTTATTTTCTCTAGTGGACTATATGTAATATGTAAAATATCTTATTCAGGTCAGTACTAAAACAATAACTGTATTTTGACAGTTTTTATTTTGGTAAATAAAATTAACATTTTGCAGATTTTGCAAGGTATATTTAAACTTTTGACTTCAACTGTATTTTATACTGCAAATATTTTAGTATATTTAAATAATTATTTTTATTATTTGATGTTTTTAATAATGATGGAGTCCAAAGTAACACTAAAACCATTTTTAATGTTATTTTCTTAATAAAACAAATCTTAAAAAATAATTATTTTAATAAGTTTTTACTATTTGATATAGTTTTTTAACAATGAGAGATGTCAAAGGTTTTTTTTGTTTGTTTTTTTGGACTTTTTGTTTAAGTGGTCTACAACCTGAAGAAAGCAAAAATAGTTCTTTATTGCACATTTCACATAACAGCGTCAATAACTTACAGTACATACTGACTTCTGTGATGTATCTACAATGCTGGCGAAAATCTTCAAAGGAGAATTCTCGCTCTCAATGTGAATATGTGCACAAGCGCACACTCGCTCACCCACAAACACATCTATAAATCCTTTTTGAAGAGGAAAGCATGAAATAACAGTAGATATGTTGGACAGAAAAATGAGGAATGTATGAGGATGACTCACTAAAATGAAGAAGAGAAAGAGGGAGAGACAGAGAGGAGGCCAAGAGGATCTACCCACACACTCTTTTATCATCAGCAGGCCCCAATCAGGCCTGATTACACACTGAGCACAGGGCGTCTGCCCTCCAGGCATGAGAACACACCTGTCAATCATTCCTGAGACCCCAAACCGAGCCAGGCATGAAGAACTGAACACAAATCCACATGGAGATAGAGAGAGAGAGGGTTTACTGCACAGCTCATACACAATTTACAGAATTATATATAATTAAGAGTGGCCAAATTCATTTAGTTCTGCTGTAATGAAACTATTACACAAATGTTTTTTTTTTACATACATTCCATTTATCCAGTGCAAGAGTTACATAACCCTTCTGTGATGTGGTACAGTAAGTTCCAAGCATGCTGTCCACATCTGAGGTCTTCCCCACATCGACAATATGATTTTGAGATATAAACTGTAATAGAGCTAACTTGCAATTGTGAGATTTTAAACTTAGAATTCAGTGGAAAAAGTGGTCAGTGGTCGACCGATATTGGTTTTTTAACAGCCGATGCCGATATCTCGGAAAGCAGGGTGGTCGATGGCCGATATGAAGCCGATATAATTTTATTTAATGTCACTGAAAAAAATTATACAAATTTTTTTAAAGGTACAGTAAGTGGTTGCAAACAATTTATTTTAGCTAAATTTAATAATAATAAAACAATTGTAAGTTATGTAGCTAAAATAAATCGATTGCAACCGCTTACCTTAAAAAATTAGCAAATTCAATGAATCATTTTTATTCATTGTATTTAAGAAATTTGAAATAATTTGAAATGGGTAAGAAAATAAATGTGTAAAATAAACATGCTTATACTTTAAGTGACAAAGTATTTTTCACAAATAAACAAATATTTAACAAAAATATAAATAAAAAGGAAGTAAACACTGTAACCAACAGGGCACTCAGTATTCTGGGAAGTTTGTGTGCATTGGGAATCAAATTTTTTTTCAAATAAAGCCAAGGTAACACTCATTTTACATACAGCACACAGTGAAAATGACATGAATATGACATTGGTCAAAAGCATGAAGCGCAGCATAATTTGAAATCACGAGTTTAAAGTTTGACGATCGAACATTTCAGTGAAGCTGAACTCACCTCCTGTCAGCATTCAATTCACACGGACCGACCGTCACACAGAGAACACGCGATCGTGCAGGACACACATCCACACTTCATAAGATCTCACAGCTGGATTCGACTAAGTTTGCAAGGTTTATGAAATTAGATGTTCATTAGTCATTCAAAGATTTGTATAAATGATGTAAAAGCGTATTTGCTGAATGCTGATGGCAAACGAAAAAGTATTACAATGTTTGCCTTTCTATTACTAACAATATAAAAGCAAAGAGAGAACAAAAAAAAAAGAGAGGGGGTGATGGCAAGAAAGAAAGAAAGAAAGAGAGGGGAATGTGTACCTTGATGCATTGTATAAATTTCCATTCATTAAGGCCCCAAACCGCAAGCTCCAGTCATTCCTTTAATGCACCACAGTAATCAGAAACCTCACCCTAAAACTACCCAAAAACCCCTTTTATTAAAGCACGAGATATAGAAATTGTGAAGCAGATGAAAACATAATAAAATAAAATAAAATATAATTTCCATAACATAATTTTATAAAACAAACACCCTGCTCTCAAAAAAAGCAAACAAAAAACAAAACAAAAAAATCAGTCAACCACTAGAGTATTTAAGTGACAAACACTAGTATGTGCTGTGTGGGTTTTTCTTTTTCTCTAAACCAGTAATGTTATGCTGTCAACCTCTCTCAGGTTATGACAAATGGCAGAATATATGGGTATTGTGGTGCATGTGGTCATAGAGTGAGACAAATCACCTGTTACAGTAAATGTTTAGGTGAAGGACAAAGGGAAAAAGTCTTCCAAAACGTCAAACAGTTAGTAAGGACACAATCCAAAGTCTCAAGCTTTTGTATTATATTCTATCACTGTGCTAACAGACATTATTAGCAAGTTAACCAGAATAGGATAGACCTTAATTTTGACTTTATTTGATAGACACGACTGATGTGAAATACGGTTGGCAAATTTAGCCAGTTTTATGTCAGTCAGTCAGCATGTAACCTTTTCAAGACATCAAAGAAGTGTACATCCTCCAGACAATCAGAACAGACTACGGTGATAAGATGAAGAAATAATGACTTCCTTTAAATACGGTGCTTTGTTACCAAAGCCCCACCTATAAAGCACTAGTCTCCATGCTTAGGTGACTGTGCAAACGTGCAGCTGGATCTATTTGGAGACATAATTAAACTGTAAATTGCTCGTTATCACCCAGTGGGGCTAGCAGGACGCTTGCCGCAGAAGGTCTATTGCGATGCTCTTCTTCATTCACGCAGATTCTGAAAACAAGTATTTTTTCCCCATTACATGCACTGTTGAGCTTCCTCTGAGACTGCAGCGAGGCAGTGTCTCTCTCTCTCACCCACACCCACACACAAACAACTCCACTTTTACACATCTGTCTGTCCCAATTCTCTCTTCCAAACAAAATTCTAGTTTCTTCTCTTCCCCTCCTTTGGGTCCTGAGGCTGTTTGCTCTGTCGCCTGGATGTGATCTCATACAGTGTGTCAGCAGGAACACACAGAGCCACAGCACACAGGTGAAACGCAGAGAAGAAACCACGTTACATCAGCTGTCTCACTGAAACACACCCACACAAGGAAAGCAAAGCTGGGCTTTTTGCACAGCTCCTTCTGTACGGTAGGGCTTTTAGGCACTGGTGAGTTCTTTCAAGGTCTGGATCAAAGGTGCTCCAAAAATCACACCAAGCTCCTGAGATGTGGTAAAACATCAAAGGCGTCTTGTAGGGCTGTGAATGGACTATAAGATGGACATGGGAAGATTCTGCATGGAGCTTCCGCTGCTCATAGTCTTGATACTCGAGTGGGGCCTCAGTTGTGGAAACAACTAATGGCTTGGGGCAATTTACTGCAGAGAAGTTGCACAATTAGTAAATTATGAATCACTATCAGTGTTGTTAACTATTAAAAATAACTTTTTTAATTGAAATAAAAATTAAGTAATAAAATGTAAATAGATGAAATGTTGTCTTGGCAATAAAATTACAATAAAATAAAATAATTCTAAGTATTTAAATGACTAAAAGTAAAACTAGAAATATGAAATGCAAACTAATAAAATTGACAATCACATAACAGAACTACTACACTTAAAATGAAAACATAAAATTAAAAAAGTAAAAGTTAATTCAAAATATTAATATATACAATCGTGTTATTTAAATAATACTAAAATAATGAAATGAACAGACACTAAATAAACTATAATGACTAATATAGGTTCCTTAGTAGCCAATGGCAATTATGAGCTAGATGAGTGTTAATATGGGCAACTTTTCAAGTATTAGGAAATGACTTGGAAACACAATAACTGCTCTCTTTTTGAACCTCAAAACATGCACTCAACAATCCACACCATGCCAAAAGGGGGCTTGATTTTTAATACTCGGATTAGTTCAACTGTGATTTTCAGTGGTACATTGTGGTCCAATTTTATCAGAGAGCAATTTGTACTGGCACTGAATACAGTGACATTCAATCCAAGTAAGTGACAGCACTCAACGCTCAAAAGCAGATTATACAGTGTTCAGACAGAACGTCGCCTTCCTTACAAGAACAGGTACATGGAGCGCAACTGAATAGAACAGAACACGGGGGTCTAAAGAAGTGTTTTAAAATAACTATTCCAACCTGACAATGTACCATGAATGGCTGAGACTGGAGGCATTTGGCAAAACTCATGGTGTGACGCACAATACAATGGCGTAGATCATAAATTAACATAATTAACAAAGAGAAGAAATTGCTCCCTTTAAATTGGACAAAATGACCATCTCTAATTGTAATTACTGTGTAAATGATTTTTTGTGGTGTAATTCACATAATACAAGAGCCAAAATCAGAGTCAGAGTTTTACAGCCGTTTGAGCTTAGGTGATATATGGATGCTGCATAAATGCTTAAAATATAAAATAAATATAATATTATATTGTTGTATGGCCTCTCTCTCGCCATCTCTCTCTCACACACACACACACATGTTCATAAAATTAAAGTGTAAGCGATCTGCTGTTGTTTACAGAGATCCCTTTTTTTAAACCCTTTTTTATTGTGTTTCTACCCACAATCAAATCATGAGCGTCTAAAGTGCTGGTGGAATTAGCACAATGACGCAACCGCCTGTAGAAAGCCTCCGCCGGTTCTTAACCCCCGTCCCCCTCAGAGCTGCTGCTGTAACCATGGTGACAGGGCAGTGAAGGGCTAGAAGAAGTTTCAAGGTGAGCTAGTGTGCAGCAGTGAACTGTGGAGAGATGGATGACTCCAGCGTGTTTACGTGCCTGGGCACACATGCAGGTGCACAGACGCTAGACATAGTGGAGAGTACAGCAGGTGGAGTGATGGGGCTTCAGATGTGGAGCGGCTTCCCAAATCCCTGCTGCTGGGTTGTGACAGGAAGCTGATTACTGTTATTCCAGCTCCTGCCTCGGGACAGAGGAACCTAGTGAAATGGACAGCGAGGCAGTAAAAGCGAGTACGGAGCGCTCGCTCGTTTTACTGTTTCTGAGGCAGGGAACGATAATTTTCTCTCTCATAAGGGAGTTCTAGTATTTCAAGCTGTGTAAAGGTCAGTTAATGCTCGCTTCCTCTTCATGTTCATGTACTAAAAAGACCTGTTCTGCCACACTGCACAGTGCAATACGGATCCTGTCTATTTTCTAAGCTTTAACTATGTTTATGAAGGCTTGGAACTACAACAAACCCAAGCAAACAATAAATAAATGAATTCGCGAAAAGAATAAGGTTCCAGGTGAAAGCGAATGCCATGATATGGAGTTGGCTATAAACAAGTGCATTATGATTTTAGGCTTGTTTGGTCATTCCTGTCCTGAATGAAAGCCACTATTTATAAAAAAAAAAAAAAGCCTTTTCATATCAAATATGGTGGCAGTTGCCAAAAATACAATAAAAAATAAATTAAAAAATAAAAATATTATTTAAAAAAAAATCCCTTTTCTACCCATACATTCTCAAAATAAAATAAAATAAAATAACCTTGATTCCCATTTCTACTCATATGGTTTGACAAAAAAAATGTTTGCTTGTTTGAAAGGTTTTTTTTTTTTGTTTTGCTTTGTTTTTACCTTAATATAAACTTGAAAAATGAGAAGCTAAATTGCCAGATATGATAGCTTTATATGAGGAATTGAAATCTGTCATCAAATATGGTGCCAGTTGTAAAAAATAAAATAAAATAAAATAACAATTCTATTTAATTCTATCTATTTCTATTCATAGAGTTTGAAAGAAAAAGCTTTTTAACCTACATTTGCACTTGTTGAAAAATGAGATGCTAAATGGCCAAGTTGCACACACACAAACACAAGAACACAGAGCATCTTGACACCCATGCTTCCATCTTGTGCCCTTTATAAAACCATGAAGGGCAAGCAGAAAATCTATCTTGCTATTTTAGCATTGAAAATGTTGAAGGAAGCCAATGAAATTTATGGGAGGCAACTAATCAGCCGCTTGCCGCTTGTCGTCTCCATTACACAGTAAACGACGTCCGTGTATCCTTGAGTAGAGACGTGGCTGTGAAGCTGACCTCTGCCGAGAAACCAAAAATATATTTCAGCCGTTTAAAACTCATTGAAACGAATACCTGTCCACTATATCAAAACAATGTCGCAGTACATGACTAAGTGGCTTGTCATTTTCTTAAAAATTAAAAAATAACAAAAAGGCTGGTACAATTACAACAGAGAGAAAGACCTCAAGGCAAGCTCTTTATAAATGTCAAGCTGTCTGTCTACAACCTACAGTGACAGTAATCTGGTAAGAAAGGCTTTTATAAGATCTTAGCATCTATCATCATTAAAGCTTCAGGCCTAAACGACAATTTAGATCATATTTAATTGACTTCTATAAGTACGGCAGGTTAATAAATAGTGATAAGAGTGCTGCCTCAGGCTGACAGTGCAAAGGACTGAAGATCACCTTGTGAAGGGAATTTGATCCCGAAGCCCTTCGTATATTGTTATTAAATTTACATTCATTATTGCGCTCACTGTAGGGTGTCCACCTTTCCACTAAAGCTCTTTGGGGGATTTGTCATTGGCATCTGTGATGCACTGTAACGCAGCAACACAATGTGAACTGATGGGTGCTATAAATCCTTGCCGTTCTTTTTCTATGCACCATACAGCAAATCATAATGCACCCTACTTAACCAACTTAAAAAAAAATATGGAGTGATATAAATGATTTCAAACAAATTGTGATGAAAGCAATGCAGCATAATTGTGCCAGTTAAGAAAAATACAACAGTAAACTAATAATAGAATAATCTTTAAAAAAGATCCGGAATGAGAGGAAAAAAAACTAAAATAACCAGCCGGGCAGGTACATCTGAAAGATTGCATAACTTGGACCTGACATGCTTAAATAGTGCTCATATCATAAAAAGTTTTTTTTTTTAATTTTAACAACATTTAGACATACTCAAATTTTGAGTTTACTTTGAAACTTCCTCCAATTCAAAAAGACCACTAATTTACAAAAACCAGGATCATTCAGGGAGAGAGAGAGAGTGCAAAAGCAAATAATACCTGCTGTAAAATAAAATAATAAAATAAAATAATATAATAAAATAAAATATTTATTTTAGCTTTTGAATTTTTTTTATTTCAATCATAATAATTATTCAAACATACTCATTTTCAATTAAATTATTAAATTAAATTAAATATTATTATAAACCGCTGAATATAAATAAATATTATCTATATCTATATAAAGTCTGATTTCTTAGAAACACGACAGCTCCACTCAAGCTGCATGACTTAAGTAAGGTCTAATTCATATTCGTTGCACAAACAATGTAGAATAAGTTATGCTCCAAAGTTTAACACGGTGAATGGGGTTATTCAAACTCTTAACCCTAATTATGAGCAATAATAATGGAGAACAACATAACAGCAACACTAAAAGTAATGCATGCCTTAGCAACAACTACTAATGATTAAACCTTTGCCACCTTGTGGTTAGAGAGCATTTCACATAACAAGAAAAAGAAAAAGAGAGAGCCAGAGAGAGATGATGACAATAAGTTTGTTAGTCATTATTATTTACTTCAGGTATAACTACAGTTTCTATTCAGGAAAAAGCAAAAAGATGTAAACAACCTCTTCAATGACTCTATAGCCAGTTGCCTAATCAGTAGAGATGTAAAAAAACAAGCAGCTAAACAGGCCCCAAGACTCTCATTTGACTGATCTGAACTCAGAGGAAACATCTGCTTTTTCAAAAAGAGAAAAAACGGCAAAAATCAACACATGATCCAGAGGGGAGCACGTCAATGTGCCAACAGTCAGTCTAATGGCCAGTCTCAGTTTCAGGACCTTGGAGAGCGAACAGTCCATATTTCCCCCCTTTCCAATGAATACTGTCTCTAAACATGTCTGCTCTGTTCAAATGATGTATGGATTTGGGGGGAAACAATGACATATCTAGTGCGCTTAGTCTTCAGGGGCTCTTTTCCCCCTTCCCGTGGTCTCGTACTCCGCCTCTCTTTGGGTTTAACAGTGCGTATTCCAGCCACAGTGGAAATAAGAGGCATGTGTGGTGTTCCTCATTCAGTGATATGTGATTACGGGCAGAGCAGTGGCTTCAGCCAATCAAATTACAGCAGAACAAGGAGAGGAACAAAGGACCCTGTGCTCTAAACTCTAAATGTACTTCAAAGCCGCCAGGCCTGCCATGCAGGCCAGACCCCAGCACTGGCAGAAAGGGGGATGGCGAGTGGAAAAAGACTGACTGAGATGAAAAGAACAAAGGAAGCTCTTGAGGCAGCGGAGAACGGATAGATGGAGAATGGAACAGAGAATGGCGGTCTAATCATCTGCAAGCATAAAATAAATAAATAAATAAATATATAGTTCACCCAAAAATGAATGTTTGCTAAAAATGCATTCATCTACATTTTTGCATTACATTACTTATGAATGAGTGCCATCAGAATGAGAGCTGATAAAACATTACAATAAGTAACACAAGTATTCGAAATGATTCTATCAATTACACCTTGTAAAGTGAAAAGCTTAATATTAAAAAAGAAATTATCATTCAGATGAGTCAAACTGTTGTTTCCATCTAAAATACGAGTCAACTGTAATATTGCTTTCTCTGGTGAAAAAGTTGTCTCGTAGGAATCAGGAGAGAAATATGCACAGATCAAACACCATTTACAAGCGAAAACAGTCCAAAACAGTTCTAAACTAAACAAATATGTGGATGGATTTTGATATGAGAGAACAACAGCCTTTTTTTGGACGAAAGCTATGGTTTAACATTAAAATTCCTTAATGATGATGTGTGGACAAGATATAAATTATTGTGATGTTTTTATTAGCTGTTTGGACTCTATCAGCTGACTCTCACGGCAGAGGATCCATAGATGAGCAAGTGGCATAAACATAAGATATATTTCTCCAAATATATTCCCATGAAGAAGCAAACTTTTTTTTTATTGCTTTAAAGTACTTGGTTTGTAAAGTACTTCCTTAAAGTAATGGTTTGACAGTAAGACTTACCCAGAATATAGGATAATGGGAAAGATTGATCAAGATGATGGATACTAACATGGGACACATACCTGTAGGTCTACTTAGCATAACTAGACAGCGAAAGGAAGTGATGTAATACACAGCAAGCCTTAGTCATACTCATAAATTCACAGCACATTCTGGAGAGCCAAGTGCCAGCCTCAAATCCCAAAGCAAATTCAAGACACACACCAAAAACAGTCGACTAGTGTGGGATATTTTTCCTATATATAGATTTCCTATATTGATGATGATAATCCTTTCATTTAAAAATGATGCATTAAATTGATCATTTATGATCAAGTGACTTAACAGTACAATATTGCAAAAGATTCCTTTGAACTTTCTATTCAAATCAAATAAACACGGTTTCCACAAAAATATTACGTAGCACAGCTGTTTTTAAAATGAATAATAAGAAGAAATGTTTCTTGAGCACGAAACCAGCATATCAGTATGATTTCAAGAAGTAAATTTGACACTGAAGACTGGAGTAATGGCTGCTGAAATAGCCGATGGCATTTTACCAGACAGTCTCAAAGAGTTAACATCACAAATATGGACCATAAGCCCAATCACATGCCTTGTAGCCAACAAATGAAATAAATGGTTTCTCTCTCTCTTCCGCCCCCTCCAGACACATGACTAGGCTTTTCTCTCTGCTGCACTGCGAGACTCAAACTCTCTCTTGAGATTCTTTCCCCCTCTGCAGTGGAAAACAAAACAGTTGCCATCTCAGACCTCTGAATTACTAACACACATACACAAACACTCAAAAAATATCACAATGGTTATTACTAATTAATGCATTTTACAAAGTTCTGGCCTTTTTTTAACTAAACAACAAGGCTCTTTATAGGGATAGTTCACCCAAAACACCACTATGAGAAGAACCACCTGAACTTACTGCTAAATAATAGAGGTTTGGAATGACATGGGAGTCTGTTTTCATTTTTGGGTGAACTATCCCTTTAAATGAGGTTAACTTCAGAGCCATTAAAACATCTAGAGAGTTGTAGGGGAAATCCAATTTATGCTGCCACCAAAAAAGAAAGAAAGGAAACCTTCACAAATGAGGACACAGAGGAGACCACCGTTTCTTCAAACAGCTGTGAGATGTGACTGTGGATACAATACAAATACTGTATTGGGAATATGACCACGCAAACAAACTCATGTAAAAGGCTTGTATGTATCCTTTGAGGTACAGTCGGAGCTACAAGGATCTGAGATAACGACCTGTTCCAGCTTGTTAAATTGAATGCCATTGACTCCGCTCAGCCTGCAGCTCGCACTAGGTCATAACCAATGACCTCTGATTTAAATGAGGGTTTTATTCTGCAGCTAAATTTAAGCTTCATTAGGAGAAGTTCATTAGTCATTCAGAAGGACTCACACCACAAAATTAACACGTCAAATGTTTGTGGATTTTTATGTGAATGAGTGACTGATCCGCGTCAGCTACATTTGATGATATTTAAATTTCACTCATTGGTGGAAACCATAAAGCTCAGTGACTCCTTATCTATTCTTATCCTTGTTTTAAATACATCACAAACAAAAGGCCTATTTCTCTCAAAAATTGTTCACAAATCTGTCTAAATCTGTGTTAGTGAGCACTTCTCCTTTGCCAAGATAATCCATCCACCTCACAGGTGTGGCATATCAAGATGCTGATTAGACAGCATGATTATTGCACAGGTGTGCCTTGGGCTGGCCACAATAAAAGGCCACTCTGGGATGGCCTGAATATAAATATATACATGTAAATATTTTCAAAATATATACTGTATGTGTGTGCGCATTTATATATGCATAATAAATATACACAGTACACACACATATATTATGTAAAAAACTCTTACTTTGGATGCGATTGTTCGTGATTAATCGTTTGACAGCACTATCTATGCAAATGCAAATATACACAAATACACATTATCTATATTATAAGTATAAAGTCTTATGTAAAACTATACAAATATACAGAAATGTTAAATACATGTATACATATGCATACACACATATATACATTTACATATATCCTTTTAATTTTCCATCTATATTTTCTGCCCTATTCAAGTGGCCATTGTTTAGAAAGAGTAAATATAAGAGAGTGAGAGAGAGACTCTTTCAAATGCGAAATCACCATCAGTTTCTGAATCAGACACAAAGGAAATAAAGGCATGGTACATTAAATGAGACTCAGAGTCAGACGCCCCCCAGACACAGCTAAATACACACACACACACACGTGCTGCACACGTACAAACGCACACAGTCATCAGTAATGAATGCATCCTTGAGCTGCGGTTTCCTGTGTGAGTCTGAGAGTACACGCGGAGCTTCAATCGTCTTCTCTCAGCGTCAGCAGAACTCTTGTACCACGCGTCTCTGTAATCCTCCCCCTCATTTTCTCTTTCTCTGTATTTCACTCCACTCCCGCTTTCGCTCCAGTATGCAGTCCTAGAGCAGAGAACTAAGATGAAACCTTTCCTCCCTGATCTCCACAGAGACAGAAACACTCCCCACAACCGCTGGGGTCTGAGCACACCGAGAGGAAGAAAGAATATGTCACTGGACTGACAACTAAGCTAGATTCTAGTAGGAAATGATTCACGGGTTTTTTACAGACCTCATCATATATTTCTGCATTTTCTTCTTGCATGTACCAGTGCCATTAGATCCCAAAAAATTCAAAACCATAATTAATCAGTTAAGCAGGGGTGTTGGCATGAACCACAGTCAAGTAAAGACTCTAATGAGCTGACTCAAGTAGATAAAGAAGTCTGATATATTTTTGTTTAATTTGATAGTTAAATGAATCACTTCATAAATTAATTATCACTTAAATTTAAAAAGAAGTTTAAAAGAAATTCATATTAAATATTAAATGTAATTAATATTTATTTAAGAAAAAAAAAAAAAAAAAAAATGCAATAACCAACATTTCAGTTACAGAGGTTTAATGCTTTTATCTGTGATCCTCACTGTTTTGAGGTAGATAAATACTGCTGCTATTTTTTATAACGTAAAGTGTATATTCTGTGCATCTTGCACTGAAAACACAATTTCAACAATAGCAAAAAACGTCTGCCATTGGTCAGACAGTCAAATAGCCACGCCTCCAAACTATTAATAAGGCTCTGCAGAATGCTGAAATAAACAGTTAAATTTTTTTAATGCAGTTTTTGCAGAAATCAACCCACAAATGGCTGATAGTTGTTTTTTCATATTTAACTGGATAAGCAGAAAATTAAAAATAATAATAAAAAAACTTATATCTGTATATTCTATATATTCTATATGTAACTTTGAATAAATCTATTGATTAATAAAATAAAATAATAAAAAACTTTAGATAACTTGTATAACCTGAGTCACATAACTAAAATATTTATTATAAACTACAAAAACATACAAATAATAAAATAAAAATACAATAAAATATTAAATAAAATACAATGAAACAAAAACACACTTTACCTTTGAATTAATTTTATAATTTGAAAGTCATATAATGAAAATATTTTTATAAAACAAATTACAGAAAAATAGAACAGAATAAAATAAAACATTATGAAATAAAACAAATTAATTAACATTAATTATATTATTTGAAAGTCACATAATAAAAATATACAGTCCCTTAAATAGCTTTAGATGTAGTCAGCTACTTCCTGTCAATATCTACCTCAAGAGGAAAGTTTGATGGTAGCATGACTACTTAAAATTACAAGCACAAAATACTGTGGTTTCACAGCAGATTCCCAAACACTGTGAGTATTAATGAGGATTCATTCACTGCTTCTAAAAGAATGGCAAACCTACAGGTGTGACAAAATTAATGAAGAACTGTCATTACGGATGCAACAGTGTGGGCTGTTAAGTACGTCCCAATCGCCTCACCGAATTAGCAGAGAGTGTCTAACCCTTTATGCAACAGTGCATGTGTCAATACATGGAGCACCACTCAAGAGAAATGTGCCTGTGGAAATAGAGAATCCTGTCAAACGCTAATGAGCATTGCTAAGGGCTAACAAGAATGTGTGCGATAAAAACACCTACACGCTGGAACAAACACTCCAGCGTGCTACAAATCCTGCGCCTGGGAAAACAGAACTGTACTGTTCTCTGTTGTTGAACATCTAAGAGCGAAAACGGTAACAATTACTTTCTAAAAATAGTGAAAACTTCAAAACCGAAGGAGCTCAGTTTCATGAAAGGAGAAAAACAGCAACAGCAGTGGACTTCATCAAGGATAGGCCCATTTGAAATGTGTAAACAAAGACACACTTTGTGACCAAGCACACACACACGATAAACAAGACAGGACAGGAACTTGGCAATGACGAGAATGGAGTGGCAGAAGTTTGACAATTTTCCATCTGTGGCGATCCATCTGTGGAATTAAGTGTCCATTACTGTTCACTTACACACAAACTACAAGCAGCATCATGGAAATTTCTGCAACACCAGGAACAGTGACTCATAAATAAGCAATTATCACTGAAGTAGATGAAGAATGCCATAGCTAGCCTCAAATAGTGACAAACTGATCTAGCAGATTAACTTTCTTGCACACAGCTTGACCATCTCTAGTTGGTATGTCCTGTTTTTCCAGCAGGGTATACATTATCTGAACACAACTGGCATCATGTGGTGTTTGTGGCAGTAGCAGGGATGATGAGGCCCATTTTCAACTGTGCACTTTCTTTCCATGATAACAAAATCAAGACGACAACTGTTCATCAGACAAGCAAAGCTGACGCTTCAAATGTCAGGGTGCTGCTGTGAACCTCCAGCCTCTGCTGACTCATCTGCAGTTGCTACTGTGAGTAATATAACAGATCCATCAAAAGACATTATGCAGCCAACAATAACAGCCTGAGGATGCTTTTGTATTCAAAAGAACTTCATGTAGCCTCTGTAAACATATAAGCAGACCCAGACAAAAGATGTTACTTTTTTAATACATTCTGTTCATCTTTTTAGAAATTCTGAAAAAAAAATCTGCAAAATTGTTTTAAAAATTAAAGTTTTTAAAATATGTAATAAAATTATGTGTGTGTGTAAAATATTTTTCAATTATATATATATATATATACACACACACACACACACACACACACACATGCATACAAAACATAATTTTTTTGTAATTATACATGTATAATATATAATGTTATATATGCACAAATAAAAAAATAAATAAAACATTTTGCATAAGTGTGTATAAATATATGCATAAATAATAATTATTTTGATCAGCAAAGAATTTTTAGCATAACACAAAGGGGTTAATATCACACAACAAGACTTCAATGTGCGCTACTCTGACTGTTTCCGGACACAAGAACATTTGTTATCCAAACACACCTGAAAATAGGTATGTGTTACATAAAAAGAAAAGTGAAACTTAACAACTCACACACTTGCAGAGTAATTACAATGCAGCAGTATTTTCTTTAACAATGGGTTTTAAGGAATACTTAATAAAAAGGACTCTAGTAGGAAGCGTAGTCCAAACCGCTTTTTAACTCAAGTGGCCCGCTGATTGGCAGAGGCCTGTAACACACGGCTGGCAGCAGCACAGACTGTGGTGAGCAGTTATTGTTAACCTAATTTAGTTCTTAGTTCTAGTCCTTTCTATTTAAAGGAGACCTTTTATGCCACTTTTACAATATGTAATATAAGTCTCAGGTGTCCCCAGAAAGTGTCTGAAGTCGCAGCTCAAAATACCCTACATATCATTAATTTTTATATCATTTTAAAAATGCCTATTTTGAATGGAAGCAGAAACATTATTATTGTTATTGTGCCTGAATCTTTAAATGCAAATGAGCTGCTGCTCCCCAACCCCTTTTTCCAGAATAGGGCTGTGCCTTTACAGCTCGTACCTCCGACACTCTGCTAAAAAACATCTGTTTGGTTTTGATTATCATGTCTATTGCGCTGAAATCTTGGGGTTTAAAGCCATATCAGTTTAAACTTCTGATATACAGTTTTCTGAGCACACACATCCGAAAGTGAACGCACAGAAAGTGGCTGTCACATGGCATGTGAGTAATAAACTAAGTTCTCTTTCATGTCTTATTGCACTTAATCTGTCAAACACACACAAGTTTATGTTAAAAACACACATGAGTGGAAACTTGCAGATTAAGGGGCGGTAATATTATAATAAGATCCCCTTTCTATGTCACAGGGGGAGCGAAATCTGACACGCTCATTTTTCACAAGCTTGCAGAAAAAGGTTAAGCAAAAAATTTACTTGGTTGTTCTTTTTAATGTTTTCTGGGTTGGTAGATGCACCAGGGACCCGATTATAGCACTTAAACATGGAAAAAGTCAGATCTGAATGATATGTCACCTTTAAATGTTTAGCAGTTTAATTTAATCAGTGTTTGTCTGGTCCAGTTTTGTAGTCTGTTATTGGTTTTATGTAGCACCGCGTTACTTCAGGAACAGTGCTTTGTTTCACTGTGTACATGCTGTATATCGTTGAAATGACAATAAAGTCACTCTGATTCTGAGCAGCAAGAATGAGTCCCTACTGGCTGAGCCGAAGGACCTCAAGGGCACAGCCACACAGCTCTGGATCAATGAAAAACACACTGGCATCAGTCCAGGCATGACTGTGGGACACTGAAACCTGTAGGACCGAAAATCAAGGTCCTTTTTTCCTTTGCTTGTTGTATCACAAGCACACACAGATGTAATATATGAGTACACACACAAGACCCTGAGACTCAAGTAATATTGTATGAGTGCATGACAGCAGTACAAACCGAACACCATCAGAGCATCAGGTTCCTATGGAAACAGATGAGCAGGGCTATCATGCTATTAAAAGCCGAAGCGCAGGTACATTAGCTCAAATGAGTCAAGAGCTTTGTAATATTGCTTCCTGTCATTTCAAAGGGAGTTTTTTTAGGGAGCACAAAAAAGCATATCAAAACAAGTTCATGCCGTTTGGAAAAAGAAATGAGGAGGACATAAACAACACCCAAACAGCATCTGTAAATATTCCCCACTGAAGATGACTATGATGGACAGAGAAAGAGGAAACGCTGGTGAATGCATGTCCGTAAAGCATCTCTGCTGCTGCACCAGAAAAATAATCAGTATCCATTTGAAATTCATATTTTGTATTCACAAATGTTACATTACAAAGGTTTAGAAAAATAAACAAACAACCTAAGCCTCTCTTTTGAATACTACTACTACTACTAATAATAATAATTATTATTTATTTTATTTATTTACTTATTTATTTGTTGCTGTTGTAGTTATTCATGTATTAATAAAACCTTAATGTAAAAAATTTAAAAATATAAATTAAAATTAAATTAAAATAAATTAAAAATTAAATACTAATATTAAATGATGTTAATTAAATTTTTTAAATGATGATTTTATTAAAGCCATTTTCTTCCAAAAGAAAGGTTAGGTTGTTTAATCATATTACTATTTATATTTGAAATAGTTTTTTTTTACCAGTGCATTTGAGAGAGAGAGAGAGAGAGAGAGAGAGAGAGAGAGAGAGAGAGAGAGAGAGAGAGAGAGAGGAGAGAGAGAGAGAGAGAGAGAGCGAGAGAGAGAGAGAGAGAGCGAGAGAGAGAGAACCAGTACGATTTTTAATGTTTTTTAAAGAAGTTTCATATGCTCATCAAGGCTGCATTTATTTGACACACAAACATACAGGAGAAAAAGAGTAGTAATTTACTGTTATATAACATAGCATTAAATAACTTTAGTAATTTAAAATAATGGTTTAATATTTTAATATACTTTTAAAATACTATTTATTCCTGTGACATAAAGCTGAATTTTCAGCATCATTACTCCAGTCTTCAGTATCACATGATCTTTCAGAAATCATGCTGATTTATTATCAGTAGATAACTGATACAATTTGTATTTATTGTCAATTATGTCTTATATTATGATGGTTGAAGCAGTGACAGAATGAGCAGTGAAGCTTTATTCTTCTTCGGCTTCTCGAAAATAAGAAAATATGCTCTGCCAGCACAAAGGTCACAGGGACACACTGATACCAGTCTGATAAACTACCATGTTTCTCATAGTGCTTTGCTAGAATCTCACCCGCTGGGATGCATTACTCTAACAAGAACCAAATACACCAATAAGAATTGAAATACTGCCACACTCGGATGCAGCTGACAGCACACACATCATCTCTCAACACCTCAAAGTCACGTAATCCACACCGGCACACCAGCAATTATCGCGCATTCATATGTAACGGTGAAATGTAGGTGAGGGAAAGTATCTCTCATTGCAAAGCCTCAAAGGAAAATCAATTTGCGTATTTAAAACAGTGTTTCCACCAGTACATCCGTACTACACACCTCAATGCTCTGAAAACTCTCACTGTTGACTTTATTCTGTCAAGGTCGACTTAAGCCTTCCTGACCTTTTGTTTCTGTTCCCCAGCACAGTGCCTTCAGCACATGGCCTGACAAACAATACCCACTTGTGTTACCGAGAAAAACAACAATCGGGTAAGATGGAGTAATCCAGCATCACAAGACTGCTAAGGCTGCATGAGGCAAGGGCTTGACCTTTGACCCTGGATCCTGCACACCGCATGCCATAACCCATTCAGAGAGCCAAACCATCAGAATCACTCAATTCACCTTAAATGTCAGTGTATCTACTTCAGTATAAAGCCAATTGATCATAACGATGACACATGCAAAGTACGAATGATTCATAGGAATGGCCTTTGAAAATACATTTATGGCATTGTGTCATATTAAACACAAATTTAAGAACAATATAATATTAATTAATGACAGAAAAGCCATTAGCTTCCACTAATGAGGTGAGCTGGATCACGATGTGCCCATTGTGTTAACCATCAATTAAAAACAAGACACCAGTAACCGCCACAAAAAGGACGTCACACAACTTTAAAAGGACACTTGAGGGCTCTGAAAAGCTCTCAGTCTCTCTCACACACACCAACACTGGAGTGCTCAAGCAAGAACTTTGTCCTATTGACCTTTGCCAGGGCAGACAGACAGCATATTTAACTGCACAAAACATCTATAATACATCAAAAATCTCCAGACCTTTAGCGTCAGCATCAACAATACAGAGGAAATGTCTTTGGGTCACAATCCACCAGCTATATACCACACATAAATACTGTGCCATCTTAGCCTTCCATAACTTAAATAGACTTTTAGTGTTAAATCTGTGTCTCTAAACCAATGGTTTCTGGAGAAAGCAACATGCATTTTCCCACTTTTCACTAACCAGCGGCATGGGATAAACATGGGTTTAAATTTAGCCTGTATACAAACAGATGTTTTACAGTTTAAATAAACAGCTTTGGCAACCGTATAAATAGGTCTTGTATGGACATGAAAAATAACATCTAAACAGTGTTATCATTTATGAACTATTATAGTTTTTTAATATTTAAATTAGCTATTACTTTTTTAAATTTTCAGAATTTTAGTCTAGGTTTTAGTCATTTTTAGTGCTGTAAAAATTGATTCATTGCGCTTAATCACATCCCCAAAAAAACAAAAAAAGTTTTCTGCTTACATATTTCTTACAAACTGTTTATATTTATGTGTATACATAAATACACACAAACATGTACACATATATTCATATTTATATATGACTTGTTATATACATATATTTGTTAAATATATGCATGTATGTGTGTATATTTATATATGGATAAAATTCTACACAGTACACACACAGATTTGATGTAAACACAAACTGTTATTTTGGATGCGATTATTTAATCATAATTAATTAATTCGGTGGCACTTTTTCTATTTTTTATTTAGCTAATAATTCAGACTAAAAACCAGTCTAGTGTTAATGTCAAAAGCATTAAAAAATATATTATGCATTATTTCTTTCTCATTCATTACTAGTGATTATTAATTGAGTTATCAAGTTGTAGCAATTTTTTGTTGTCTAACTGAAAGAATTGTGCTTTTGTAATTGTGTATTATTATTTTTTTCTATATAGCTATTACTATTAATTTATTATTATTTATTATTGCAGCTTCGATTTAATAAATCGAATACTTGAATGAAAATTAGAAATGTTGATTTGAAATAATACATTTTTAGCTTTTTTCAGCTTTACTTCAATTAACAGTTTTTAATGATTTCAGTTTTAGCTAACAATAATTTAATTTTAATTGAATAATTTTAGCCAACAACACTGCGGTCTAAGTGACCTTGAAATCCAATCTGTATGTTAAAAAAAGAAATACCATCAACTGCATGTTTGACATTAGGCCAAATTTTCAGGCATATCTTTGTGTTTTACATACTAATCTTGGATTGAAAAACTAAACACTAAGAGACACAAAGTGAGAGATTGTACTTCCGCCAAATGTGTTTGCCAGAAATCGTCCTTCTTGGAAGCCACACTGGAGTGTTTGAAGATCTGCAATATGGGCTCGATGTGAGCCCTACGCATTTTCTGAACAAGAAAACAAGCTGAACATAACATTTTTCTGTAATACGCTTACCCAAGACTATAGATCAGATAACCGCGGACAGTCAGGGTTGCTATGAAAATCCAGACCCCTTCAACAACACTCTACCCTTTCTACCCTTAACTGACGTGGAATTAAACGCTAGGTTGGTTTGTAGTGAGTGAAGACAGGACAAATTGAGGTGAATCAAGGACCATGACAGATGAAAATCTGCATAAAACTATATTAGAGGACATTCACTGCTGTTGACAGTGAATAATTCAAACCCGAAAACCAGTCTTGCGTTAATGTCAAAAGCATAAAAATAATCATGCATTATTTCTTTCTCATTTATAACAGTTCTAATGGTTAATACTGCAGTTATCAAGGAGGCTAAGCACCTGGGTGCTCTGAGACACTATAGATAGAGGTTCAAATCTATCTCTACTATACCTACAGTGGCAAAAATACCAAAATAAAGCTTGAAACTGATAGAAACTGACTCAACAAATCTACTTTTTTGTGAATTGTCCATTCAATGGGGCAAAAACATGACCACAAATCCCCAGCAAATGTAGCGACACTTCAAATGTACCAAGTGATAATGAGTCAAAGATCAGCATTCCAGCCCACAAAGCCGACTCAAATCCTCCTGTCTGGCTTATCTTTCTCTTCCAATCCGCAGGCCTGTGCTCTCCACACCAGAACCAACATAATGTGGGTCCTAAATAAACCTCTTGAGCTGTTTATTCCCCCAGCATGCAGCACAATGGCTCTGTGGTGCTGGAAACAAGAGTCTGAAAGCTTTCCCTCTCCTCCACTGCCTCTGTTCCTCAATCTTGTTCCGTCTCCTAAACCCTCCCCTTTCTGTGTCTCTCTACTGCCCTCCCTTTTTCAGTCTAACGCCAGACGAAGAGTGAGTCAGAGCGCCGAATACACCAGAGGGCATGTTGGAGGATAGACTCTTCACTGGTGCAAGATTTTACAGGGCTAGACTGAGCTGGAGCCCACTGCGAGACCCTGTGGCAGTCAAGAGGGATATGCATGACCTCTGAAGGGGAATTTAGAGGGTTGGTCCAACTTCCCCCCAACTGAAGGGGGGAGAATTACAAAAAAGGAAAACAGCATGTGGCCAAAAAGGCGAAAACAAAAGAAGGAAAGACATAAAGATTCAAGATGCTTAAAAGCGTAAAAAATAAACTAACAAGTTGGTTATTACTGATGTTTTTATGTTGTAAAATAAATGTTTTTGTTGTTGTTGTTAACCATATAACTTAAGGCATTTAACAAAAACCTACTAAAAAAAATCTGAATCGAAAGTGCAAAATTGCTAACTCATTTCCTGCAGAAATTCATATAAAATAAATGGATTGTTCCATATTATAATGTGTTTTTTTAAGTATCACATCATAGTAACACAATGGAACAGCAGAAATCACACAGAAACAATTTTTATTTTGTCTAATTTATAAATACCTGCTATGCAAACTGCTGGTGCTATCTTGTAACTAGAGGTCGACCGATTCATCGGTTTTGCCGATTAATCAGCACCGATAGTTGATTGGCTGAACAATCGGTTATGGCCAAAAATCCATGCAGATAGTTTTCCAGGTTGCTGGAGTGGCTGAGAAGGGTCCGCTGCCATTATACAGTACTAGAGCGGCCTCTAGAGGAGGCAATCACTAACAGCACGTGTTTTTTGTTTTGACACATGACGCTGCGTGCTGCACAGAGCAGGAAACTTCAAACGCGCATTTAAATGCAGCCGACAGAAAATCCTGCTGCGGAACAGAGCGCCATTCACATAGTTTTCCATTAAATTACATTATATTTGTCCCAAATCATTGTTATTGTACATAATGACTTCACGCTAGGCTATAAATTATGTATTGTGCTCTTTCTGTGGCTCTAATAAAGTCTGTATGCTACATATAGAGAGCTGTAATACAGATTGCACTTTCTCTTTCCCTTTGCTCTATTTTTCTAAAAACCAAACTTCAAACTCATTTATGCCACATTGTTCATTCTTGAAGCAAACTCCGTTTGGTGATTAAATAAACAGTTTTAGACCGCTGCTTGAATTGAACGTGATGCGTCTGGTGTGTGACTTCTCCTAGATGCAGCGCTTCACTTTTGCCCAATGTGTAACTTACATATATATATATATATATATATATATATATATATATATATATATATATATATATATATATATATATAGATAAAATAATCATGCAGTGTTCTAAAATAGAATCAAATAAAGTGTGAGAGTACACATACAATATCAATAATTATGTATGTAATTTTAATGCTATGGCCTTGTGTACTGTAGATATTTAAAGATGGCCATCTTTAAGCATGACTGTTGAAATTAAACAGTAAGGGTCTATTTGTATTATTAATGAAAGCACTAGAAGTACGGTTCCTAGTGTGTTCATTTCAACACTTAACTAATACTAATAGGCTACATTTTAAAATTTTAAAGTATCTTTTTTTAACATTAGTAAACTATGAAATAACTTTAATGATCTATATAATAATTAGTATTAACATGTTTATTTATTTACAAAGTATGGTTCAGTACTGCTACTGCTTTTTTAAAAATAGTAATGCACTGTTTTAGTTTTCATTTAGTATCCATTTTAAAAACAATCAGTTGATTAATCACTATCCTCAACTTTGAAACAACCAACCTATCTGAAACTTCAAAAAAAACAACCGTTCGAACTCTAAATCTGATATTCAAAAGATTCAATTGTGATTGTGTCATGATATCTGTCCTATCAAGTTCTTAAACAGCCTTTATCAATTGCAGAGCTCAAAAAATTGCTGCCCAAAAAAACTACATAAAATTGATAAATTTCCTGCATTTTCCAGATCCTGAAGCACTGTAGTTCACTTATCTTAGATATTATCCAAAAGTATTGTGGGTGAAACTCTTGCAAGATCCACTAAATTGCACCTCAGAAAAGAATATAAGCTTCATTGTACTGTATTGGATGACTATTTACCTCAAGTTTGAATGACTTAGATAACACACTACACTCATATTGAACCACTTTAGAAAACAGATCGATTCCATCTTCAGAAAGTGTTCATATTTTTTCTAACATAATATTTTTTCAGGCTAACACAGTCACATAGACCCCATAAACCAGTCTTTAGATAAAAAAACAAAAATACCAGCCGGGGTGAAACATCATTGGAGCCTGTTTAATTCTGTCCACATAGCAGACCATGCTGCTTTTAGCGGGTGCAGTCAGCGGGCAGGCAAAAAACTAGGCCAACATGAATTTCATATGACTCTTACCAAGCACAAGAAAGATGTAATGTGCATGTGTGTGTGTGGTGGGGGGTTGGGGTGGGTGGAGTGAAAAATCGGCAAATCCAACATTATATGCAGTGTGGTGGAGAATGCAATTGGCTGTCTGCAGCATAAAAAGGCAGTGTGTGTGTGTGTGTGTGTGTGTGAGAGAGAGACTCTAGTATCAGTGAAACTCTTTGCAGCAGAAAGCCGGAGTGTGAGCATGATCAGAGCAGGCGTGTTACTGCCCCTCTCCCGAGTCTTGTTCTCAATCAGAGACACATACTAGCGTCTACATATGTGTGGAGAACACACAATGAACCTGAGAGCCTGGATTCTCTCTCCAATAGCATACACACACGCTTGTCATTTATTGTGTAAATGTGCCACTGGTTAGGTGTGAAACACAAAAATCACTCTACCAGCAGCGCAAGCATCTAGACACATGAATGTGAGCACTTCTCCTTGAGCAGTTTGACAGAGGGACTTAAAAGCATATTTTTTCCTTGCTGCCCTTTTCTATAATAGATCCGTTGCTGTCTGGAACAGGCTGATGGAGAAATAAACCTCTTTTCTGAAAAGCACTGAATTAAAGAAATATGACCTTTTAGCAATGCTTCTGAGGAGATGGACATCTAGTCCTGCCTGCGTTGATGTGTTTGATATTACACAAACAACACAGACACTCACAAGAGATAGAAAAACTAGACAATTTGTATCAAATTCCTTTGTGTTAATGTAGTAAGAGAGGTATATGTGCGTGTATCCTAGAGGAGAGAGAAAAAAGCATTTGTTGTTTTGGTGTGGTGTCTGAAAAGGAGGGTGTGGTATATTAGATGCTGCTCTGAGATTACAGTTGGGTAAAAATATACATTTTCTGATTAATTGTGATTCATTTTAACAATTTTGAAACCAATGATTAAAATCACAAGATGCTCAGAATTTCTTGGGACATCCTAAATGATATGCTAAGATTTTTTTTATTCAGCAAGGATGCATTAAATTGATGAAAAGTGACAGTAAAGGCTTACTGACTCGAAAAGCATATATATTAAATAATGTTGTAAATTAAATAATGCTGTTCTTTTCAACTTTCTACTCAAACAATCCTGAAAAATGTATCACAGTTTCCACAAAAAAAAAAAAAAAAAAAAACTAAGCAGAACAACTGTTTTCATCACTGCTAATAATTAAAAATGTTTATTCTGCAAAAACAATTCCCTCATTTTCCAAGTCACCCCCTTGAATCCACATTGGATGACTTTTTAAACCTTGATCCACACTCAAAACTTTGTATTTCTGTCATTTATAATGTGATTCATAATATTAATCCAGACCCTCCGAATCAGATTAGAGGAGATTGGGAGAGGGACTTGCGTTTTGAGTTGCCTGATGAACACTGGGAACATATTCTTGAGCTCACTCACAACATCTTTATCTGCAAGACATGGCCTGACACAATGTAAGATTCTACATAGGGTTTACTATACTAATTCTAAACTTGCAAAAATATACCCCTCTGTCAGCGATGCATGTAATAGTTGCAAGCAATCACCAGCCAATCGCATTCATATGTTTTGGGAATGCCCTAAACTACTTGATTATTGCACTAAGATATTTAAAACTTAGAAAGACACCTTTGTCATAGATCTTGATACAAATGAACTTTTGGCAATTTGTGGGATGGTAGTTGATTTTAAGCTTCCAGTAGCAGTCCAAAAGGCTTTAGCCTTTACTACTTTACTAGTGAGATATCTCATGATTTTGAAGTGGAAACATGTTTCACCCTCTTCTTTTGATATATGGCTGAAAGAAGGGAGGTGTTTACTGGGGTATAATAGCGTGGAATGATAATTTAATAACATCAGTGTTGTTATCTGTTGATTTGATGGTCCATGCAGAAAAATATATAAAAAAGACATTTGGGAAAAGTTTCTTCAGCAAATCAGCATATTAGAATAATTTCTGAAGGATCACGTGACACTGAAGACTGGTATAAAAATTCAGCTTTGTCATGACAAGAATAAATTACATTTTAAAATATATTAAATATAGAAATTACAATTAAATCATATCAGTATTTCACAATATTACTGTTTTAGTTTGATTTTAAAAAACTGCAGCTTTGAGCATAAAGCTGCAATTTTGTGAGTTGTTTACAGCTGAAGTGTATTTTGAGCTCTGATTTTCTTCAAGAACATCTCATTTGGTGCAGAACAGCTTATCCGACTCATACCTGCCGATCACAGCTTCTAAGAGGCTTGTAATGTGTGGAGGTACATGACATTCCTGCCAAAACTGGATGTCTGAGCTAAATAGTGACAACTTTGTTCACTATCTGGGACAAGAAAGAGTTTTATCCAACTTCTCTGGAGATTTGATTGTGACACTGCAGTTTTGCATTCCCACATTCAACCTGGAAAATAACAACTTGCAAAACAGCCAAACCCTGTTATGTTTCATTCACAGCGCAACAGCAGTTAATTCAAAAATGAAAACGTGAACAGCTATAGCAATGAACACTCTCCAATATAAGCATTTGTATTTGTTTTTACCATTATTGTTCCCAAACTAAACTGATTTGCAGCTGAAAACCATCAAATCTATTTTCAATTTCAATCATTTCACAGGAGCAGGAGTTTGTTTATCAGATGTTCAGAGAAATGGCACAAAAAAGACCGTCTACTCAAGAGTCAGAATCATTCCATTCTATCCAGTTTATCATTTTATTTTTTGATTGTTTTTTTAAAGCTTACTCCAAACATGTGTGCCTTGTGTCTAGCCAAAAATAGATTCTGATTATTCACAAAGAAATTGGGCACCAAGTGGTACACAGAGTGCATATACAACCCATTACACTGCCTTCAGCAAAAAGTAGTTCAACTACACAAATGTTCAAACAGGTCTGTTCTTTTTCCATCATATTGTCTGGCTTCTGAATCTGTTCTGACCTTGCAACAAACACTCCCAGAGGAACCACATGAAGAAACAACTTGCCTGATCTATAGCTTACAGTCTAATTATAATATATTATACTATATATATATATATATATATATATATATATATATATATATAACTATATAAACAGTAATGGCTGTGTAGCATTTGACTAATTAATTTTCCAATGGACAGCTGTCAGCAACAAAGTAGTGTAGAATAATTCAGTTGAAATACGCTCCATATGGTACATGTTTCACTTAAGCTGAGGTTTGAATTCTGCTGCCGTCAAACACAAGTGAATTTATGATCAAAAATCTAACTTCAGTGTCAGATTCTGGGCTCTCATCCAGAAAGATTGGGCATTCTGGAGAGAAACCTTCCCAGTGTGGAGAAGCTTGACGATAGACGATACCAACTTATCTGTTTTGAAACAGCTCTGCAATAGCATTCAGATTACTTTCATAGAGAATCTCATTAGCAGAGATGAGAGTCACACCAATGAAGCTTCGTAAAGGACACTGAAGCACTGCATGAATCGCGGCACAATGGCACACTGGCTCCAAAATTGGCAGGGAGATGATAGACTGGACCGACCTAGAATTACACTACAGTTCTTTTCTTAAACCCTCTTCTTTCATAACGGCCTCTCAATATGAAAAGCTCTTATGAAAGGGGGCACTGCCTAAGTTGCCATTTTATCAAGTGGAACGTGGCAGCCATTTGAAATCCAAACAAAAGGTCAAGATGAAAACCGTGGGAAAGGAGTAAGGATGATGTTTGTGTATCTAGCCCAGACTGAGGAATCTGCTGACATTTTTAGCATTTTCTGCACTGAAGTTAAGGGAATATGTGGTAAAATGTGCTAAAAGAAGCTAAAAAAATTGAGACAAATCTAGCCCAAAGCCACATTCACGCTAAGAACGATAACTACATTCACATCCACACCAATTATAAGTGAGCTATTTAAGATCAAATGGATGCTTCTTTCACTGATTTTATCATTCATCAGCTGGAAAAAATAATTCTGAAAGTGATCCCAATGTTATTATTCCACTGTTTCGTTATCAGTATAGTTGTATTGGTATTGTGGTGTGGACTTGAATTAGAAAGATTATTAAAACTTGTGGTTACAGTTATCATCCTTGGTGAATCACTCTTAACATAACGTCATATCCAGGCACAATGTGACAAAAAAAATGATAAATCCCATCTGTTCCATATTAATATGGGACAGCGACAAAAAACAAGGCACAGCAAAATCTCGAAATAGCACACATTTGGCAAAAACATTACAGTGCAGATCTGTGACACCACTAATAGTTCAGCTTTTGAGAAAACGTTGGATGCAAATGACAGCAACCATGGTGTGGACAGGAAGTGCTGAAAGCCCCCAGTTGTGTTCACCATGGGTGGCTAACAGGACATTGCTTTAACAGAAAACATGCAAAATAAGCATGATGGTGGCAAGGTTTTGAGGGAAAATGGTTCATAACAGAGAAAGAGTTAGACCACAAATATCACACCTAAAGGAAAATGGGATCACGGGAAGTACATATAACAGACGTTGAACTACAATCAATAAAAATGTTATAGCTCAAGGTAATAAATATTGTAGTAAATCTGCACATCAGGCATGGTCATGTAGTGCAACATGATTTTAATCAATGCTGTGTCCTTGCTTTATGTCCATCTGCCCGAGGACAAAATATGGACACAGCAAGCTGTGAGACCTGTCGATGCTCGGCCTCGTCCTTCCCAACAAATCAGACACATACTGAGTGATGAAATCATGACTTTGTGTGCGTTCATCAAACTTTTTGTGAATGCATTTTAATGTACCACACATACTTCAGACATGTTGAGCTCTGATGTTTATTTAGGTAATCCCACATAATTTTCTATCTAGCAATGCACTGGCGATACAAAGCAATCCTTCTGCTTGTACTTGGACTGATCATTTTTACATCAAAACTCACAGAACAGATTATATGACTTACTGCATAAATAAAATTCTTCACAGAACTGCCAAGTGATGAATTGTGTGCCTGAATACGATTTATCAAGCACTTCTGTTCAAGAAAAGAGTGGCCCTTGCACCTTGTTATGAATGCAATCTATCATTATACATTGCTCGCAAAGCATTCTTCGTGTCAGACTGAAAGTATGGATCACTTCCATCTACATAACTAATGACTGAAGTAAATGATGACGAATGCCAGGAGCTAAACCCTGCCTGTATGCACTTTGGCTCTGATGAAACCGCCAGGTTTAATGAAATTCCCATCTCAAGGTCTTCACAAAGACAGATGTTACAATTCAAGCTCAAGCATTTTACATTTAAACAGAAAATTTGGGCATACTGAAGGACAGATTTTTTTGTTACAACAATAGCTTCTAGTTACGTCATAGTGATTTTAAAACAGATTTACCATTTAATGGGGAGAAACGTTTTCATTTCAGGGAACATCTGATTGGACAAAACTCTTTGTATTTAAAATTGTACCATTTTTTTTACACTCATTTTTCTGTATTTTTGGTCAAATAAATGCAGACTTGTTCAGCATAAGAGACTTCTTTTTTAAAAAACATCCCACAATTTTAAGTGGTGTAGGGTACATCTACATGCCTATTTTCTCAACGTTTCAGAGAATACTAGCATACACACGACCTCAAATCTAATTTACAAGTACTAAAAGCCACAAACTACAATTTACATTTTACAAGGCCTTTAACTCAGCTGTAGCAGAGGCAGAGAGCACACATCTCCTGCTCTCTGCAAGCTTTTAGCGTTGAACGATGACGCAGCACTGTCACAGGTTAATACAGGCACTTTCATTAAAGCAAGAGATCAGTCTTACAGTAGGGGGTAAAGAAGATTACCACGGCTTTGTTCGCATATTCATTAGCTGCTGTCACATCTGCTGTATCTCTGAAATATAAAAGTACAGTAAACGATCAATTAATTGATTATGCGGCTTATCCGATTGTGAGGGCCTGATTTTAAATCCGCTTCTGTATTGTTGTTTAGTTCTGCAGACAAACAAAGTGATCCTATAGGCTACCTGCACTGTGCCATTTCACGCTCCCCTGTGCTCTTCTGACCTTAGAGATTACAGATCCTGTGGAAGGAAGGTTTGCATGCTTTTTGTGTTACGCTTTGCTGTATCATACCATTTAATGCATGGTTACGTCCTGAATGAGACTGAATGAGCGATAAAGAGCTGTGCTGCCGTCTCTGTGGCCAACAAGGACTGTTTGTGCTGACTGCGCACAGCATCCTGACCTTGGTGATTCTGCAGAGTGGAAGTGAATAATGAGATGATCCCTTTGGATGGACAACAACAGCTCAGACACAAGACAGCGAAGAGAAAGACAGAGGGAGCGAGAGATGCTCCTAATGTGTATTTATGGTCTAAACAGACACCTCAAAACGCTGCCACAATCGTTAGAACATTTAGCATCAGGTCTTGTAAAAAACATGTATAAAAGAAAAAAAATCATATTTTTTAATGCATTCCAATCATAATATCTCTTTAGTTAAAGGTGACATATCATGAAAACCTGACCTCTGTGTTTAAGTGCGATAATCGGATCCCTGGTCCATCTACGGTACCAACCCAAAAAACATAAAAAAGAACAAGCCAGTAAATTTCTTTTGGTAAACCTTTCTCTGCAAGACTGTGAAAAAACAATTAATGCTTTTGATAGTAAAAAAAAATTCTTACCAACAGAAGTATAGCGATATAATAAACAAAAAATATATTGCATTATGCAACCTTTTCATTGTGGACAGATAAAATGCTTGACACTAATTGGGTCATGATTTAAGATTTTGATGATTTTTAATACACTTATACACTTGCTTAGTTTAAAATATTTACTACTTTTACACAACAATAGCTTTAGTGTCAAACGAACTACTGTGTAAATTCTCCTGTCCAGATCGCAAAGCTGATCCAGTTGGCTGGGAAGAGATGACAACAGTTGGTATGGTGGGAAGCAAGCAACAAAATCCCATGGTGCCGTTTCCATCGCAACTATGATGCTTTGCTAATGGCAAGGGAGTCTAAACGTCAGCCCCTCTGTGGCAGTCTGGGCATGTGTGTGTGTTACGTGAGGAGAGAGGAAGAAAAGGAGAGGGGGAAAAAAACGACACAAAAGTGAGCAGATTGGCTCAATGTGCCTCTCACAGGAGAAACAGAAAGGCAGGAGGTGAAGGACGACCACACACCAAAGAAAGGCAAATAAAATTACTGTATCATAAACAACATTGCAACTCCCTCGCCGTGCACCCAAATTGCCACTAATATTATAATTGCATCCTACATATTTCCAGTAACCATGTAAAGTAAACTGGAATTAATGTAATACAGTACAAGAAGCAAAAAGACGAAGCCCATTTCCTGATTTATCTGAGGGTGAACTCCGCAAGATTGCAGCTGCGACTACAATAGTAACTATGTCAGTTCCACAGGGAGCTGTGAGCTCTGCATACAGTCAGTAAAAGTTAGCGTGTGATCCACGCTAAATAAAAGACGCTCTGACCCTACAGACATAAACAGAAGTGCTTTGAAAATAGACCAGTGGTAGGATTACAGTAAGAAATTGGGACTTAAAATACATCTGGTAGCTAAGCTGCTTGTAATAATCTAAAGCATGTGTGTTTTAAAGTACATTTGCATGCTAGCGTGTTGTCTGGCACATTATAATGCAGCCCAACTGCAGAAACTGCCCTCATGAAGAGGGTCACACGCTCTTACAAATAAAGGTTCTTTAATGGCATCTACGGTTCCATGAAGAACCTTTAACATTCATGGAATCTTTCCATTGTACTAAATTGTTTTTCACATTAAGAAAAAAATGGTACTGTTCACTGAAAGGTCTTTTGGGGAAGCCAAAATGACTCTTCTGAGGCATCCCTGTGAAACCCCCCCTTTTGAAACCTTTATTTTTAATAGTGCAGAACACTCTTTCATCCGTACGCCAGATCAAGACCAGTCATCGCTTTTCCAACACCTCCTGTGTGTGTCATTTGTTCTGAAGCCTGGTGGCGGGATGCCTGGCATAGCACTGTAAGGCCACGAGGTTGAGGACAAGTCTAATTACATTCAGGGTCTAACAGCAGTGCTCCACATGTGTTCTCTGGTCTGAATTTCAATAGCAAGTAGAGAGAGAAATGGGCTTTCGAATCTAGCACACTTAAATTAGGCCTCAGCGTTGAGAAACTGCCAGGAACGAAGCCTACAAAAACAATCCTTCATATGCAAACTCTTCAAATGCTTTCAAAAGGAGAGCAACCAAACCAAAGGCGAATCTTTTTTCCTGAAACGAATGAGACCTCTCCCAAGACCTTTTGCGGAATCGCCAATTAATTAAGGTGATCGGTACATCTGCTCTGCTAAATGGCATTCAACATCAATCGATATTGGCTGTACTCAGGCACAAGCCACGGTTTCAGACCAGGCTGAATAATACATAAGGTCTACCCCACCTACAGTTGTGTATCGGCGTTGTGCCAAACGCCATGCAATGCTTCTCTCTTTCTCTAGTGCACAATGTTATATGCTTTACGAGCAGCATTTTATCTTACAAAACTACTTTCTTGTAAAAAATATTTTTAAAAAACTAAGAATTTCCCTTTAGTGAGCATTAACGACTGATGGATTGTGGCGACTTGCAGTAACAATAATCTTAGTCAATATGGTTTTTTGAAACTATTTATGCGCATTTCACAAATAAATCTCCATTGCGACTGAGGCAGCCAATATGTGGTCCACAAAGTACATCATCACAATCAATCCATTCCTCCTCACTTATGCAAATCAATTTGTTGCAGTACACCATGTTTAGGAGAGTACTGTGGTGTTTTTGTTGAGTTAGTGTTTCACGATAAAAGTAGTTACATCCAAAGGGCCTTTAACCCCAGTGTATCCTATCATACAGAACTATGCATATCATATGAGGGGTAAATCTTATTCAAATATATGTATATTTGGTTCAAATTTGATTAATGGAATAATATGTTAAATGATAATACTGAAAAGCTAGAATTTGTTATACACAAACCAGTCTAATGAACAATACAAATATTAGATTTTTAAACATCTATTTCGTTATAAAAAAAATGTGCTTACTTTGGATTTAAGACAATGTCACAAAGGCCCCAAATGCAAAAAAAAAACGCCTATTTCTATATTTAAAATGAGTGTCCAAAACAACAAAAGAGCTGAGTGGATGGTAAGTGACCTGTTTAAAATGTTCATCATCCACTTTCATATTCTTAAAAGAGAAACATAGCATACAGTAGAATTCTCGTTAGTATTTCATCCCAAACTAAAACACTGAACTCTATGGAGTCACGTGACCCGGCAGCAGCTCCAGCCAGGAAGAGATAGAAGCGGCTCTCCGCTGTGCTGCTGCGCTACTCTCTCCAGTTTAAATCGAGTTGGCTCGAGGTTTCAGAGCACATCACCACTGCAGCAACCCCCACCCTCCTCCTCATCCTCCTCCGCCACCTGCTTCCACATGCACAGCTACAGGAACTCTGCATCCCTGCGCATAGAGCAACTGCTGCAGCATCCCTTCAGCGGACTCGACACCGGCATGTTTTAAATACCCAGCTTTCTAAATTAATGATCCAATGGAAACTCCACGACCGACGTCTTCTATTACAGAGAAAACGACCTTATCGCTGCAGTAAGCACTGATTGTGACCATAAATCGAACTCTTACGGTCTATATAGTGCATATAATTACACAGCAAGCGTTGTAAACATGTTTTGCCAAGTCGTGGAATGGTTGTGATAACATTTAATCCTACGACAAATGTAGAGATGCTTAACGTAATAAATAAGTTTTCACAACATTGCACAAACATTGGTTGCTACACTGTAAAGAAAAAATCTGTGACATTTACGGTAAAATACCAGCAGCTGTGGTTGCCAAAACTTCACCGTAAAAAAATATGGTAGCAACATTTTAGGATTTACAGACTTAAATTCAATAAAATATCGTATTTCATTAACTGATGTAATGTTAATAAACCAACATACTGAAGTACTTACATCTGTTTTGAACCAATGTAATGCACTGATAACCACCAAAAACTGGTGGTGATGAGAAAGTCACATGATGAACCAAAGCTCATCACAAACAGCTTTTCTACGAGCTGAGAAGGGCAATACCTACTGTATGTATAGAAGGTGTCATTCACACAAACACTAAACCCCATCATGGTGACACGCGATACTGAAATAATGCAATAAACATTAATTTAACAAAATTAGATGTAAGATTAAACCCTAATGTGCACAATTGATAAGAAAAAACTAAGAAGAAACATGTTATTTCAACACACATACAAAAAAAAAAAAAAAAAAACATCAAATTTGAAGTGTCATGCAGGGAATTCTGGGAGTATCAATTTACGTTTTTTCACTGTAAATTATACAATGACTTTTTCTTTTTCACTTCCAAAGGCCAAATTCACTGAATATAGTATGGAAACTTACTGTTAACCAGTTAAAATGTTTTAACTGTAGCATTTTTACAGTCTTTTACTGTTAAAATCATTTTTTTACAGAGTAGCAAGTGCTCTTCTGCGGTTTTAGGGGCAGATACTCTATATAGGCTACTTAAAAATGTTAGCTTACACCTAAATGTCCTCAAGATATTATTCTCACGAGGCATTTTCCAAACTTTTCAGACATCCTGAGGTAAAAGTGTTACCTCAGAAAACCTGTACTCTTGTCAAACTCTCTGTGTGTTCGCAGCTCGGTTTCGTTTCAACCATTCAAACATCCATTCTTCCATTCACAAAGACAAAACAATATCAATAATCACGATGAAATGTTTGTCATTTTTTCACACATATCTGCCACTGAACTAAGCCAGTTTGTAGGCTAAGCTGAAAAAGACGTTCTACGTTCTGACGTCTCATTGAAATGTAAAGATAAAAGCATTCCATTTTGGAATTTTCATAGTAAAGAGCCCATACTGACGTTCTAATATTCGAGGTGTGTTTTTTGGGGGGTACTTTCTTCAGTGTGACGTTACCTGACTGCAACGTTATGGCATGTAAAAACGTTTGGTGCTTGCTGTCAACCTGTTTCCATTAGTATCGCTTTAAGAAGGCCTGGCTCAGCCAATTGTAATTATTGATAAGGACGTCAGTAAAAAACCTCTACGTCCCTTCCTTCAAAACAACGGTCCTCCCAGCATCCCATGCAGCGCGCATTACTGAATCTGTGTTAATATCTTTTCGAAGCCGTTTCATAACAAGAATTCAGTTAAAGCCCGCTTTAATCCACCTCGCTCACCAGCCTGTGGCCTCCATGAGCAAAAACAGCAGCCATATCGACACAGATGAGGATATAACAGGTGCCAAAACACAAACAGCATACCATTACAGCTTAAAAATAACAAGCATCACAGACGGCACGTTAACGCGCTCTGAATATTAATTACACCCACACTGCTGTACATCTATGGTGTTAATTTATCCATGTACCATGGCTGCGTAACATCTACGCACCAGTCATATTTACATATCAAAAACCGAATCCATATTGGGAAATATCGTTTAATAACACAAGACTTATTTGAGTATGTCGTCTAGGCGATAATTATGAATCTAACAGCATATTCTGCTAGGAGAAAAGATGCATTCCCTTATTTGGCGAGTCATTGTTGCAGGCCGGCGTGTTGATACACTGCAAATAAACGCAGCGACCACTCTGTAATAGTACGCTGGGAAAATTAATTCTGACGTTATGTGTGCGATATTTTGTCACCTAAAGCGAAGCTGGCAGTGATGAATCTGACTGGGATGTCAACAAAAGACAGGGTGACATTCCTCCAGTGAATATCTCTGGCTTTAGTGCATTTGATCAAGAAATCAATTCTCATATGACATCATCTTATGCGCGCTAAATAAAACAAGCGTTCAATAGACTCTATGCAGATGCTTACCAGATTTAAAACTGTCTCCACGATGTCTCTGTTGCTAACCTCCCCGACCTGGATCAAACCGATGAGCACGGCGAATTTCATCTTGATATTCCGGATCGGAACCGAGGGGTTTATCACCCCTGCCGGTAGAACCACGGCGCCCGATCCAGACACCATCATGTCCCCGGTAACGGAGCCCGTTACGACTTGCTGCCCCGAACCCGGTGGTGCTGCTGGTGGTGCGGGGGCTTCTCGGTCCGTGAGCGAGGCGGAACCCGGTGCCAAAACCGGTTTCTCGCTCGACATTTCCGACCCGAATCCCAAAAAGGAGCGGTCGCCTCGGTCTCACCTGCTTTTGTATCACCAAGCACTGAGCAGCAGCATCAAACACAGATGAAAAAAGAAAATTCTCGATCAGGTGTCCTCCTCCGCCGAGATCTGCACATCCAAACCCGATGCTCGCGGCCGTTCAGAGGGAAGCACAGGACGAAATCACGTCTTGCGTTTGGCGAAACGGTCCCTCTCTCCTCCCGATGTGAGCCGAAGATCGGTGCGGTGTCGGGCTGTGTTGTCTTTCTCAGGACGCCATATTGACGCCCCCTGTCTGCGGGAGCGCTCACCACGCCTGCGTGCTGCTGCCCGCCTGTCAGTCAAAAGCTGGGGACCAAGCAGGAGCACGTGCGCGCGTCCTGTTAATAGGTGTCCCAGGCTCCAGCATTATGCAAATCAGATAAATATAATGTAGACTATAAAATTATAGCGGGATTATTTTGGACCGGTAAACAGTTGTAAATAATGTCTTTGTCCAATGATGTAATCATAATGTGACGTGCTCTCTGACTCTTTCACTTAACTTGAATTAATATTTCTCAGGGGTTTTTTTTTAAATCCATAAACGCATGCATTAAAGTATTGGCTGCCATGAAACAACTGTAACTGACCATGAAAAAAAGGAGAAAAATGTTTGTTGTGAACACACCTTTTGTTGAAGAATATATAGCCTACTGTATATGTTATAAAAATAATTAGGCTGTATATGTGACTCTGGACCACAAAACCAGTCATAAGCCACTTTTTTAAAAAATATATAAATATTTGGCTGAGATACTATTTGAAAATCTGGAATCTGAGGGTGCAAAAAAAAAATCTAAATATTGAGAATACATAATATACATCTGATTATTATTAAAAAATTAAGTTTTTGAAATTTACAAAATCTCTTCATGGAACATGATCTTTACTTAACATCCTAATGATTTTGGGCATAAAAGAAAAATCGATAGGCTAATTTAAATAAAATCTAAAATAAAAATATGAATATTTTTTTTGAATAGATGGTTTCCAATCATCCAATCATCTGTGCAGCTGGTTTTTTTTTTTTACCTTTATTGTTACTGAGATCTTCAACTGGACTTTGAAATAAGTGCAATTTGTGAAAACTTGCCTTTATTAAATTGCATTATATCAGCCACCCTGTTCTAGGAACCAGTGCCGGCCTTAACCCACATAATATGAAGACTACACACAAAAACATATGAAGAAGTTTTTTTTTTTTCTTTTTTTCACTATGCCTGCCATTGAAGAGAACCTTGCTCTTGTGATGATTTAATTTTAGCACTGCAGCAGAAAGCTGTGAATGGGGACGTGAGCTCTCCTTCACTCAGAAGGACACGAGTCCTGCATCATTTTGGCACGAACCTGGATAGCAGTTTAAAGTCAGGCTGAATGAAAGTGAGCTTTTGCTAAGCCCTCTCTTCCTCCCCCTGTCCCTTTCTTTACTTTTCTCTCTCTGTATCTTCCTCTCTCACTCACCCATCCACTTGCATCCCATTCTCTCAAAATAGAATGGATCTTTTATTATTTATTATTATTATGATCTTTTATTATTTATTATTTTTTCTTGAGAGCAATTGTAACATGGAAAGCAATTTCCCCCTGGGATTAATAAAGTTCTTTGAATCTTGAATTAAACAACAAGCTATGCTGACATACAAAATTCTTATATAAGGGTCTGCTATAGGAGACAAATCCTAAGACAGCAAAACTAAGAGATATTCCTCGCTAGAGCTCACACTTCCCATTCAGCTTCTCATTTAGAATTCTGGAACACTTTTAAGAAGCTGATTTGCAGATGTATAGATCATTCACATGTATAGATCATTTGATGTTTGAAGTTTTATTAGACTTTCTTTTGCTGATAATTTCCTAATTTACATAAGTCCCTTTTCTATCTCTCTTTACCAGCAATCCCAGCCCATGAATGTAGGATAAAAAATGTAAAGAGATACAATTCCTTTTTTAGTGGAGGGGAGATGAATATATGGAGTGAGGGAGAGGAGGAAGGGTGGAGAGGGGGATGGGCTCTGCTCAGAGGAGGAGGGGAACAGAAGGGACCAGCAGCTGGATAGTGAGGAAGAGTCTTCAGCCAATACAATGGCTGACAGGAGGCTGAGTCTGCATTCACAGCTTTACGTCCAGTCACCAGACTGGAAACCTGCTAAACTCAGAAGACATAACCAGCAGTTAAACTGCTTCTAGGAAAAACAAAAACAGATATACCAGGAAAAATGCACTAAAGAAATGCAATACAATAAATCTAATCAATATGATTTTTGTTCAAACATTTATTTGGAGAAGCATTGTATAATTTTTTTAATAAACTTTAATAAACACAGTAGCAAATATATGATTCCGAACCGGATTCCTAGACACACTCCAGAACATCTGCTATCATTTGGAGGGATTGTTTAAACCTAAAAAAAAAAAAATCTTAAAGCTAAAACGAAGCATCGTTTACAACCCCTTCTGAAGCATTTCGGAAACAAACAGCTGGGCTTTATTCATTGGCAATTGATTGGATTGTGAATAGTTGGCGTCATGTACTGAATCAGGTGTTTAAAGAGAAAGGTTGAAACGTGAAAGCGATTTGTGATGTCAGCTGTAAAGGAAAGTTGTTTTTAAAGGTGGAGCAAAACACAGCACCACACATAACAAACATGTCATTTCTAACTCTACAATATATATATTAATATCTACATAATATAAAATAATATAATAAAAAAATCTACAATATAAATGCGAGAGAATAAAGTGCAAATAATATAAGTAGAAAACTAGACTGTACTAGATCTTTGCTATATATACAGTACCAGTAATGTATGTTATTATCACAACACATTAAACAATCTGATAGCCACTGATAGAAAAGACTTTCTGCTGTGCTCAGACTTGCATTTTGGTGAAATCAGTCTGTGACTGAAGGTGCTGCTATTGATTATGGAAAAAGTTAAATGCTAGTAAAGTGAATAAGGTTTTGCGTTTTGTGTACCACGGAAGACAGATCGTCATACAGGTTTGGAACAACATGAGGGTGAGTAAATTATGACAGACTTTTCATTTAAGGGAGAAAACTATCTCCCTAAAGAGTGAAGCAGAACTGCTTTCCTGTTGAGGAAAAGTTTGAGACATGGCCTCTCAGTACGAATGCACTGGTTGACTGAGAGAATGTCATAAATGCATAAACATACAGCACTTCTCTACTCCACATCTTCTGTCACAGGAGAGGAAAAGCCCCTTTATGTCCATTTCAGGGATGAAAGAAGACTTCAGAAAGGAGGAGGGAGCTTTTACGTTTAAAATAGCTGCACCGTTCACCACTCGCCCACATCTCCCTGTTCCCATAGAGCGCGTGGGTTTGACAGACAGGTCTGTTCTCAGCTGGACTCAGAGCACAACAACAGGGGAAAACACAAGAGCTGCTAAAGTCCATGAATTACATATTCAAATCTGAGAGAAACACTCTTACTGTTCAAAGTACCAGAACGTTATTGGCATCTAGGTCCATGAAGAACCCTGTGACCAGGTACTTCATGGGGTAAAAAGTTTGTTTAGAATTTTTTAAAAATGATCTTCACACTAAGAAAAAAAAAGGTTCTTCAAGATTTTTTTGGGAACTAAAAAAAGGTTCTTCTCAGTCAAAAATCCCATCGCCAGTCTCCATGATATCGTTTTCCTTGTGTACATGGCAATGCAAATGCACTAATAATATAGCTGTGGTGCAATTAAGTAGAATTAATCATCAGGGCATCTTTTGGTGCTGGTTTTTAATTTGGTCCAGAATTCAACACATTCTAGTACAATATATCACGCATATGCCCAGAGATTGTAAAACATAAAATATAGGCATCAAGGGCTTTTAAACTGGCCAAATTTATTTCCAGAAAATTAAGAATCTGTAAGAGCTAACATAAACAAATAAAAACAAACCACTAAGCAAATGTAAACAGCATCTCGCAAGCAAATTCTTAATGAAGATTCAAATCAAACCTCTTAATGAAGTAATTTTAACATTTAATATGTGCATAATTGTCAGGATAACCATTTCACAAGTTCACTCTTACATCTAATCTGACAACAAACAGAAAGCATATTTTGCCATGCTGTCCTGGGGGAATATAGCCCGAACCCAGAGAACTCCCCCTGTCCCTAATATGGGATGAAAATAGATTAGGAGTGAGGAGCTGGGGTGGAGAAGGGATGCTGAAAAACTGTCGTAGGACAGAGGTAGGTAGGCTGCATATATATACACATATTGTGCTAATTAGGATGGTTAGCTAAATGAGTTGGCAAATTGGTTGATTATCTGATCATGCTCCTCCCGAACCTTGTTAATAAAACATTATTTTATGTGCATGTCTATTTATTTGTTTAATACAAAACAAGTGCCGACATATAACAGTAAGGCAACAAAATGTTGTTTACTTATCTGTCACATACGTTTGTTCTGGTATCATGACCAGCTGTTGGTTATCATGGGTCAGCAATGTCCCAGTGGGCATAGAACTAATATGTGTGTGTGTGTGTGTGTGGTACACACCACGTGAACAGCAGGGTCCCAGCTGCTGTTGTACATTTTCATTCCGTATGTGAATAGGAAATGAATTGGCTTGTGCAGACACAGACGTACATCATATATTTGTTTTGTATGATGCATTATGGCAAGAAGATGGAATCTGCAGGTTTGGTGGAGAGAAGTTCATAAAGACCTAGAAGAAATAGAAGCAGTTTTCTTCAATGCTAACAGCATCACACGCCTCAGCTCTGCAAACAGAGAGAAAACAGATGAGAAATTGCATAGTGACCAAGGAGATGTTCTTTTCCTAGAGGAGAAAAAGAATGTAGGCAGGCAGGGGCGGAGAAAGAAATGGGGGGAAAAGGACAAATGACATCGCAAGAAAGAGTAGCGAGAGGGAGAGGACGGAGCGCTGTCACATCGCTGTTTCACCCTGTCCCTATATGTGAGATGCTCAACACTGGCAGAAGAAATGAACAGGCATGTTAGATTAAAGTGATGTCTACCACACACACACAGATTTGTTTCACTTCATTTCTAAGGGGCGTCACATTGACTTCTATTGTTTGTAAATTAAAGTCAACATAAAAACCAGTTCATCTATCATCTATATATATTATATTCATCTATTATAAATAACTTTATCTAATTTTTTTTATATATTATATTACATTATTACGCAATAATAAAAATGCATTTTATTAAGATTTGTCCTATGTATAAACTTTTTTTTTATGTAATTTTTATTGTAAATAATTATTATTATATTATAAAATGTATACTCTACTAGTATATGTATATATTCTCTGTCACACATGTGCACCCACACACAGACGCATAAACCTTTGTTTCAACACAAAAGACCAACACTATTGTCACTTTTTACATCAAAAGTGCTAAACAAAGGTCTTATCTGCTTTGTTGTGTGATTTTCTGCATGAACTCTTTTGTCTTTTCATTCCCATTTGTTTCTCTCTCTTTAGTACTGAGATGGATGACTTAAAGGATCAGTTTATCAGAGTGTCTTTTTACGCGAAGTGCAAATAGCCCACCTTGTTGGCAGAAGCAACGTGCAATTCAGATAGTCAAAATTACAAAGACAGTCGCCAAACGTCAGTTTCAGTGGCGCAGAGGGTGAAACCTGTCTTATACTCTTTTTGACGCGATCGACCCCGGTTGGAATCTGCCTTTTGGCAAACTTTTTTTCTCCCTTTTCAAATTTCAGATCACATCAGAATAGCATTTATTTTCAATGAAAATTAAGGAAATAATCAAAAAGTTTAAAATAAAGTATCAGGTAGGGTTAGGGTACGTGTAGGGAGGGCTTTATTGTCCATATAATAATATTAATTAAAATTAAAATTTACACTCAGTAAGTTATTATAGCATACTGTTTTATAATGTACTACAATACTGAGGTACAGATAGTTGTCGCTATTTGCAAAAAGTACTATAAATAGCAGAAAATCCTGCTATTTTAACAAAGTGTAAATAGAATCTTTAGCTATTTGCACTTAGTGTAAGTAGCATATCACTAAAAAATGCTGCTATTTGCACTTAGTGTAAATAGCATCTAATTGCTATTTACACTTTGTGTAAATAGGCTCTATTGGTATTTACACTCAGTGCAAATAGCCGCTGCCAATGTTTATATGTTCCTCACATAATGCTATCATATGACTTAATACCTTTAATGCTTTTTACAGCTGAACAGCTACAGTCCTCATTTACTTTTATTATATGAAACAGCAATGGTATTCTTCAAAAACTCAGAAAGAAAGAAACCCATATTAGAAGAGGGCAATCATTATAGACCTTGTTTACCTTGGGCATGAGCCCAGTAAAATATTACTGATAAATCCTTATGTGCCAATGGAGATTACAGTATAACATCAAGAACAATGCTGTTTCTGACAATATTTCAGCAATCATGTCTTGGGGTTTCTATCAGCTGTCAAAAGCTGGATGATGCCAGATTCAAGAATCAATCACTCTTGTGATCTAATTGCTTAAATGGGTTTGCAAAAAGGTCTGAAATTGTTTGTGATTCAGTTTGATTCATTCTGAAAGTTAACTCATGCACTGAATCATTTGGAGCAGATGAGGTTAATATTTGCCAATATACATTTTAGGAAACAAAATCTCTTCTGTCGTTTGCCAGTGATGAAACAGGTTTTCATTATGCATGCAGCTTGTAAACATCTATACCGCTGCTAAAACAATCCATATCCCTATATTCATAAAAGTAACAAAAAAAAAGGAGTATCAAAGTATGGGGACCAGTAATGATGAAGGCTAGAAACGCTCAGGGTTTAAAATGACATGAGATGATCAATTCTAAGGAATTTTGGTAAATGTCATTAATTAGAAATGGTTGCAAAGGGTTCATACCTTAGTAACAAAAATGCACCAGTTATACTACTACAAGCATAAAGTTAATACCATAGTATATGTATATATAAGACACATTCAGCACCCTTTGGATTCCATCACTGTATGTCACAGTAATTTTTTATGAGGAGCATAACAAGCACATCTTCTCTGAGCAGTCATGACAGCTGCATATATCCCCACACACAGAGACTGAGTGTGACATATATCCACAGAGTATATGTATTTGAACCCTGTGAAGTGTCTGCTATCACAGGAACTCACAGATGAGGCTCGGTCCGGCAGTGTAAAATGTTCTGCTGATGAGAGCTCTAGTAATTGGTCACATCCTGGAGTGGATGTGATTCACAGGATGTGCGCGTGTGCCCGAGTGAAAGGCATTCATCAGAAAGACCAGGCATAAGATGAAAAATACTTAAAACGGATGGACCATTTCTAGAACAACACAGTGATTTCCAAGAAGACATGTTCTATTATTCCAAAACTGAAATCTTTGCATGACATACATTTGGAATAACAATGAGATTCCATCTCCATACTGTTTCCCAGGAATAACTGGATGTAACAAAGCTTTTTAAAATGATTTTAAAATAAGTCTCCTATAACTGCACATCATGTCAGCTCTAAACCTTGTATTACAATGAGCAAATAGTGTTACATTTCCTAGAAAATGATTTAATATGCTATTTGCGTCATTGACAGCATACAGCCACAGTTCAAGAGACGACGTGACTGTTTTTATGGGAGAGAGAAAAGTGTGTTCACACATACGCACACAAGCTGAATGTGTGTGTTGTCTGTTAAAGAGAAGCCATCAGATGGAGAAAAGGAGATAGGACAATGAGTCATAGGGCAGCAGATGAGATGAATCCTGAATTCATTAAAATCACCACATCAAAACCATGTACTATCCAGTCATGACTGCAGACTGTGATAGGACGACTCGCACACTGTGCTAGAAAAACCCCGCCCACAACTGAATCTCATTGGTTCACAATCCCTTTCATTTTCAATTACGGCAATGTGCAGCAACACAATTAGATCCGCCACCTGATGCAACTGGATACCGCAGATGAGTAGAAACAACTACTAAAAACTAACAGAAACTTGAAGAATTAAAATCGAAGCTTGCAATGTTGTGATTCACCTAATAGCTGCATGATTTGATTCGAGGCTTATAATGCTTTAATGAAGACTTTCTAAAAATCCCAATGGGAAAAATAAATGGAAATAAAACTTCCAGAGCCAAGGCCGCTGAAAAAGTGGATAGGCACTGTAATTGCTTCTCTTTGCTGGTTATAGAAAGAACAATACAGATTGAACTGACTTTTTCAGACCTGCCTTAATATTAAATTAAAGCGACAGTCCAAATCAAAACGAAAAATTCTGACATCACTGACTCTCTAGTCATTCCAGACCTGCATGACTTTCCTTCTTCAGTGGAACACAAAAGAAGACATTTAGATGAATGCTGGTAAAAGACATCATATAAGTTCTATCAAACAATAAAAAACTGTAAATAAAACAAAAAGAGATGCTGTGTGGTTCAGGATAGAAAGGGAAAATGATAACAATAGACCGATAAAGAATGGTGAGGATGTTGAGCTCCCCTGCAATCCTGTCATTCAGATAGCCTGCATGTGCATTGTGTGGGACATGGAAGGAGAAACAAAAGAAAAGAAGAAAAGACGACAGAAGAGAGTGCTAGAGGGGCCAGGAGATAGTGAGGAAGTCAGTGACATGAACAAAATGGTAGCCAAGGCAACTGCATTTGTCTCTTTTTTTGTCCGTCTGTCTCTCTGGGGCTGTACGTAAATGTAGTTTTTTTTCTCTGTATGTGTCTTTGATTTTGTCTTTCTCTCTCTGCATGTACATAGCAGTCTGGTCATACCCAGCCACCGAAATTGACACTCTGTCGACTCTAAAAGCATGAGAGGCTAGAAATAAACAGGAGAAGAGGGGAAAGTGAGGTCATGCTTTTTAATTTATAAGGCAGTTTTCTTTTCTCCAAATAAAGTGATACTGAATTTTTTTAAATCCTTTTTTTTTATCCTTTGCTTTGCTTGCAGGGGCATATGACAAAAAGCTGGACAGTAATTAGCTGAAGGTTGTTGCTGCACATTGCTAATTGGTGTCACTTCTAAAATCTGTGTCCCCATGAGAATTATGTCTAATCAGTCCGTCTGATTTAAGCTATATATCCGTTTATGAAATGTTTTGCTTTGTTGAAAGGCCAGACTAGACCTTATCTGACCAAAGTGCAAAACCCATAGTCTCTCTTTCTCTCTCTCTCTCACACACACACTCAGACATAAACATCAATAATTAATCTATTTGATCTTTTATTTATTAACGACCTTATTGCTGTGCTTGGATTTGTCAGAGCAATTTATTTATTTTTTTGTCTGATCACCTTTGGAATTCAATCTACTAAGCTTTCTCTGAGGCTTTGTGTGTATCTGCACTTTATCTTTGGAATAGTCAGATGTCAACTAAAAAGCGCAGTGTGGGTCATGGCTGATATATCTCTGATATTATACTAATTAATAATGATAAGTCAAGACATGCACAAATAGGCTCTAATTAAAAGGACATTTTATAATGTACTTAATCAAAATTCACTCACAATAATAGAAAATTCTGTCCTTTGAAACACAAATTACCATTAAAAATGTTTGATCTGTAAGATAATGTTTCTTTTGCTCACCAAGGCTGTATTTAGTTGATCAAAAATACAGTAAAACTGTAGTATTGTGAAATATTTAGACAATTTTTAGTAGCTTTTATTTTCAAATGTATTCCTGTGGTGGCAAAGCTGAATTTTCAGCATTATTACTCCAGTCTTCAGTGTCACGGGATCCTTTAAAAATCATTCTAATATGCTGATTTGGTCCTAAAGAAACATTTGATATTTTTTATCAATGTTTAAAACAGTTGTGCTTTTTAATATTTCTGTGGAAACGGACACATTTTTTAAGGATCTTTTGAGTAAATTCTTAATTTATTCAAAATAGAAACATTTTGCAACAAAATATGTCTTTACTGTCACTTTTGGTCAATTGAATGCTTAATAATATCTTTAAAGAAAGAAAGAAAAACGTATTAAGGGCAGAACTAATTGTTGTAGAAAATAAATAGACGAAAACACAGCACCTTGGGAGATAACCCTTCAGAAGTGAGAAGCACAAAGTATTACTCATGGTCGACAATATGTTTATGAAATCTGACCTTCTTTGAAATAAAGACATGCCACTGTTTTTTGCTCCCTAATGATGATGTATAGCCCGCAGTGAGTGTCCTCTGCCTCCCATACTTCGGTGTATAAAGACGTGTTATTCAAATGGCAAGGATCAATAGTTCCCTTGGGTTCTGCAGACCCAGGAGAATACACGATCACTGTTAATTACTGGTCATGTTGTTTAGAAGCAAACAAACAGTTTTATGACCTCTAGATTGCTATCCAAGTTTGTTGTTTGCTAGTAAACGCACCTGTATTCCTCAGGCGACGTCAAGCATCCCACGATACAATGTGGTGAATCCATACTGCCATCTGGTGGTAAAAGGTGAAATAATAATCTTTTCCAGTACAATGTTTTATATATAGCGTTATATTTGCTGCCGAACATGGTACCGACCTCACAGTTTTTGCATCAGACTCAAAACGATTCCTATGCGAACCGAACATGACAAAAACACATCGCACACACAACAAATACCGAAACCAGTAAATCAGTATTGCATTGGAGTTTTTATTTTCCACATTTCCAAATGCCTGGAACTTGAATCCCCTGTTTACTGTTCAAAAACTATTTGGAGCCACGACATATCGCCTTGCTCGGGCCACTGAGCTCAGTCAAACCCAAATACACGGTTCCCATCTAAACAGCACAGAACAAGCCAGCTGATTAAACCAGCTTGCGATGATATTTCAAGCAAAATATTGATATGAGCATAAAAAGCAGATAAACCTGCCAATAAGCCTAATTTATGTACAAAATATACAACCTGAATTGTATCTACACATTTAAACACAAACACACACAAATGTACAGCTTTGTGAATAGAGTATACATGCTTCTCAGAAGCAGTGAAATGAATTCATGTCCTAGACATTGTAGAGTGTGACACAGCAACATAAAACAATGACAATAATGATAATTAATAACAATGCATATTTGCAACAATCATTGCCATTTTCTTTTTTTTCCTTTTTTTTACAACTTTGTTTGATTTTTACATCTTAAGTAATTCATTTTGCATTGTTAGAGGAGCACAATACTGTACCATTTATCATGAGAATACATTATTGCTTACCTGGGACAATGAAATTAAGCAATATTGTACTGATAAACAAAACATTTCTTAAAACAGAATTTAGAAATGATACGGGCTTGTAAATACTTCACATCAATACGTCACCAGGGTACAACCTTAGTTTAAAAATACAGTCACTGTAACACTAGCTTCATTCAAATGAGGATAAAACACCTAAATACAGAGATTTAAATAATATAGACAATAACATACCTATATTTGGTTTGAGAATGCAGTACTTTAGCTTGAAGTGCTCAGTAACACGAAACCAGACCTGCTGTTTTTAGATTAGCGTGAGGTGGCTTGTCATTCACATCTGTTAGTTGTAAGCGAAGCTCTACAGGTGCTAGTTAAAGCTGTCTGCTGCGGTAAAGACTGGACAACAGGAAGCAGCGTTACGACTTTTTTACAGGTATGGCTTCATAGCTACGATGGAGTCTCTCTGTCACTTTCTCTGTCCATTTTTTCTCATCTCTCATATATGCCCCAAAACACACAACAAAAGCCATTTTAAAAGGGGCAGTTTTGAACAGCTGCATACTGATATGAAATAATCTGACTTAAATGCCCTATAAGGGGGAAAACACTCTAAACGAATCCCAGTGATCCACGTTCTATTAAACCAACAGGACATGGCAGTTTGTTGTAGTTTAGGGGCTAGAAACAATAAAAACGTTCCATTTGCTCTTTTCCTCTCTCTTGAATCCCTCCTTCTCCTCGCCAAAGTTTGTTTTCTGTGACCATCTGCCCTGACGTTGAACTACATCCCAGTTCCCTCGTGCCTGACTCCATGTAGCCGTGTTCAGATTTTGGTCTCTGGGCCGTCGGGATCCAGAGACTGGAAGGAGTTGCGGATGCGGGCGGCCTCGCTAGCACAGAGATGGCCGAAAGCTTTGTTGTACCACTCTGGAGACTTTCCTCTGGAACAGCAAGCAAATATACAGCATTTAGTGAAGCATTAAGGGTTATCCCTTACGAAACAAAAATATATGGCTATATACTGCAAAATATTATGTGATGTATTACATAATACATTTCCATATATTGGAAACTAGTGCTTATATTTTTCAATATATGCATTGACAATATATAGCTATATATTGATACATACAAATATATTTAGAAATGAAGACAAAAATAGTTCCCAGCATGCTTTGCTTCTGACTGTTAAAGGAGAGTAAAAAAGTAACAATGTGTTTTTGATCAATATTAATATGGGGGATATCTGTTAGTGTTTAATGTTGTATTATTTTGAAATGTAAAAGGGTTTCTGGTATGTGTAAGTTTGTGGGGTTACCATTGTGCAGAAGAGTAGAGCCTGTGGTCAGGGTAACGATTGGACAAACACCTTTAAATTATGTTAATTTAATTTAAGTAATGTTAGTGCACTTTTCAGCAAAGTGATAGTCTGTTCCCTAAGTGTTTAGTAGGAGTAGGTGTGCTTATGTTATTGCAAACTAACTACATTTTAAAATATGAAACATGTATATCAAAATTAATTAAATATAAGGAATATATATTTCCATATATGTGTGTATATACTGCATGAGTAAATATATGTTTAATATATTTTTACACATGCAGTACCATATTTTATCTATTTATTATAAAGTGTATTACTGAAACTAAAATTACATATATTGTGATATATAAGTAAATATATTGTCACATATTTTTCAATATATGAAAAGCGGCAATTTCTTATATATTATTCAATATGTTGTAAAATATTTACACAGTATATTATTCTGTATAATTTCTAATATACCATTATGTTGTTTAATATATTGATCATTTATATATTAGGAAATATATTTTCTTTGTGTAAGGGATGTACTGCACGCATTACACATGCTTTGAGGAAGCACTTGACCAAAAGGAATTTTAATGAATCTAAAATACTGTAAAACCTATATATTTCAAAATATAAAAATATAGTAAAAAGTTATTTATTACTATGATAACATAGCTGAATTTTCAGCAGCCATTACTCCAGTCTTTAGTGTCACATGATCCGTCAGAAATCATACTGATATGCTGATTTCGCTGCTCAAGAAACATTTCTTACTATAGCAGTTGTGCTGCTTAATATTTTTTGTGGAAACTGATCAATTCTTTTTCAATTTCAAAAGAATTAATGTGAAAGAACAATTTAATGTATTCTTGCTGAGTAAACCTATTATTTAAAAAAAATAAAATGAATCCTACTTATCCCAAACATTTGACCAGTAGTATATACTTAAAGAGTTGCCTTTAATGCACTTACTTCAGATCAGCTCTGCATATATGTGTGAGTCTGGACTTCCCAGAGCCACATGGTTCTAGCAGATACTGGGATTCCAGAATTATTCCTCTCACTCTGGCCAGCTGCGGGCTTTCCTCATGATCGACTGACACCGACACCAGCGCACACACACCTTTTGGCATATCCGTCCTCCACGTCCTAAACAGAAAAAAATCACCACCAATATAAATCACAGCAAACACTCATAGTGCATCTGCCATCCTATACAGACACAAAAGATGTAAGTGTCAGTCTGCCAAGTGCATATTTGATTAATTATCAAATAACAATGGAATATTCCAGCCGAATGTTTTCCTTTGATCAGATTACTGTTTGCACCTCACAGCTGCGTATTTGTCAAGTGATGTTAAACTGTAGTCTTGACCTGGGTGGTCTAATGTGATTAGCTGAAAGCATTTTATTTTGAACTAACACAGAGAATTGTGCTCAGATCAGTAATACTCCATGAATGCCCAGCTGTTCAGCAGGGGTACGTGGGACCTTTTTTACGACCTTGGTGTTCAGAGGATCACAAGAACTGAATGACGCACAAAAAGCCCTTGTTACAGATGCTCAAATGAAGCACGTTTTTCTTACAGCCATAATGGTGTAATCAGTTCATTTGGATATTTGCTAATGGCATCAAACATGGGCTATCCAGGGCACACGGATCGAACAGTAAACAGTACACACAATCAGATCACGTTGTTGTACTCGCCTGAGCACCACTAAGTCTCTGTTGGGGTGAGGGGCCATGCTGTTCAGCTCATACTGGTAAACCTCCGTCTGCTTGTCCAGAGTTTCCAGAACCTTCCACTGTAGCAGGTTACTGTCCCACAGGTGGCGCTCTCGCAGTATCCGGTTTAGCACCACAGGTGGAGGAGCCTCCACCTCTACAGACACACGCCAGCGTCTCAACGGGGTCCCGTCTCCCACCTGTGAGAGACAACACACTTTCCTCACACTTTTATATATTTATAGGCTTTTGGTCTTTTAATGGAAAGGACAGTCAAAGCGGACAGGAAACTGAGGGAGGGAAATGACACGAGTCGGATTCGAACTTAGGTTGTCAATAAATGTGACCATGCACCTTCCAAACCATGTCTCCATTGATATTTTTAAGAATCGCATTATTTGCCCAAACTCTCTACATTCACTGAATGTAAAAACAAGATGTTAAAAAAGGATTTTATGAATAAATGAAAAAGAAAAAAGAATAGAATAAACAAATATTATATAAATAATAATACAAAAATAATTTTAAGTAAATATTTAAACCATATATATTCCATATAACATGATTGAATGAATGGATGAATAACTTAATCATTACCTTTTTGAATGATATCTCTGTATTGTCAATATTTGATCTGGTCACCCAGCCCTTGGTCTTGTCTTTGGTCTCTTTCATCAGATTCTGTATCAAGCTCTCTAGATAAGAGCTACACGGGCTTTCCTCTTCCTCTTCTTCTTCTTCCTCATCCTGTTGTGGCTGTTTTTTACAGAGCTCGTCTAAAGAGGGCGCCAGCAGCTCAGCTTCTATGTATGAGTTCCTGGACTGAGAGACCATCTCCTGAGGAATCTGAAGAACCACATGAAAAACATTTCAACAAAAGTCTCCTCTTGTGCTCTAACACAGACATTTTTAAAAGTAACGATCCAGCAGAATATTTACTCTTCTATTCAAATGTTTGGGGGTCAGTGAGATTTTTTTTATTTTTTTGAAAGTCTCTCATGCTCATCAAGGCTGCATTCATTTGATGAAAAATACAGTAAAACAGTAATACTGTGAAATATTTCAACTGTTTCCTATTCTAATATGTTTTAAAACTTAATTTATTCCTATGATGCAAAGCTACATTTTTTTAGACTCATTACTCCAGTCTTCAGTGTCACATGATCCTTCAGAAATCATTCTAATAAGCTGATTTGGAAACATTTATTACTATTGATTATATAGTTATATAGTATATATAGTGTTATATACAGACACTTCTTTTTTTTTTTTCAAAAGAACAGCACTTAAGAAAAGTAATAATAATAAGCTGAAACTTTTGTACTTGTTTTGCACATAATCTTATGTAAACAGCCACAATTTCTCAATGCACACACATCTCATGCCAAACATGACAGAAAATGCATCTTGTACCTCGAATAGGTGATTGCACTCAGCAATCATGTGTGCAAGCCCCTGAGTGGCCGCAAGGTTCTCATTCAGGTCCTTTTGGTCTGGGCGCCCAGTGGCATACTTCCTCTGAATAGACCTAAATGCAATAAAAGACATCATATGCATGATTTTACAAAGTTTTGTAGCTGCAAACGTATAAAAAACTAATAACCCTGCTGGTCATGAGCTGGTTGCTAACCAACAGCCATGCTTTAAAACATACCCAACCAGCATATGCTGGATTTTTCAACAGGGAAACCAATGAAAACCATCTATCACAGCACATTCTGCACATTTATATGAAGATCCAAAACATATAATACGTTTCACAAATGCCCCCACCCCCTTCAGGCCAGTCTAGGTAAGTTTAAACTAAACTACCGGTCTCTTTCAAACTATCCCTCACTTTTTTCCACACCTCCTCCTGTCTCTGGCCCTCAGGTCAGGTGTCTGCTCAGTGTCGAGTAATGCTCCCTAATGAACACAATGATGGGGGAGTTGTCTGTATGTTGAGTTAATAAAACACTTCACACCTTCTCACGACACCTTAAGGCCTTGGAGACCTAATGACAAAGCACACAAATCATCCTATAGCTCCTATACAATAATGAAACACTCGTTTCAGCCTTTCTAAGCAGAGCACACATGTTTGAAATGTGCAAAAATGGAACTCCATTACCTAGGAGACAAATTATCATTCTTCATGATGTTGAGGTGGAAGAGAGAAGGAGCGAGGCACACCGCCAGGTTCATTGGGGTCATCTGGTTCTCCTCAACAGAGGAAGTGACATCATTTAGGAAGCACAGCAGCGTCTGCAGGACCTCACGGTTTTCATCGGCCATTAACATGATAGCTGCCTGCACAGCCTGTAAGCGCTGTTCTTTAGGGACATCTGGGTAGACATAGGGTGTGTTAGCTATTTGAATGTAATGTAAGAATATTTGTGCAGAAAAGCTCATAACAGACAGCAAATGCTCTTACACTGGTATATGTGGAGGAAGGTCTCGCCCATTTTGCTCGTGAGGAGAGGCTCAGGCAAGTCTCTGAAGAACTGTTTGACCATGTCTGCCACATCATACGCTGACTGATCCTCATAGTTCACATTTTCTGGGGAAGTTTCACACATTTGCCGCAGAGCCTGAATACGTGACTTTACCCCGGATTTACGGAAGAGTCCCACCTGAAACACAAGGAGAAAAGCAAATAAGATTTGTATCTTTTTCACATAAAATTGTGATTCTAGGGGGTTTAGGTGGGTAACCTGGATGCATACAAGCACAAAAATGCTTCCACATGAAGATTTCACTTGTGTTCAAGTTGGTCACGCATACTGAAATATCTTGACAAAACTAAACCATTCAAAACAAAAACATCAAACAAAGTGACCTCTGTGTGAGTTCCTTTCATGCATCACAACAATATCGACAATTTTGTACATTAAATTTTGTTAGCGTGACCACAGCTTTACTGAACCAAGTCTGAATCCATGGCTCAGGTCCCTCTTTCTATTTATGTTTATGGGTTTTTTTAGTCATTTTTTACATCTCCTAGACCAAAATTGTGTGTCTGATCACTTAGAAAAGAAACAGCACTTGTCTACTCTACAAGCCACACAATTTGAGGTATCATTAATAACCACAACCCAAACATTTGTTTAAAACATAACCCTAAAAGTGAGCAATTATAATAAGGATTCGAATACCAGTAAAACGAAATGAAGGCCATACATTTGATATTGAATTACTAAGACATCAACTTACAGGGTAGAAAAATAGAAAAACAAACACTATTAGGGTTTGTGTGGCTTATCTGTATTAAGAAATGGAGCAGTGGCTGGACATAAATTTTTTTAATGAATTTGGAATAACTTTGACTCTGACCTAACTTAGAATGAACCGTATAATCAGTCTTGCAAATGTGAATGAAACTTTGTACCTGGTCCAAACACTGGCTCCTTAAAAAGCGCAGGGCGAGCTGTAAGCTTATGGGCAAAGGGTGTCCGTACCGCTGGACATGGACAATCAGAGGAACACCGAATACCATCTTATCCTTGTAGTCTGGTGCCTTCATTCTCTTCATAAATTTTGGCACTGACCTAAGAACATATACATACAGCATTAAGAAGAGGAGATCAGTTTATGGCCATAAAGCAACTGTACTGTATGTATAAGAATCTTGATTATATATAATGCAAGAAGGAGTGTGAACGGAAGAGTGCACAGTTTGACGACAGAACTGTGATGTGGATGGCAGGATGAGATTGTTCCACAAGCTCTGGAGTTTTGACACAAGAGTCACTTAACTAAGGAGACAGTTTGATCAGTGTGTCATTCAATAAGAGCAAAAAACTGAAAAGAAATCCCCCAATCACAACACACAGGGACTTTCCATGACTCATTCATCTTATTGCTTCAATATGTATGTATATACCATTCAAAAGTATACATTTATAGATTTATAATTTTAGAAAATATTTAGATTGCAAATAAATGCTGTTCTTTCAAACTTTCTATTCATCAAATAATCCTAACAAATGTATCAAGGCTTGTACAACTGTTTTCAACATTGATAATAAATGTTATCAGCATATTAGGTAGCTCACCAAGTCCACCCATGCTTGTTGGACATGGAGTATTTCTCCATGATAGCAGTGAGACGCAATAAAGAGAACTTCTGCAGCAAGCTAAGCTGGCCCACGGATTGGCTGGATATCTGTAGCAAAATTCCTGATTGGCTGAGGAGGTTTGACATCCTGAAGCTGGGCCATCTAAGGCTAGAAATACAACAGCACATGAATATTTATGATAATCTAAATATGAAAAGATCATTTAATGCTCTCTTAAGTATAAATAAAAATTCAAGTTAGCAGAAAGACATATATGTGATGGTTATTTTAGTCTCACTAATGAACACCTCTCAGCATATCCATCCTGAAGTCTCACCGTGGTCGTGTCAGGGAAGCCCCCACCCCTGAGTCCCTCCTCTCTCTGGTGCTGGAGGTGTCTGTTTCATTTAAGGAAACCTCGTCCTTGTTGCCCTCATTTGGTGTGGTCAACCCCTCAATTACAGAAGTCCCCTCAAAGTCCAGTGTGATCTGACTGGAAGACTGGCCGTCAACAATCCTCTGGTTCGGCCCCATGCCGCCATCCCCCTCCCCTTCACTCTCCGGCAAGACATTTTTGGACCAGTGGTCCACGATCTGCTGCAGGCCATTCACATGCTGCAGAATGTCATCCAAATGTGGGAATATATCCTCCTTCTCAAGGTCCAATAAGTCCCCGGTGCTTGCGTACAGGTGTGAGCCCGGCACGTTATCGTACACACTGATCCTGCTGCCTCGCGTGCAGCAGCGCTTCACGGGTCGGATTTCCCTTCCTCCAACTTTCCTGCACTTGAAGGGCTGTGGCTCTGAATCCAGAAGCTTCCAGTTTCCACGTTCCTTACTGGCTGCTGTCAGACTCTCGATCGACAGTGCTTTAGGGAAGGTACCAGGTTTGTGATCTTTTGGGATGTGCACCAATAGCTCGTCATAGGAGCAAAACTCATTTTTGCGGCTCTGCTCGACTGGTCTCCTCCTCTGGGGAGCGCCAGCGAGAACATCGATGTCCTCTAGGTAGACACCTACACGTTTACCAGGAGGATACAACTTTGAGACACGTCCCTTCATGTTTGGTGTGCTTTCAGCACTACCGCTGGTTTCCGATTGGCTGCTAGCCTCACTGCTGGCCAGCGAATTTAGGCAGTTGTTAGCAGGTGGCAGGTTTTCAGCATTTAGAGGCCCGGCGTTTAAAATCTGAACACATCGTAGAGTCTTTAGCACCTCTGGCTCGCTTTGCAGAACTGGGCTGCTGATAACCAAAGAGCGCCGCTCCGAACGACCCATCGATGGCCCCCATGTCCGACCCAGCGTTTCCATTCTCCTCAGGAAGTCTTTGGCGCGTGTGCGTCCACGTCGCCTGCTCTTGGCAGGAAGTGAACCGTAATGAGGCAGCTCTCTGGGCAAGTGCAATGCGGTGAGCGAGGCAGAGTCAGGCATGGCGGCCAAAGAGTCTTCACTGTGCAGGGAGCAGATCTCCGGCTCGCTGAGGTCTGTCAGAATGCTCTCGCTGCTCACGGTGGTCCGCAGGTCCTCACCCACCTCAGAGGGGCTCCGCTCCTCCGCTCCACCCAGGAGGTAATCGATGTCTTGCAGACGTGACCAGCGCCGACTGTTCCACTCAAACGTCCATCTATTACTGATGGCCAACAGGTCCTCCTCATCAGAGTCCTCACTCTGCATTCAGCAAAAATGCACAGGATTACAATTAGTTTGACATGATTTGGGTTTTTTTTCAGCTCCTAAACTAAAGGCATATAGAATATAGTCCTTATTTTGCAGTATAAATAAAACTGACTTATAATTCTTACTCAGTGGATGATAAAATGGGTGAATGACCTTTTGATTAGGGCCAGTATGCAACCACACAGCAACACTGTGGCAAACTTTTTTTTCCAGTTAATATAAAAATCCAGTCTTTCTCTATTATATATATTAATGTATTAATGAAAATCAGCATTTTTGGTGTGTGTGATTAATGATGATGGAAACCATGGGATATTAAGGCTTCTTTGTACAGATGTTAAGAGTATGTTTTATAGTTAGTAAAGCCAAGGCACGTGAGCTCACACAGCCAGCACAGGAAAGAGCTGTAAAGGGCTCTGACACCCTCTTAATATTGTATATACCTTCACAACCCGTTTCCTATTTAAAATAACACAGACCTCATACGTTTAAATTGAGCAACAGTGATGATGTCAAAAGAGGCTCATGGCATTTGAAAAATGTCAGGAGATTATTTCAAAAACATCCCCTAAGTCATACTAGCTGGTTTGGGGAATTCTCAAATATCATCCAAACAAGAGGACTTGAACATAACAGGTATCAAATCACTGTCTGGTTGTGTTAAAGACAGCAGCACCCAGACACCCCTTTCACATGCCTGAGACGTCAGTAAAAGCATCAGAAATGACCTACTGAATGAGATCCACAGCTTACAATCATAATTAGGCTGAAATACGACCCCTGAGTAAATAGTCAATAGTCTCGATTGAAGATTAAACTGACGCTTCTATGCTGAAAGCCAACAACAATTCCAATGACTGCTCTTTTTATATATTCTGCTTTTTTATAAGCAGTTCATATGCCAAATAATCCATTTTAGAAACCCAGACAGACAGATTTACTATAAAGACAGATTTTTATACTTTAAAATACTTTAAAAAAAAAATAAAAATGCACTATAAATCGGAGCCACTGTAATAACAGTAAAAACATGTATACTTGTACAGATTATTTATTAGATCAGATATTTAACTTCATTTTGCATTTAAAATAAATGTGAATATTGTGAAGATATTTTTCAGAATTGAAAAATTTATTCTGCATAAAGTCACCATTAGAATTTTTGCATTGTGACATTTTCATGACAATGAATGACATTTTGTCCAAAATTCTCATTTATGAAATGTGTAAAAAAATGAGTGTTTTCAAAATACAGTGTAATACAGGTAATGACATATTTTTCTGATTAAAATCTTCACAACTCAAAATCATCATATACATTACTTTTAAAAAGCTTGGAGTCACTCAAACTAAAAATTTCAAGAAATAACAGCAATTAATTAATTAATTAATACTTTACTATTATTCAGCAAGTAAAAGTAAAGACATTTGTAATGTTACAAAAGGTTTCTATTTCGAAAAATGCTGTTGTTTTGAATTTTCTATTCATCACAAAATCCTGAAAAAGATATTTATATATACTTTACACACACACACACACTGTATTTCTTGACAGTTTTCAAAAGATTCGCTCAAATCCCATTCAGGATTGAATGTTTTAAAGAAAAAACAAAAGGACAACAACTTACTTTCTTCTTGGGGAGGCTCACGTCCAGTTTCATGGAGGCACACTTGTTCAGAGTGTTGAGTCGACTGGAAGAGAGAAGACACAGTCACTGGTGCATCCGTCACTCTCATCTCCACCACAAAGAAACCATACAGCCACAGAGAGAGAGAGAGAGAGAGAGAGAGAGAGAGAGAGAGAGAGAGAGAGAGAGAGAGAGAGAGAGAGAGAATCCACTGTAGATGCTACACTCGTCTAACCTCTGTTTGCCTCTCTACGTGCAGGTATAGATTTCAAGAAACTCTCACTATCTGTGTCCTGATTGGCTGATGGAAAGAGTGACGGGACGGCTTGGCAGACGTAGGTTCTAATCTCTTTCAAGACATGGCCATGAATGAATGAGACTCTGACGGGGCTGCAAAAGGAAAAACAGAGGGATAAAGAGAGCGAGAGAGTGGGCAATCCACCTTCTCGTCCACCTCCTCTTTGATCTAACCCTACAACGCCCTTTCTCATCTGACTGATCTTCACCCCTGAAGAGTTTTTCTCCACCCCTTTTTACACACACACACACACACACACATCTTCTTTACTCTACAAGAGACTGCAGACCCCTTAATCTATATCCATTCCAGACACAAACAAGCTATTATTTCACCTATAAAACCAGACCTGTTGTTTTTGACACGTTAAAATGTTCCGTTGTGACATCAGCGTGGTTAATCAGCTGTTTGCCGACACAATTTTTCAATCGAGATTCTCTAATTAAACATCCAGGGCCCAGATGGCCTCATAAATGTACATAAATATCATGTCTGTGGCGTGATAATGAAATGCCATTATCATGCCAGAAGTCAGCGTCCTTAAGAGCAGTGTGTGTATTCTCTGACAGTAAAGCTGTCAGATCTCACTAACACTGTCATTAGAGGCATTAGACAGGGAGACAACCTGCTAGAAACCCTCAACGCCTCAAACCCTGGGCTTCGTTTCACACAAATACACACAACCATCTGTTAGTAGCCTATACTGGCAGCCCCAAACCCCCCTCAGGCCTTTGAGAGAGACATCAGAGCAGACTCCACGGGGGCTGCATTAGGGATCAAAGCGACGGGGAAGGGGACAGACTTTATGGAGGACATGGGTCAGACAGCTACAGAGGTGGGGTCGCCACTGGGCCAGCGCCACTGAGTTTTCTCGTACTTGTACATGCAGGATGGGGTGCAATAATATGGTTTGGTCTGGTTGTGTACTGGTCTTAAAAAGAACTGCGTAAGTTTCTTAAACACATTTATAAAAACATACCTTTTTAAAAACATTTTTTTATGATTTTTATGATTAAACAATTAACATTTTTTTTACAATTTTATGATATAAATAAAGATTTATATATATTCAGATAAATCACATAATTAGAACATAAAATAAAAAATAAATAAAATAAAACAAAACAAAAAATAAAATAAAATATTTTCTCATATAATTATTTTTGGAGAAAAGGGTGTACACAGTTTTTATGGATTTTATAAATAATGATGAATACTACCTAACAACAAATAATAGTAGTATTAATAATAATAATAATAATAAAAAAATAATCAATTGAAATAAATTACTAATAATAATCCCAGACACAAAATAATATAAAGACCCTATACAAATGGATACAAATAGCCTCTCTCTCATTTGTTCATGTTCTGTTGTAACAAAAAGCTCATGAGAAAAAAAAAATGGAACAGATATGTAGTCAAAATAAATACATAAATAAAATAAATACTTTTTCTGATTGAAATCTTCACAACTTAAAATCATCATATACATTACTTTTAAAAATCTTGAGGGTAGTTAAACAAAAAAAAATTATTAATTATTCAATTATTTAATTAATACTTTACTTTTATTCAGAAAGTGAAAGAAAAGACATTTCTAATGTTACAAAAGGTTTCTGTTTAGAAAAATGATGTTCCTTTCAAATGCCTAACAACAAATTATGGTAGTATTATTGAAAGAAAACAAAATAAATAAATAAATAAATAAATAAATAAATAAATAAATAGAATAAATTGAAATAAATAAATTACTAATAATGCTCGCCGACACAAAATAATATAAAGACCCTATACAAATGGATACAAAAAGCCTCTCTTTCATAAATACATAAATACTTTTTTCTCTCAAAAATGACAACAAATTGACACGTGGCATTGTGAAAGAAGAGTTACTTTATAGGCATAGAGAGCTATTTCATCAATGTGACATATGCACAATAAGACCAGCGAAAACAAATATAAAAGTAAATAGAAAAAATTGGATTTCATGTTGTCCTTAATATTTTTATATTGTGCAGCACTGTGCAATATAAATAAACAGATCTGCATGGCCTTCAGAGTACAAGTGATTGACATTAATGCTGTGATTTTCACAGCTGTCGTTTTAAGTAAAGACAGTGTATCAAGTTCCATCCTGCAGACTGCAAGACTCTCAATCTAAAGAATCTCAAGATATCGAGATAATCCTAATCTAGAAAATTTACCGGCAAAGAGGCTCCACAAGGTCTTTGTCAAGAAAGTCATGGTCCCTCTTGACGGAAGATATTTCAATGGGAAACTGGGAATCTGTAGGCAGAGACAGAAAACAGATCACTTCTCTATCCTGTTCAAAAAGTTGTTTAATGGAACCAGTATATTCAGAGTGAGTGATCACTAAAGTTCACATATCGATCAAGCGCATGTTATTTATTGTTATTTTTATACAAAAACATTTAAAGCAAATACACTAATTAAAATGGAGAGTGATTAATACAAAACAGAGAGATAACTGGATAAAACTCTTTTAGTTGGTCTATCCAAACATTTGCGGAGGTTCTGTAGAGGATCACACAGACCCACAGCAGCTGTGGTGTAATTCTTATAAATCAAACGCAATCTCTGGCAGACGCTCCTCTGCCTCACTGATTACATTATACACAGCAGACTGGCTCTGAAACTGAACCAGAGGTTATCGCAGAACTCCCTCGATTCGACTTAAACAAATGCAAATAATTAGCAAAAAGAAGGAAAAACTGATAAAGATGTGCACTGAGGTGTTTTCCATTCCATCGGAATCTGGGAGTTCTCTATTTATGTCATAATGGCATAATGACCTCACAAGGCCAAACCGAGCTTTTATGATTTTCTCATGAGAGCCAAGCTCTGAATTGACACGGAATTAAATATAGAATTGTTGACATTTTATCACTCATTGACGTAAAGTATCATGAGGAGGAGTCAGGGGAACAGAGAGAGAGCAGCAGAGAGAATAGTATCCTCTCGACCCCTCGGCTGGCCTGGGCGGAAGACCGAGGCAAAGGCCTGTATTTTCCCGGCAGTGATAATGAAGACTTTTTCCCATGACCTCTTCCTCCCTTTGGATAGAAACTCTAGCCTGCAAATAGCTCGCCGCGGCCCTAAAATGACTAGAAAAGATAAAGAGAGGGAGGAAAAAAATGTGCTGACAAATGGAGCACACAGCTGTGTAAATGCGTTTTTTATTCCATATTTCAGAAACGGAAAATCAAGAATAATTCAGCTGATCACTGCTTGGCTTCAGTTTGCCCGGCTGAGGTGGAATAGGATGGGTGTGATCTCTAGCTCAAAGCAACAGTCAACTCTCTTCTCTCTCTCATCCTGCTGCATTCCTGATTTTTTACCGTCACTTAAGCTCACAGCTGCAGCCACACACTGCAGACATTTGTTGAGGCCACCGAATCAACAAGCGATTCTTTGACTTCTGCGTGTATGTTTATAGATATGAATTCCCATTTCTTACCCTCATAAAGTTGGGCATACTGTGGGAATCCTGCCGCCCTCAGCCAGTCACATGCCTCCTTTGCCTCGATTTCTGAAAACAAACAATGACATGATTCTTCAACAGTTTATTGATCACACGTGTTCATGTTCAGATTTACTCATAAAAATGATTACTAGCTATTGGCCTCAATACAGCAAAAACAGCAAATACATAAAGAAAACATAAATACTGGTTATTATTATTATAAATATAATTACATATATACATATTACATGTATTGCATATATGCATATGCAATATAATGTATTTAATGACACTAAAATTGTGTGTGAACAGATATACATATATTGTTATTTAAAGACATTAAGGTTGAGACAAGTAATTAAAGAAAATGAAGAATGGGATTTCTTATGTGTGTGGGGGTTGTTTGTCTCTTTTTCCGTTTTGTCTGGATCCTTTTACACCACATTTCATTGAGAAAGATCCACAAGAGATGAAAAAACAAAGCATCTCTCAAAATAAGCCATCATAAAAGCGGACGGGTCAGGAAATGACCTCACCACAATCTGACAATTATATCCTTTTCTTACAGGTTTCTCCACATACTTGTGCTAAATTACACATTTGCTGAACAGAAACCACTCACAGTCTGCAGAAATCTCCCTCTGAACACAACACTGAACATTTAACGTTGCTACATACAGCGCTCTCAAACTAATATGAAGAAAAAGTCTAAGAGTGGTTTTTACACTTACTGGTCGTTCTTATCACTTCATCTTTAAGAAGAAACGCATGTGTCCCTCAGATCTGAGCATCCCTTTTTCTCCAAGCGCTCTAAAAGTCCAAAATCGGGATCAGCCAGCATACGGTCCAGTTGTGTCCACAGCTGCCTGCTCCTCCTCTGCCCTGTGCCTTTCTTCTGTCCTCTCTGGCTTGCTCTAGTCTAGAACATCCTCCCTCTGACTGATGTGCCTGCCTTCATCCTGTTCCTCAAGTCTCTCCTTTTGTAACTTTTTGAGCAAACCCCATAACACCCTAACAACTAGATTTTTACACAAATTTCACAATTCCAATAAGAATCTGACTCACAAGCTTTCGATTCAATTCGATTCCATTCAATTCAAAATCAATTATTATGGATATTTATATCAGGTACAGTACATGGCAAGGAAAAAAAATCTCTCTAGCTGACTAACGAGTTTATGGTCACCGAATATTTTTTTTTCTGAGGTTAATGTGACGTTACATGACACATTGTTTACAAGCTGTTATACTGACATCTTTCCGCGGTTGAAACACGGATTGAGCGACACAGGATATGGATTTCGGTAAGTTGCACTCTTTCTTTTAACATACCTTCGGATGTTTATTCATGTTTATTTCATGCCGCAACTGGTATTAAAGTGGAAGAGATGATCAGTTCACTCGCACTTTGCTTTTCTTGAACCGAGGCACTACAGCGATCTACGACTCCACATTAAACAGCCCCAAACATTCTTGTTTGAATACTGTCATAAAATGGTAAGAATTTGAAATCTGAGACTTTGTTTCATATTAAAAGTAACAAAGCTTATTGCGATTTATTGGATTGGGAGGTGCACTACAATGTTCCGTTCATTATCTGAAAACAGGCTGGACTAACTGATTTTTGGGATTGGAATCGTTTCGTAATTATAAGAATTGATTAAAATGTTTTTTACCCAGCCCTACTATTATAGCGTCTACATTGCAGCCCTTTAAAAGCACACCTTTGCATTCATATAGATACAACCTGGCAAATACCCACAACATTCTAGCAACACATAGGCAATAAGCAAACACCACTCACATCTTTATACTGTAGATATAGTGGAGAGAGACAAGAAATTATTTGAAGAGAGAGGAATAAATGAACTCACATGGAGCCACGGCTCCAACTTCTATGAAATATTTTAAGTGGTCAGTAAGGGGAAGTGGAAAGCCCATAATTCTCTCTCTATGTGTTCATTTCACACATGATTTATTCAAGGAGAACAAAAACTACGCACAAAATCTATTTTGAAACATGTGGATGTGTTACCAAATACATTTGTAGAAGAACAATATGTTGATGCCTAAATCCCTTTCTAGGGGTGGGCGCTATACCGGTTTTAAAGTGACAACTGGTATTATGTTGTGTGGTGATAAAGACTACACTGTATAATTTTCCCGCTTATCTTGCCTGATAAGTAAATAATTGAGGGCAAAATATTAATTTGACATATTTTAATTACCTCAACATGACTCGCAGTACCCGCGTGAGCGCTCCGTTATCAGTTGTAGCAGTTGTGGTTGTATCAATAACAGACCACTAGATGGCCCGATTGAAGAATCAGAGTTATATTGAGTGAAATAACTGACACAACGGACCATTTCAAATTGACTTGTTCGGTATTGCTGGGAACGCCCCCAAAAACGTCATAACCGTTTATGCCGTGGGGGAAAACAAACCATTTGAATTAACACGAGGAGACCTTGTTAGGTACTTGATCTTTACTTTTTGTGATGATTTAGTTTGATTTTTGCTTGGTGCAATGCCAAAAAGTTCCTGTGTGGCGTACTGTACGTAAGTTAAAAAAGCTGATCTGAAGATGTACATGACTGATAAACAGACGGACTACCGGAGGTAGCACTGAGCAGGTAGCACAGACAGGCTACACTACTTACCCTGCAATGATCTGTCATTAGTCCCAACCCCTGTACCGCAACCCAGTTCTGATCGGGCTTAGCAATCAAATAAATCTTACTCCCTGATATTTTGTGATGTCATAATCTATTAAAACATTTATTTCATATTATACACAATCCCTTACGAAAATTAGCAATGGTATTACTATAGTAAAAGTATAGTAGACTAACCAAGGTTTTTTTTTTTTTTTACCAATAACCACATTTTTACTACAAATACCATGGTTAAACTATGGTTAGTGTAGCAAAACATGTTTTTACCATGGTTTAACTATAGTAACCAATAACCATGTTTGGTATTTTATATACATATTTTCATGTTATCTTTTTATTTTACGGCATGTATTTGTGAAAATGATTAGGCAGCCACAGCACACACCACATAGAATAACTGCGCATTTCAAGGCACTTCAGTGGACCTTAATGTTACCTGTTTTGTCAATGTTAAAAATGTTTTTAATATATCAATAAGAAAGTACAACAGGCTTTTACTCAAGTTATCATCACTTTATTACAATTAAGCAAAACAAAACGACAAATGTTTACTTTCACAAGGCGTCTCGTTCTCTTATAGGCTTGTAGTAAGCGGTCTCTTGCGCCGTTAGCCAACTAAAAATGTTGGGAAATGACACCTCTTGCCATTCCGTTGGGTCGTTTGTCCAGTTACAGATACCGTACGGACAGTCCGACCCAATACGGCTCAGTTTTTATGCGTATGTTTGCTCTGTCAAGCGGCAGAAATTATTTTATGTAGGCCATTCTGAGTCAACACCATGCTTTTCCAATGAGGGGGACAGGACTGTTTTCCCCCACGCAGACTCCGCCCACACAGCTATAACGTGACAACGAACAAGTCTTTATTAATAAGAGAATCGTGAAAAAATTGTTTGCTCAAAAATATCAAGCATTTACAAATATTTTTTCACAGGGGGGACCCGGCAAAAAATGTTACTGGTATATGGTTAAAATATTCTGCCTGTAATTTTTTCTTATACCGCAATATAATATCGAACTTTGTCCAATCCCTCACTTTTTCTATTTATATATGGCTAAAATATTCTGCCTGTAAGTTTTTTTCTTATACCGCAATATAATATCGATATTGCCTAGACAGTGTAAAATATTGTGATATGAATTTTAGCTCATATCGCCCACCCCTATCCCTTTCTAGAGTTTTTTTTTTATTCTTTTTGCTTCCGATCTAACACTGTCATTCCTCAGTTTAGCTCGTTCCTGGCGGTGGGACAGGAATTCCTCACACTTTGGTCTGCAGCACAATTCCCAGTGATTAGCTCTCCCCTGAGGGGTATAAATTACTGATTTACAATCTAACCACTGACAAACACAAAGTCCAAGTCTGAGCGACACAAATTCCCTTCACAGCACACTCATGTGTCATATAAATGTCATTTCCTCTGCTCCTCTAAATTATGCACTAAAGGGACACATTATGGAAAAAAATGTTCTTGCCCACGTGCATGCCCATGTAAAGTAACACATCAATTACTACTGAACAACTTACAACATAGGTGTAGAAAAATTGCATCTTTACCATTTAATGCATCTCTAATGAAAGTCACACATATGAATTCCTTGTATGTTATTGCCAAAAAACTGTGTTCAATACTAGTTCTGCATGTTTAGTTTTCAGAAGCACACTCACACATGGAAGCAATTAAAGAAAGACACGATGGGGCCTTTTTACAGTGCAAACACTGCTATCAAGAAACAGCGCTCAGTGGAGGCAGCCAAGCATGCTGTCACAGGCAGGAAAAGCCCCCTGTGTCACCGCTGTGGATGTTTGTTCTGTTTTAATGGTTTGTTTGTTTGTTTCATTGACAGAGTTAAATAAAGCTTTGGGCTTTCGGATCACACAAGGAATCAATTATCAAACGAAAGGTTCGTGCAAGTGATGGAGGAATTTAAAGTGTAATGATGTGTAATTATGGGCATAAGCGCTCATTAAACATGACATTACATGAGGGTGAAGACTTTTACATTATTAAGAAACAAGCCAAAAATTTGACCCTGGACCACAAAACCAGTCTGAAGGGTAAATTTTTTGAAATTGAAATTTATACATCATCCGAAACCTGAATAAATAAGCTTTCCAAACGTTTCTTTCGAAAACGTTTGCATGTTAACGTATGTCCAATTGTAGAGGTTTAATACACCTTTTATTTTGATTTTAAACATTTACATTAAAAACATGACGATTTGTTTATATTTATTTAAAATTGGTTAACCTCAACTTCCTGCTCGCCTTCAATATAAAAAAAAAAAAAAAAAAAAAAAAAAACCTTGCTCTGTTCTCAGATCAGTACTAAAACAACATCTAATGAAGCCCTCAAATGAAGCCCAACCACTGGGCTTGTTTTGCAGAACATTAAAGAGACTCTGGGACCTTCTAAAGCTCAGAGGGGATTCTGGGTAGGCCTGAATCCAAGGCATGGAAATAAAGAACTGCTGTGAAGTCATGAGTTTAATTAACACATTCCGCTAATATCTAATGTCCCCCGCCAAGAACCAAACGACCAAACCAACAAAAAGGGTCCCCAAAACAATAAACCTCAACATAACCTAAAACAAAGCAGCATGCAGAACATGAGTCAACCAAGGTCACACTCAACACAAACAATTTGATAAAAAAGTCACACAAACAAACACACAGGGATCACCTCTGCATAGCTTTTACGCTGCTATGACATCTAATCTAAGCAGTCAGGACACGCAGCCCCTCATGATCCAGGCATTCTTGATCACCTCAACGTGACAACAGGCAGTGCGCCATGAGAGAGAGCAGCAGGCACAGATGCCACGCAGAGCCTGGATGCCACGGGGTGCGGGGCACAATCAAAAGCATTCTTGTTTTGATTGAGCAGGCAAGACCTCTGATTATATAAGAACACAGGTCCTGTGTCCTTAAAAGTCACCTCTGCCCACAAATGACTCTCTCAGGTTTTTACATTCTTTCAGTTTTTTCCTCTTCTCCCACTTACTACTTTAGTTCTGGTTATTCCTGCTTTAAAAGTCAAAAAAGGAGACTCAGAACCAAGAATGAGAACATTTCCTGGGTATCTGTCACACCTCATGGACCTGTTTTGTTGCGTTTTCTTCCCCCACGTGCTCTGTTTGACGTAGTTTCTGTCTTCGTTTGATTATGTCATTTGGTTCAGGTGTGTCTGGTTAATTATCCTCATTTGCTCTACTATATTAGTTGTGTTGTGTTCTTTTTTACCCTTGTGTGGATTTGTTAAAGACTGTTTGCATACATCTTCATCTTTGTAGTGCATTTATCTCTCCATAGCATGACGGTATTTTCTTTTTAAAGTAACCGAGAAACTATGTTGCAAAATCGTATTGTATTGAAAATTTTATGGTATTGAAAGTGAAAAGGTGGAAACTGGAAGCAGGTTTTGTTAAGGAGGGTGAACAATGTGACATTTGTAACAATACAATAATTCTGTAGTTGATATCAGTTTTACAATTTCAATGCCACAGTAAAACTAGCATGCTACTGAACACAATTCTGTATTTAAAAAGTTATTAATATAGAATATCATTCCTAACAAAATTAATCAAGCAAAACATGTAGCCTTAAGGCCCATTCACACCAGGGATGATAACTTACCATAATGTTTTAATAATCATTACAACTCTAAAGACACAGTGGAAATGATACAGTTGGAATAACTTTCAGAATTTGTTTTTTTTTTTCAGCTGATGAATGCTAAAAACACTGACACCCAATCAGAATATAACCAAAATTAAAGGTGCTGTATGTCATTTATTTTTACTTTATCAAAGCATAAAAATATCATTTCTGCAGATATTTTGTACAAAACAATGCTACAGCCAGTTATTCAATCTTGAAATGTGTGTTCCATGTCAGAATGTCTGTCTGTGTTTTTCCCACTGCCAATAGTATTTCAACATCTTGGGTTGCCAGTTGGTGGAAACACAGTGTATTGCAGCCATGGAAGCCAACAAACAAACTGGATCTGAGATCATAGATTGCACCTGACCTAAGTTTTACTCAATGACCAGAGGCATATTATAATGTTGATAAATCAACTAATCAGTTAAGTCTTGCAGACTTTAATGTCAAAATCTCTCATTCCCGTTGTGTGTCCTCAATCTGGCAACCCGCCTTAGCTTCAGGTCTGAGGAGGAGGTGGCGGGAGAAACAACTCTCTCCAACACTTTAAATTTGGAATGCAGTATTTCAACTGCTTGCTGTAAATATTACATACAGCACCTTTAAAGAGTATTTAAAGCAACAGACAAAACTGTGGAACACACTTATAATAAGCAAAGTGGTAATGTGCCTTAGTGACATCAGTCCACACTGCCAATGGAAAAACAGTTACATTACTTTCTCATTAACAAATATTTTATGGATTCATAGTACAAATGTTAAACTAAAGCTACTGCTCTATGGAAACTAACAGTTGTGTCAATGAGCAGTTAGTTGTGTTTGCAGACAGTATGCTTTGGTGTCTCTGAGTGTGTGTTTTAAACAGTGTGAACTCGACTCTCAGACCACCAAGGCAGTAAAACTATGATCCTTTCTGAGCTTTGTAATGCACACTCTCCAACAAACATTCAGCCTCTCTTCATCTCAGCTATTTCTACCACAACACACACATACACACACACACACACACACACACACACACACACACACACACACACACACACACACACACACATCCCTCCCATGGGTTTTCTCCAGACAGTTCCTTTATTGCTCATCATGCAGATTTGCAGATCATGCGGATTTAATATACACACACACACACACACAATAACATATGGACCAGTGCCATTTTCCCACACATGCTAAAGTGATTTGACATCCATCCACTGGGATCATAAGGACGTTTCTTGTTTAACTAAACCTGACTCTTAAATTCCTTCAGTATAGACCATGTCTTCCATACTCAAAATGGTCAGAAAAATCACAAAGTCCTTAAACATCTAATTTTTTCTCTAGGCAGCAATAAGTTCAGATGGTGAGCAAATGGATACTTTTGCTTAAGTATCAGAAAACCAACTGATTTTAGGATAAACATCAAAGACAAAGTCAATGCTTAAAGCATAAAACATAAGTACAGTAAGAGCATGATTTCCTCCAAAAAGAAAAGAACAGCAAAGCAGAGTAAAAAACAACAACTAAACAAAACGTTTAACTAAGTTAAACGACTGACTATAAGAAAAAATAATATTTATTTTTTATAACATTAATTTTATGCTTTTTAAAATGACCAAATGGCATGCTGCATATCATAAAGTTAAAAAATTAGCCATTTGTGATTCAGAGTAATTTTGAAGATGCAGATTCTGGTACCTCTAGGCATCGGCAGATGGCTGTGTGTTATGGATAAGATCTTAAAACCATAGTGGAGTGTTCCGTCAAACATTCAGCATGATTTATTATGTCCGTCTTTTAGAAGAGTCCATTCCATAACCGCTCCTTTTCTCCACTGAGTTCAGCTGTATGTTTCTCTTTCTCTACACTTCACCTCCTGACTGTAACGCTTATGTGCCAGTCCCTCTTCCGCCCTCCCCTCCGGTCTCTAAACAGCTGGAGTATGTACAGTCTTCAGCCCCCCGTCCCCCTCCTCACCGTGAGCATGTGAGAAAATGAACATGTGCTGCTACCTTCAGGGCGCCATTGATCATATGCACACACACGCAGCTGGAGATGCAACCTGTCGGAATGCCTGTTCCCAGACAATAACAACATTTGGTTGAGTGCTAGGAAAATCTCTCTATCTTTCTCTCTATAATACTACTGTATGTAAAACAATATATAATTATTATAGTGATACAATAAAATCCAAATGTAAAACATTACTGATACTACCCAACATGTGCCAATCCAATCATATACAGAAGCATAAATTAATATTGTTTCAATTTATTTGGACCAAACATTCGATACAAATAAATTGGAATGTTTTGAATTGATAATAATATTTTATTAATTCGTTTTGACTTTAGTACTGTACAACGTCAATTTAAATTAAGTCAGAATGAAATAAAAATGTACTGATGCTACTTCTGTTTCATCACAACTCACATGTACATTAAAATATATAGCTGTCTTTATATTTTAGAGATTCCTTTACAAGGGAATGTTGATATTTGAGGATCCTTAGCATCAAAAAGTTTGAGAACCCCCACTTTAAAGAACTGTTTTATAGTCTGTTATTGTCTTTTTCTCTCTTTCTTGTGCAGTGGAGTGGTGAAACAATAGGAGGAGGAATAACACTGGAGAAGAATGGTTCACAAAAGAATGACAACGGAGGAGAAAGAGAGACTGCTGTGTGTGAGAGAGAGATACCAGAGGGTCAAGTGTTGGCTAAGTGGCTCTGGGCACACTCCCCAGAGTCCTCACACATTCCCTTCTGGGAACACGACGAGGCTGCACGTGTGAGGCTGTGTGTGTGTGTGTGTGTGTGATGGGAAGAAAGACAGCAGAGGAATGCAGGAATCATATGGCATGAGAGAATCAGCAGTCAGAACTGAAAGAATAACAATCTAATTAACAGCAGGCTACTTTTCATTGGACAACTACTAAAATTTAGGCTGATAGATTTTATGCTTTTGTGAAAATTTGTGAGCAATGCAAAACATGCAACATCAAAATTTTAAGGCTTACATGTCTCTATGACACTTTGGTATCTAGTAACTTACTGGTCAAGGAATCTTAGCTAGTAATCTTAATGGTCAGTGAAAATCACCTGTCCAATTGAATAAGATACATGAAGCATGATGTGTCAAATTATAATACTCATGGGTTAGTTCAAACAGTTTGGGTAATACTAATACTGATCCTAGACTTAATAAACACCACTAGGTATAAATAATATTATCTGTGATTTACATGTATGACCATACCTCTTTTAAACAACAGAGGGCAACCAAGAGCAAGAGAAAAAATACAAAAAGCAAAGGCTAAAAATCCACACACCAAATAAAATGCAGGTCCTTTGAACAAAAATGATTCCTGAAGATTTACATGAAGGTGACAACAAAAACTAAAGCGCGCTAACAAAAAAAGTGACTGCACACACACACACAAACATTTCAGTCCTTGCTGGACTGTCTTCAGCATCTTTAGCACATCTTTAGGAAGTCCAGCTTCCATTCTGACTTTGAGTTATGATAAAATGTACACTTTAAAAATGTGTGATTCAAGTTTTAAAATCTCCTTTGACTTACATTAATATAATGTTCAGCATTCAAAATCTATTTGCCAGTCATGATGCTGTACAATACGATGATGTCATAATGGCCTGGGTCCATTCTCCTCTGACTTTCTACTCCTTCTTTGGATCATTTTACTAAAATATTCTGCCTTGCAACTTATTGCAATACCTTCAGGAAATTCCATTCATATCTAGTTCAAAGTACCACCACCCTCTCGACCACCGTATGCTATTCCAAAAAATAGCACAGATAGTTCCCGTCTTTAGTGTCTCATTGTTTTTATAAATGCTTAGCTGTATGTACAGCAGATGACTGTTGGCTGAACAGAATCACTGGCCAACTGAAGCCCAACCCTTTCCAGCTCTGACTGCTGTTGAGCAACCGCACACATGCCACAGCAGCTCATGATATGACAAACGTACATATTCAGCATCCAGGAATCCACCCTGCATACTAAGAAATGAGAGGAAGATAAGGATACTCATCATGACCCAAACATATCTATATAACTCTAATAATGATTTGCTTTTATTTTCTACTGTGTCTAAGAAATGAGGCAAAAATGTATTGTGCAATAATAGTTAGGTCCAATATTTCATTATGTATTTGGTGGAGTTCCTTATAAAGACACAACCTACGTGCAGTCAGGAATTTGGTATGCTGTAAGTGGGTGAAGACTGCTTTAAGGTGAAAGGTATTTTTCTTTCCGATACAAAAATAATATGAAAGTACTTGGCAGACTTGTACTGTGCATAATGTCACAGCTGTAAACCACAAATGAAATAAATTCACTGAAAAATGACAATTCTGCCATAGTTTACCCGTTGTTCCAGACCTCCGTAGAATACAAAAGACAATATTGATCAAGAGATGAGGCTTATGTACTAGTTGTTTTTGATGAATGAAAAATGAATGACTCTTTCGAGCTGGTTCCTTTAATGAATACTCCAAAAAAACTGGGTTGACTCTGTCTGAAACACTGCCCTGTATAATTTACAGCACGAGCAGAGAAAGCAAAAAAAAAATCAAAACCAAAAAAAACAGATTCAAATCAAACAAAAATCAAAAATCAAGAGCTTGTAAAACAGATTCAAATCAAACAGAGAGCTTGTGAATCAGAATTGAAACTGATATATTTTGACCACTCCCTGACAAAAGACTGAAGAAAGCGCAAGAATTAAATGGGCTCAAATTAAGATGCTCATATTTCAGTCTTATGGCACTGCCTTCAGTCCACATTTGGCTCAAACCATTTCACAGTGGCAGACCTGCTTTATCAAAGTGCTGCGGATGACAGGCACCAGGCCCAGTTTTTGATGGAATGGGGTATTCTTGGACCCGCTCACAGTACAGCTGCTAACACTTAGTCTGCAGTCAGAAAAAGAAGGTCAGGTTAATATTTGAGACACAGTCAGAGATAATCTACCTCTCAAAAGTTGAATTTTATTAAATAAATGTCAAAATCTCCCAGTAGCCTTAGTGCACTGGGGGTCAAACTACTTTATTAAATGTGGAATATAAATCATTTTAAATGAATGATCTTGTCTCCACAGATGGAGGCGAATATATCCTTTAGCATGATATGTATCCACATGCCACAGTCATGACTGGACAAGCCTGTGATTTCACCAGAGCTCCACAGCCATCCAGACCTCCACGAGCCGAATGACAGAATAACCGGCATGCAGTCCAAACATTCCTGCTGCCGCGTGAGCGAGAGAAAGTGTGTGTGTGTGTGTGTGTGTGTACGCAAGCAGATTCCAAACTAAAGTTGCCACAATCTGCATTTCTATTGACCTCTAAAGCATTTCACTGTCAAAACAAAGCAGTAGTTTTATTACAAACATATTTAACAAATCATATATGCTTCTCAGTAATACTTCTTTTTAATGAGCAGACAAACCAAAACGAACCACCTAGCTAGACCTCCAAGAAAGCAAAACACTGGTGTTAACCTTTTGAAACAAATACTGCACAGTGCACACACAGACATACACTTGTCATGTGCTGTGCTATCATACGCTTGAAATATAAAAGGGTTATTCATTAATAATGCTGTTGATTTGTGGATAATACTTTGGATTTGGACAGGCTGTTCTCTAGTGCCAGAAACACAAAGACTCTGTACATCTAGAAAACACAAGAAAACTTTGTCTTATAGCCAGTATTACCATTGAAAACAGAGGATCGGCCTAACACGTCAAAGCTGAGAGCAAAGTGCTTCATATTCATGTAAACAAGACTGAAAAATAAAACAAACACATCTTTTGGAATGCTTAATAACGTCTCTGCATCATGTTAGGCTTGAAGGTATCATAAAGTACACAAATATGGAATGTATAATGTCATATGGAATAACTTTAATATCTCTTTTTTTTTATTAGACAGCGTAATGAAGAGCAAATGGATAATTTTCCTGACACTAATTTTATTCCTAACAAAAAAGACCCTGATAATGTAACGTGAGTTTCAGAAATCTCAGATTTGTTGATATACCAAAGTTTGCAATCAAAAGTCAATCAAATTTCAATGTGAACACCTGAGACAAAGCTACAATGCAGTGCTGATATAGAGAGAATTAATGCAAATAATAATGCAAAAAAAAAAATGAGTCCGAAATGTTACCCAAAGCACCTCTCATACCTTGGGATATCTTCTTCAGCAGCTGTTGCCTAGCTATGATACGAGCCAGACGTAGTCCAGAACGCCTGTGGTGGCTGTCCAGTCTGAGGTATATATCTTGAGTCTCTGGAGTCATGCTTCCCAAACACTCACTGTCCATGGATTCATCTAAGAGGTCAGTCAACACTGCGTCTCTGTCCACAGCCACAAAGGCACTCAAAAGCGCTTCCTCAAATGTATCACTTATCCTTCCCTTAACTTTCACGCACACAGTTGAATCTGCACTGAAATACACTATATAAAGCGTGCTCCTTTTGTCATTTACTCACGGAACACTGGCAAGTATACAGACCCAAACACACCTAGGCATGAAGTCAGTTCTGATCTGAGTGCACATTTTCATCTACACCACCCACTTTATGGTCGTGTGACCGTGAGAGGAGCCAATAGGGTTGGGAGGGTAGAAAGCACCGTGCGGGCAACTGAATGTCAGCCAAAAACCGGCTCACATTTGATTGGTCTTGGGTGTTAGGGAAATATTGATCTTGGGTGGAACAATAAAAGAAAAAAAAAAAAAAAAAAAAACTTTAGACACCTATTTTGTATCAAAAGGACTGAATTATATTTTATATTTTATTCGATTTTTGACAACTGTAATAATTTAAATGTATTTTGTACTTATTTAGAATGAATAATTCTGCAAAACAAACTGTAAAAAAGTTTAATGTTTCAAAACAAAAAAGTACCAAATCAATATCTTCAATCCTAGCCTCATAAAACACCTTGTTCTTGTAGACTCCACACTTTAAAAAAAAAAATACAGTATTATGTGGAGCTGAAATGGACAGTTCCAGACCTGAAATGTGAAAATTCAAAAAATAAATAAATGGCACATTTCTTTTGTATGCTAGCAATGTGTAGGTTTTCCCACCTTGAATGTTTGAAGCATGCATGGACAAGCCTGGAAAGATGCTGTTGAAAGCTGAATCTGACAATGACTGCCATCTGGTGTTCATGGAATGCAATTAGTTTTGAAAAAGTCATTCACAATTCACTCAGTTCAGCTAAGGACTAAGGACTAAGGGCAGGCTTTATAACCGCTACAGGATTTAAGACACCCACATAAGAGCTGTGCCAAAAATACCTAAACATGAACTTGATCCATGAAAACAAACCCGTGTCATTATGGGCATTCACTTATAAGCTAAATCCAGCGCGGGTCAAACAGAGGTGAGTTGTTCATGGTCTAAATCGGGGGGACACTGCTTACAGTAATCCCATGTTTTATCAGTGTCAAAAGTCCACAAATTCTATACCCACTTAATTCAACACAACTACAAAACACTGTGATTTTAATATGTTCATCATTATATGCAATGTTTACCCAAAGGATAAAAGCTCTGAGTGCTGGAGCAGAAATGAACCCTCGGGTTGAAAAGAGAAGAATGAGGTTAGTGGGTTGAAGTAGAGAGAGTCTGTACAGTGCTCAGTGAGTCCAGATTGCTTTTAAATGAACTTTTCCTGTCATTTCCTCACTTTGAGCCTTGCCATTCTTGTTATAATGGACTCTTTTTTTTTTTTTTAAATAGAATTACATTATTCCACCAGGGCATCCGAAGAGAGATTCTCAAGCTCAATATAGGTCACTAAAATACTATAATAAACCATTCATTCACATGCCCCCCTCAGACTTATTAACCAAGTGCATTTTAAAAGCAATTTGACTTCTGTAAATAAAAAAAGTTTTTGACAGAAATCACTCATCTCAAGTCATTTTCAATCCAACAATCATAATCTTTCACAAATTTTAACCTGTGTTTTCCATCACCCTGAACAAATTACATTATTCTCCTAACACTGTTTGATGTGCAAAAACGTCAGGAAAAAATAAAAATCTTAAAAGACTGAAATTACCTGTATGATAGAGCTGATAAAAGATCAAAAAACATCAATAGGCTACTCCACAATATACCACTTTTGAGAGTGTTAAGAACATTTAAAATAGGTGAGAAACGTGACACGGATCGAGTGTCCTGATTAGTTTTTGCGCAGGAATGCAGCGGATTTAATCGAGTTGAGAGGCAGCACACATCAGCTAATGACATCACGCGCACAACAGACCGCTGGAGCGCAATGTCAGTTTTAATTATTTATAGACAGCGCAAGCATTCATCACATGCAAGCTTATTAAAATCCATCCCAGTCAAGAGGGCACATTATGAGCATGACCTAAAAACTTGACCTTCCCCAGGCCCGTATGGTACTAGATATATGATTAAATGGACGATGCATTATTTCTAAAAGTTGATTCGTGTGTCCTGCCACTGACCTGCCAGTCGCTTCTCCCGTATGTTTCTCCACAGTAAATCCCAGGCTTTCGACGTGGAGTCGCGCAGCTGCTCGCTGATTGACCGCCGAAGCTGCAGTTTGCTGGACTTTCGCCTCGTTGTCATCGTGAACGGTGACACATATCAGCGCCGCGCCCGGGTTTCCTCGGAGAGGACCGTTATCCGTTATTCTCCGCTCGCTCCGGTGCCGCAGTTGTCGTCACTCCACCTGATACGCGGCGCTGCGTCACCTTGCAGCAGGAGAACAGCGAAGCGTGTTTATATTCTGCTCCTGCACGGAGCTGCTTCGAACGCAGCATCCACTCGGATGAGTCTCATGCTCTCTGAGGTTTTCCCGCTTCTCTATATCAGCGCAATATGACAGCGAGAACAGCTGTGTGAACTCTCCAGCACTAATGCAGTGCAGAGGCGCATGGCACTCTCTCTCTGTCTCTCTCTCTCTCTCTCTCTCTCTCTCTCTCTGTGTGTGTGTGTGTGTGTGTGTGTGTGTGTTAGTTTCACTTCCAACTTCAGAGGAAATACTGTTGTCACAACTTTGCACGATTTCTATATATATTTGTGTGTGTTATCCATTTCTGTCCTAGTGTTTCAATTTGTATAAAAGAGCATATAACCTGGCAACAGAAAGAAAGAAAGAAAGAAAGAAAGAAAGAAAGAAAGAAAGAAAGAAAGAAAGAAAGAAAGAAAGAAAGAAAGAAAATTGAAAATTTCCACTATTAATGGCCAGGAAACACGTGTTGACCTTTAGTGGGGCATGTTGTCACAGTGGAAAACAGCTTATTATAGACTTGAGCAACAAAAATTAAATAGTTAGCTCATTAAAAACAGAAAACAATTACAAATTGTATGCATTTATAGCAGTTAAAGCAAGTGACAGCTTAACAACTTTGCCCTGACCTAAAATGTATGAAAAATGTGTGAAAAATGAGTCTCTTATGCCCATCAAGGCTGCATTTATTAAATCAAAAGAACAGTAAAATATTGTGAAATATTATTACAAATGTAATTTATTCCTGTGATGGTAAAGCTGTATTTTTATCAGCCATTACTCTAGTCTTCAGAGGCACATTATCCTTCAGAAATCAAAACAATTGTGCTGAATATTTTTGTGAAAACTGTGACGCATTGTTTTCAGGAGTCTTTGATGAACAGAAAATTCAAAAGAACAGCATTTATTTGAAATAGAAATATCCTTGCTGAATTAAAAAATAATAATAATAATAAAAATACCGTCCGCAAACTTTTGAATGATGTAGCATAAGTCTTTCAATTAAAGTGAGAACTGTTACTTGCAAAAGTGTAATGTTTAGGGTTATGGGCCAAGTACGGTTAGTAAGGCTATAAAAAATGTTATTTAATATAATATTTTTAAATTGCAGCATGTCATATTGCATGACACTACTTACAAATACTTATGTCAACTATCCAGTTACACATGAAGTCCTGTCTTTATTTAATGTGCACATACATATACATTCTCCGTCTTACACACACACATACACACACACACACACACACACACACACACACACACACACACACGCGCATTCCAGTGTCAGGCATTACACTGGCTCAGCTCCCTCTCAGAGGGGGGTGTTTCAGAGGGAAGTTTCACGTTGGAGATTTATGTCAGTAGGTTACAGTGGTGACATGACTGGCGCAAGGTGTGGAGAGAAAGGGAAAGCCATGAACACAGGGTTAAAGCAGTCCGTCTGATCCACACTTCCATCCTAGGTGGGTCACAGTTAAACCGGATACTGCTCTGCAACAGAGCCTAAACCTCCTCACAAAAAAAAATAAGAAAAAAATATTACTACAACAAAAAAAACAAAAAAAAAGAAAAACCCTGGAGTAACTCTACCCGGTAAACAGTGGCTCTGGAGCCAGTCTGGCGCTGAAAGGGTCTCAGCGCCACTGAGGTCTCACACTTCGAGGAGAAGTGTTAACATATCTATATACATCCTAGTGAGGTGATTTATGCATGATATTACGCATTTTAGAAAGGCAGGGCTGTGAAGAAATTTAATAAAAGCCTGTATTAATCATAAACAACAAAGATAATTTGACCTCACTATGCGACCAAAGATAAGTACAGAAAATTGAAATAAAAAATATAATAAAAGTAATCAAATAACTTTTCTGCGACTATATGGCCAGCAGAAATTCAAGCGTAAAGTTGTATGAATGTGTAACCTGTGCGTGGCCCCAAACGTCACTCCATGTTAGCGTGGTTATCAGCTAACTGCTCATCTGTGTGAAAGAGTGAATTCATATTGAGTCACCGGGGCCCCTCAGGAGACCCTAATGAATATTCATATCAGAGACACGTGGGAGTCAGAGGGAGTCACTGGCCTTCAGCATCTTGTACTACTTTCTTAAAATCATCCAGATGGCAAGAACGCAACGCAAAATCTTCTAGAAATATGTCCTTCACTTGTCCAACAAAAATCAGGACAAATCAACCCCCAAATGCCTTACAGAGAGCAGCCAATCACAACAGGAGATCTGTTCTTGTGAGCAAACATGCCATTGAGCGCAGGCGTGTAATGGGATAGAATTAGGACAGACAGACGTTCACAGAATCAGTGGGAAACAGGGACTTAAAAATGGCACAACTCTTAGTTTCTGGATAAGGCTAAGGATTTTCCCTCCTTTTTTTTTTTTTATAAATACTCATACTTTACACACTTAAATTTTAGAGTCACATTATATAACTTTGATGTTGTGTAAAAGATTAACATAGCAGCAAATCATACTTGAAACTAATAAATAAAAATTAAAATAAAATATATAAATAGATTCACCCTCTTATAAGGATCATTGATTTCAGGGGGCAAAATTTCCATTGTCAATGGTGTAGTGATGTACAAAGCACAATTCACACAGCAGTCACCTTTAAACCAAATATTTCTTTATTGGTCAGCATGGCATATCTGTGTGACCAACTTAGACCTGCATCCTACAAACTCAATCTTTTGCCCTCCATGAAATTCAAAATCATGTGGATTCCAGTCGAAATGACAGCATTTTTGACAGTGCTGAGGAGAAGGCTGTGCATGTGTGGATTTTAGTTTGGGTATATAATTACAGGGTTGTGGTCATTCAGTGACCGAGGAATGCAGGGCCACAAGGTCAGATGGACATAGTCACTGATCTAACTTTCAGTATAGGGGCTTCTCTGCACATCAAGGCTCATCTTTGTCAAAACATGATCTAGAAGGAAATCCCCTTCAAGTTTCCAGTAAATACAACACTATTTCCTTCCTCTCTTGTCTTTTGCAACCACACGTCACATCTTTTAGATGTATCTTAGACAAAAATTAATCTTAAGACTTTCCTCTAATTCCAAACATGCCCAATATCTTACAACTGACGTTTCCCTGCTGTTTCCGAACTTTTGTAGACCCCCTGTTGCTCTGGAATCATTTCCCACACCACAGTTTAAAAAGTGAGGAACATCAAGATTAGGAAGAAGCTGTCTGCCAGATGGTGCTGTTTTCATTGACCTTATTTGTGGGTTTGTGGCTGCTTTTCCTGTGGGCAGTGTTTTAATCTGGGGCCTGATTCATCCAAGTTTCTGAGAGGTGATGAAAATCATGAAAAACTTGCCTGTTTTGCAAAAGGAAGAAAATGTGTCTGGTTTGAGGTCTTCAAGGTTATAAATTAATTCAAATAAAAAATCTGACATGATATTCTAATGGTTCAACAAGTTAATTTTGTTTTCTTTCATGAGGGCTTTGACTTCTAATGTTTAAAATCTGCCAAAATATTTCCACCCTCTCTCTGACCCTGAATGAACAAGCCATGTTTTGTTGCTGTGCCTTTGGGAATTCTATGTAAACATCCTCTTTTTGCATATGAAATAAGAAAAAAACAAGTGCTATTTATATCGAAACTTGGACCGCAAACAAACATTATTAACAATTTTGTTATGCTAAACCCAATTTTTCCAGAAATGCATCCTAGAACAGGAAAGATCAGCTTCTTTTAGGGTGAAAAAACACATCAGCAATGAATCTAATGAATCTTACCCCAGTAGAGAGCCAAAAAGCCTGTAAAATGGGTCAGTGGCTGTCTGGAGCCTCGGTTGAGTCCTGCCCTGCCCAGAGTGTCCCATCTTTGGATCTCTCTTCCACAACATAAACACGCTAATATGTTGTTTCCATCCCTGGAGTTGTTTTAATTGGTTCCTAAAGTACTTAATAATGGCATGAGATTATTATCATAGAGGTGAGGATTACTGGGGCTGAGGGGATGGGCTGGGGCCAAACAATGGCTAATGGATGCACAGGAAGTGTGTTTATGTGTACTGTATGTAAGAGTTTCTACTATCCAGAAGAACCCAGTGTTTGTGTTGGCCTCCCAACGCAACTGTTTTCTCCTGAGGCTGAGAGGGACTAAATATCCTGCTGGATCACAATACCACCTCCTTCTCAAAATCAGCCCCCTCTGGCCTTTTGAACTGTCATTGGTGGATTTCACAGATGCAGATATATGTATGTATGGTATTTATTTAGACATCTTTTTTTTTTCCTCTGTCTCTGGTATTTCACAATCAGGTTATCCCCAAAGCATCCTCTTACACAAGTTAAGATAAATGGTGCCCAGTACAGTGCATTACAAAGAGCTCATTTATGCCCACAATACACACACGCAAACATACACACAATGTACACATAATCCATTAGGGAATATTACAGAGTGCCCATTTAAGCATTTACTACACTATGAGGTAAAGAGGACATTTAAGCTAGGTCTGCATTTCTGAATAGGGTTTACTGATGTCTGAACTATAAATAGACAGACAGTCTAGTACAGACCAAACCACAAACACAGCATCAACTACAAAATACTCAGCAAGGGGGCAAAGGCAGATAGAAGAGTGTGTGTTCTGTTAGTGTAAACTCTTGTAGATTTCTGGCAAGACATAGCTCAGTGCCTTTGCATAGACAAGAAAGTACAAATCATTACAGAAATTGTACAGTTTAATTAACCGCTTTATTAACCAAACAGCAAAATAACAAAAGGATAACCCATAGCTTACCAAGAAATGTGAAATGATAATAATGACTGAGTAAAAAATACAAATACAACTATATTTTTATTTTATATATTTTTAAAAATTGGATAAAGCTCACTCTTAATTTCTTTTTTTTTTTTAACATACGCCTAAAATGTATAACTACACCTCAATTTATATCATCCAAACTAAAGGCTTTCCATTTTACTAAAATTACTATACAGAGTATATACACACACACACACACACACACACACACACACACACACACACACATTTTATTATAATTGTAATATTTGTTTTATAATAAATATTTCACATTTTAGTAACATTTATAATATTGTTTAAATTATATATATATAAAGATATGATTATAAAATGTGTTATATTTACTATAAAATAATATTTAAAAATATTATAAAACATATATATTACAACCAAAATGTCTAAAAAGGGTAATTCAAGGTATGATAATGGTAAAATAATAAACATAATAATAATATTAATAAACACTATAACATCCAGAACAATTGGTGGCAGATCTTTTACTGAAGTGCTCTAAGGAGTTTGAAACCCCTCAAATTACCATCCAGGAGTGGGGGGCATCTCAGTGCCACCCAAGTGGGCAAGAGTGAGTGCCACAGTCGACTGGAAAACACACCCTGATGCCAACAATTCCATGGGAGGGTTGAGGGTTGTGTGTGCGGTTTGTTGTAGGAACAGAGTGCTGAATTAGCAGTCCAATTAAATGTGCTCAACACTTGCACAGCAGGCTAATTAAGCAACCTTCGTTTAGAAACAAACTAAACTGACATCCTACTGGAGTGGAATCTCTGAGACTCTCAAAACTCTCTCAAGTTATTACAAACATCCAACAGTTTTACGCTAGAGAATCTCTTATAGCATCTTACTGTAATAACACCATGTGGTTTTAAATGCGATGCACTGTTAACTGCTGAGCCAAGAGCTTTCTTTTTTACTGCCTGCAAAATATGCCGTCCCACACAACTCTTTTTATTGAGCGTTATTTTTTAATCAGATCTAAATACCACACAAGATGAGTCTAATTGGACTTGTGCAAGCATTACCGCACGTATGAGGCAGTATACACACTGTGACACTTTTCTACATTCATATTTATACAGGTGCATCTCAATAAATTAGAATGTTGTGGAAAAGTTCATTTCAGTGATTCAACTCAAATTGTGAAACTTGTGTATTAAATAAAGTACATGTACAGTAAATGAACATAAACTACTTAAACTACTTCAGTCTGTGTGAATTGAATTTATTTAATACACGAGTTTCACAATTTGAGTTGAATTACTGAAATAAATAAACTTTTCCAGGATATTCTAATTTATTGAGATGCACCTGTACATATTAATATGCCAAATCATGCATATGGTTGAATGTCCCCTGTCTGTCCTCAGATTAGCCTCAGTGAGTTTTCCAAGGAAAATACATGCCTGAAGTGCCAGAGAGTTTGGAAATATCACTCTGTGTTCTATCAAGTCCTGTACTGACAGGCAATGTCTAATCAGAACAGACACATGTCCTCACGCATGATACACTTTATCCATTTGTAAGTCGCTTTGGATAAAAGTGTCTGCTAAATGACTAAATATAAATGTCTTTTTCTGTGTGTGCGTGTGAGTGAGTCTTCCTAAATAATGTCACACCATGGAGTTTACACAGCTTTATGTTTTAAAAAACTCGCATATCCTCTGCAAAAGCTTGTACATTAAAACCTTCTGATTAAATTCAAATCAATGTTTTCTGTTTATACAAATAAAACCATAGCTGAATACATGATGAAAGCTCAAATCTTTAAATCCACACACAGTGAACAACTGATGTGAATGACAGATGTTACAATTTTGCAGACATCTGCTGCACTTTCTACATGGCCCTGTATATAATCTATGACAAAGAGATTTCCCTATAAGGACTGTGACATTTATTGAAAAAAATTTCTAAGAGCATTAATTTCTCTGGTCATGACTGCAGAATATTGGAGCGAATCCATGTGAATGTAAAATCTGTGTCGGAATGCTTTTAGGAGCACTTCTGTTTTCTTTAGCAAAACAATATAAAGATATTTATTTTCATAAAGAAAAGCTCTTTGAGGTGAAGTTGAAACGTGTTTTAAAATGATAGACTTGGCGGGTCTGTCACTTTGGAGCAATCTATGTCTAAACAGATGTCAGATTTCAGACAAAATAAGAAATTCAGTGAATGAAATACATTAAAAATGAAATACAAATCTGCAGCAGGGGATACAGGAACATAAAAATACTATAACTGTAAAACTAGAACATACAGTATTATCTAAAAAATGCAAAATAGAAACATTGTCATGGCTATAGAGTTTCAATCTGATTAAATACAGAGAAACGCTTTGTGCAAGGTCACAGGTTCATGCTGGGTCTCTGCTGAGTATCACTGTCATGAAAATAGGGCTTCTTATGTGCTGGGTTTGCATTATGTAGATCCAGTTCTACTGTACCCGCTGCTGTATGCTGACATACACACACACACACACACACACACACACACACACACACACACACACACACACACACACACACACACACACACACACTACTGACCCAGGCAGGACCAACAGCTCCACATATGCAGACACATACACATACAGTACGTGATGTACTAAAAGAAAGGGCAAACAGTGAAGTATTACCCTGGGGGATGTTACAAATGTATGTAGTGAAAGTGAGCACAAATGTTACTAATAATAAAGAAGAGTCCAGCATAGTAACAGTATTAACTGTAAAGTGCCATTTGAGATTTGATTGGTCGGATTTTAACAAGAGATAATTAACAAAGAGGCAGAATGTAATTAATATTAATGTGCAAGCATGCATGAACAGATGCACACCACCAAACACCCACCCACCAAAGAGCATGCACACTCACACGCACACACAAATCTGCTTGGTAAAACATTATGTCCTAAGGCAATTGAAAACAAGCTAGTGGACACTTGGAAAAACCATTTCCCCTCTCCTGTGAGACGTAGACTCAAAAACACTCATTCAATAAGAAAGAAATGACAGAATTGAATGTGCATTGTGCACAACTATTAGGATACACACATACACAAGGGACACAATATGGGGTGTGTTTTTAGGTCATAGGAATATCACAGTGAATAGATTGGATTAATCCTGATGAAATTGAAATTTTGGGATCAATGTGGTTCGTAAGCGCTTAAGCATCTCTAAAGATAATACAGCATTGCAGAATATTAATTCTCGGGGTGAGATGTGTTGGGGGATAAATCCTCCAGCTGGCTTTGAACACAGATTTCAATTTTTCTGCAGCTGTGGTACAGGTGAACCTGAGAGAAAGAGGGTTTTGCTAATTTAGACGAGCACCTGGATAGCAATTGACCTATTGACCATGTCAACACAGATTTCTATCAGAACAAGAAGAGAAGAAGCAAGTCAAAGAGGCAACAACATGCATCTTACATGCTGATTTATATTCTGTTAATCCCAGTTCATCCTATAAATTTAGTTTTTTATGAACATTGCATGAGAAGACTTTAAAAACAAATGGATGATTTCTGAAGGATCACGTGACACTGAAGACTGGAGTAATGGCTGCTAAAAAATGTACCTTTTCGATCACAGAAAAAAATTTAATGTTAAAACAAATTTAAATCGAAAATAGTTATACTATTTCACAATTAATGCTGTCAAATGATTAATTGCGATTAATATGTGTGTACTGTGTATATTTATTATGCATATATAAATACACACACACATGCATGTATACATTTCAGAAAAATATGTTACGTTTATATATTAAATATATTTACATGAATTATATGAATATAAATATATACATGTAAATACATGTGCATATTTTCAAAATATATACTGTATGTGTGTATATTTATACATACATAATAAATATAAAAAGTACACACATATATATTATGTAAACAAAAACTTTTATTTTGGATGCGATTAATCGTTTCACAGCACTATTCACAATACAGGTGCATCTCAATAAATTAGAATGTCGTGAAAAAGTTCATTCATTTCAGTAATTCAACTCAAATTGTGAAACTTGTGTATTAAATAAATTCAATGCACACAGACTGAAGTAGATTAAGTCTTTGGTTCTTTTAATTGTGATGATTTTGGCTCACATTTAACAAAAACCCACCAATTCACTCAACAAATTAGAATACTTCAAAAGACCAATAAAAAAAAACATTTTTAGTGAATTGTTGGCCTTATGGAAAGTATGTTCATTTACTGTGCATTTACTCAATACTTGGTTGGGGCTCCTTTTGCTTTAATTACTGCCTCAATTCGGCGTGGCATGGAGGTGATCAGTCTGTGGCACTGCTGAGGTGGTATGGAAGCCCAGGTTTCTTTGACAGTGGCCTTCAGCTTATCTGCATTTTTTTGGTTTTGTTTCTCATTTTTCTCTTGACAATACCCCATAGATTCTCTTTGGGGTTCAGGTCTGGTGAGTTTGCTGGCCAGTCAAGTACACCAACACCATGGTCATTTAACCAACTTTTGGTGCTTTTGGCAGTGTGGGCAGGCGCCAAATCCTGCTGGAAAATGAAATCAGCATCTTCAAAAAGCTGGTCAGCAGAAGGAAGCATAAAGTGCTCCAAAATTTCTTGGTAAATGGGTGCAGTGACTTTGGTTTTCAAAAAACACAAAGGACCAACACCAGCAGATTACATTGCACCCCAAATCATCACAGACTGTGGAAACTTAACACTGGACTTCAAGCAACTTGGGCTATGAGCTTCTCCACCCTTCCTCCAGACTCTAGGACCTTGGTTGAAATACAAAACTTGCTCTCATCTGAAAAGAGGACCTTGGACCACTGGGCAACAGTACAGTTCTTCTTCTCCTTAGCCCTGGTAAGACGCCTCTGACATTGTCTGTGGTTCAGGAGTGGCTTAGCAAGAGGAATACGACAACTGTAGCCAAATTTCTTGACACGTCTGTGTGTGGTGGCTCTCAGTCCATTCCTTTTGAAGTTCACTCAAATTCTTAAATCGATTTTGCTTGACAATCCTCATAAGGCTGCGGTTCTCTCGGTTGGTTGTGCATCTTTTTCTTCCACACTTTTTCCTTCCACTCAACTTCCTGTTAACCAGAGTTAATTTCGTTAACGAAGACGAAGACGACTAAAACTAGACTAAAACTATGAAAGACTCAAATGACTAAAATGTGACTAAGACTATTAAGCATTTTCGTCTCAAGATAAAGACTAAGACTAAATCAAAAATGCCTGCCAAAATTAACACTGCTGTTAACATGCTTGGATACAGCACTCTGTGAACAGCCAGCTTCTTTGGCAATGAATGTTTGTGGCTTACCCTCCTTGTGAAGGGTGTCAATGACTGTCTTGGGGACAACTGTCAGATCAGCAGCCTTCCCCATGATTGTGTAGCCTAGTGATCCAAACTGAGAGACCATTTTGAAGGCTCAGGAAACCTTTGCAGGTGTTTTGATTTGATTAGCTGATTGGCATGTCACCATATTCTAATTTGTTGAGTGAATTGGTGGGTTTTTTGTTAAATGTCAATTAGTCATCAAATTTAAAAGAACCAAAGACTTAAACGACTTCAGTCTCTGTGCACTGAATTTATTTAATACACAAGTTTCACAATTTGAGTTGAATTACTGAAATAAATGAACTTTTCCACAGCATTCTAATGTAGTGAGATGCACCTGTATTACTGTTTTTAATAATATTGTATTTTTCATCAAATAAATGCAGCTTTGGTGAGCTTAAAAGCCCCCACACAAATCAATTATTCCAAACTTTAGACCAGCAGAGCAGTGTGTATTTAAACACTCAAGTTATATATTTTATTAAATAATTATAAACATAGATAGCCAGAATATTGGGTACAGTATTTTGCCTTATTAATTTAAACAGCAAACGAACTCTCCTAGCCATTTTTTTTTTTATTGTTGCCGCTGTGAGGAATTCAAGGCCATTCACTATAAAGATTTTACCATGGTTAGGCATTCTAAATCTGAATATTTTTATTGAAGCACAGAATAGCAGCTGGTTGTTCTTGGTCAATGCAGAAACAGTACAGACCAGTCAGTATACCTGCCATCCAGTAACCATCAACCTAAAGTCATTAAGGGCAGAACAAATGCTCACTTTTCTCTTTCTCTTTTCAGCTCTTTACATGAATATTTCTCTCTCATGTCCCACAGATTCTTTCTCAAACACACAGACAGTGCATCTGCTCCACACTACAGCACGCAGGAGCTAAATTTAACTCAGAGGAGAGAGTGGAGAACATGTTCTCTACCTCTGTTGGTTTCTGAGACACAGGACCAGACAGGATCTGGGGAGGAATGACCTTCTATGCAACACACTTGAATGTACAAATTCTTGCAAATTGATTTACACACTACAGAACTGGGCAGAAGAATAAAGAGCATTTATTTAGAAAAAAATGCATAAACTCTGTTTATTGAGCTGCCTTGCTTTCTCATTTTTACATTTAGATTACCTTTGCTGTCATCTAACACTCAAAGTCACTTAAACTCAGAAAATTACTTAAAAATCTTTAACAATACTGATAATATTCCAATGCTGCTAAATTTTTTAGCAGATCTCAAAACGAATATCCATTCATAATACTGCACATTATAATGTTTTGATGTCTAAACTGACTTGTGGAATAATCAATTGGTTTTAGTTTGTTTTTTTAATTAATTTAGACAAAATAGAATAACAGTAATAAATTGCTAACTTCTGTCTCAGTAGTGTGCCTATGAAACTGTACTACTGTGTACTATTAACTGTACCACTGAAATGCTATTGTGTTTCTAAAATGTCTCAGAAATGTTAAACACAAATGTGATCACCAACAGCAGCAAGGTTAAGAGTAAGAGTGTTAGATATATGCAGCACTGGGCCATTCGACACACTTTCAAACCCAGTCGCCAGTGAGGTTATGTGAGAACGCATTTCAAGGCCTTGTGTGGCATGACCTCTGACCTCAGGGGTGCCTCCAGTGGCCCATTACACACATCCATACACTTACCCAAGGCTGCTCAATAACATTAATGTGACAGGACTCCTGATAATGGCTCTCGCTGGGAGTCCAAGGTAAACTTGAGTCCTTTATAAACAATGCGAAGCTGCTCAGACACTTACTCACTCAGGCTAGTGTCTGTGGAGTCTGAAGCCTGATACTGTCGATCACAGCACTGTCAAACCCACCTACAAACTCTACAACTCTACAATAGACAAAAACATTGGCAATTGGGTTTACAATCATTTTGCTGACATGGAAACCTCATGCTATTTTCTAATATAGTTTTACATGCTTTCACATAGTTATCAAACCACCTTTCGATAAAAATAATCTTTAACAAAACCTCAAATACAAAAAAAAAAAAAACACAAAAAAAAAAAAAAAAAAAATAAAACAAAAAAAAAAAAAACCTCCCAAATTCCAAAAAACCACAAAACAAAGAAACAAAAACTATTTCACAATGCTAAGCAGTACATTACAAAACCTTCTGCAACCACAAACTAATGGATATTAGCCTTAATGAGGGAGATACAGCCAGGGAGAAATAGCCATCTAAAACGTTGTCTTTTTTCTCTCATTTCTATCCATTATAATCTGTTCGTTTAAGGCCACTCTGTGTGGTTTCTGTGGTGTGGTTGATTTTTTTTGTGAACGTGTGTTTTGACCAGCGTGTGTGGCATAAAGTGAAAACAGCCTGTCATTATTTTTGGAAAGCTGAGCTTTGACATACTGGAAAGACCTGAAAAGTCATTCCCAGAAATCCAATTTTACTGTCAGTCACGGAAATGGATGCTTGTGAGGGGACATTTTCATGAGTAAGTACTTCTATGTGTGTGGGAATGGGAATTGGAACTGAAACAGAAAGGGAAAATTTTCTTAATGGAAACAGGACAGGAAACTGGAAAAATTTTAATGGAAACGACAAAGAAAAAAGTTTTAGTGGAAACAGGAAACAAGAATGGAAATGGAAATAGAAACTGAAACAAGAAAATGAATTGGAAGAGAATCAGACATGGAACAAGTGAGGTGAAAAACAAAAGTGGAAATGGAATGGAAACTGAAATAGGAGTAGAAACAAGAAAAATGTTTTGAACAGAAAAATATAAACATTAATGGAATCTGAAATGGGAACAGCAAAAACAAACAGAATCAGAAATATTGAAAAAGAATAGGAGCTCAAATCTAAAAAGAGCAGGAAACTAATCAGTGTAATGGAAACTGGAAGGAGACCAGAAACAGAATAGCAAGTGGAAATGGAAATAAAGGTCTGCCTACCTGCTAAGTCTGAATTCTTCATCATCTCCTAATAGAGAAGAAAAAAAGTTAAATGAGTCACTAACAAAAAAAAAAAGAAAGTCACCACAGATACCTTCACCTTTGATCTTTGACCTCAGAAGAGTAACTGAAAACATGAACGTGGCTATAATAATCGCTTCAGAAAGTGAATGCATGACAAATGTACCATCAAAGTTCAAAAGGCCATCAGCAATGCAGTTCATTTCAGACAGATAGGAATAAAATGCTTTTATCTCGTGAGAAACAGTCCTTTAAGGACTCAACAAGCATCATCAACCAACATCAACATTCCAACATCGATAGCTGGCTTTACACTGGCTTACAGTCCATAAAAGAGAACATGTCTTTAAACAGAAGCAGGAACGGTATCACAGGAACGCTAAACTGGATGTGTGAGTTTTTGGTGGAGGTTTGGGAGGAATACTTGTCCTGAGAGCTGATGAGGTTGTTTCAGTTCTGAAAAATCCAGCGAATGCTGATCTCATGCTTTCTTATTGATTGAAGGCTCCAATTACACAAGAGAGCCAGTAGGCAGAGATCTCACTCAGCAATCAATGGACACTCTATTTTAGTCTTTGATTTCAGAGCTACAATATATCTGCACAAAGTGGACAGACAGCCTTAGTCCAGCAGCACCTAGCAAGCAAGAGTCAAACTGATTTTTGTTAAAAAAAAGCATATTTTAATATTTTTTTATTTGTTATATATTATTCTATTCTATTCTATTCTATTCTATTCTATTCTAACACTTTACTTAAAGCCTTTATGCATAATGCATTATGAAGGGTTATTAAATTATTATTATTTATAAATCATCTTTTTAAATGCAATAAAAATTGCACTGCTCTAACCCTGAGGTATCATGTAAATACCATGATACATAAATATGGGAATCATTCACTCAAGTTAAGTATCATGGTTGTATCAAAGATGAAAATGCATTATTGCAAAATAAACAAATAAATAAATAAACCAAGAAAACCAAGAAATTCACAACACAAATAAGCACAAGCCACATAAGACAATTTCATATAGGCCACAGTTCCTTCTTTAATCAAGGGGTTAACCTCTAGCTCTAAAAATATTGACACTTTTAGGGAAGCGGACGTTTATTTTTGGTTTGTTTCTGACCTTCATTCTTAGCTAGCCTCAGGGGTGTCTATGAACTGATCTAGTTGGGATAGAATGAAGGCCATTTGACTAGCTAAAGAAATAATAGGTTTCTGATACGACCCATATTTCGGGCTCGCATGTGATATTCTAAAAAAAGAAAGGACCCAGAGGAAATGCTGGCCCTGCATGTCTGACCAAGAATAACTTCAACAATACATGAAAGTGTTAGCTGAGACTGTACGGTTTCAACTGAACAAATGTTTCTTTTCAAAAGAATAGGGGAAAGATCACATTTTTCTAGAGATCCCACACAGACCACAAGTTCATTTGAGCTAGACCCAACTGAAAAAGAGAGAATGTGTGCAAGATCATGCTCAGACAGAATCACAGTCCTCTGAGACCATCCAGGACAAAGGCATTAGTGACTTCCTTCATTGTATACCATATTTAGACCCTAAACACACTCAACACAAGTATGTTAATTTGAAAGAGGATCAAACTCTACCAGACTTTAGGATGCAAGAATGGAAGTAAATGTCCACCGCTGTGCTCCTTTACAGCATGTTGTATGTTTTGATACTTTTTCTGTATTATTTTGAAAAATGCCCGATGCGAAATGTGAAGAACAAATAAAAACACACAATTGCTCACTGGACAAATTCAATTAAGTCCAATGTTGTTGTGGACCCCACTGAGACATTCTTTAAAATATCTTCAGAAAACAGGCTTGGAACAAATTTGACCAGCTTAAACCAGCTCAAACCAAGTGCCATGCTTCAAAACATACCTAACCAGCATATGCTGGTTTTTTCAACAGATAAAGTGAACCAAGCACAGTTAACCACATCACAAGCCTGAATAACGTACAATTTTCCTTTTAGCAGAATTATCTAATTTCCCTCATGTTTACATAACTCAAGAGGAACAATGTAGCTGTGCAAGCGTGCTGGTCCAGGACCGCATCATGACCTGGTCACAAATGGCTGTTTTCTCGACCCATGGGTTGGGGGAGGACAGACTCGTTATCTGTTTTGCCCACAGATGGCAGTGTGCAAGGCTGGATGAGTCCAGCCCTCTGTGGCTCGCTCACCACTCAGAGACACATTTGGACAGCTGCATTTTATCAGCAGTAGTCGAGGAAAAATAAACTCAGTCCGAGAAGCCTGGTATGGTCCCACGACCTTAAACTCTGACATAGGCATTAAACAAAACAAAATACAAAGACATATATACATATAGACTGCTATAAGCTGCAACATCTGCAATGTCAACAACAAACAATACAGTCAAGTGCTTGTTATTAGTCATTTTCATTTCAGTCATTGAATTCTAGGAAAAAACAACTGAGATGCTAAAGAGTGATTAAAACCAAAACAACATCACTACATTACAAAAGGGTGTAAAGTCTCAGTGTTTTGTGACCTCTGATTCAAGATGTGATGGTTAACTCGGATTAAGAGTTAAGTGGGGGCCATTTCTGCGACCTCTATCTGACTCAAAATCTGTTGAGTTCCAGGCAAAGGATGTCCCCCGCTGCAGCTTTACCGCTAGCCCAAATTTCACATGCAACCCCTCACAGAGCCTGGAATTAACAGATATTACTCAACTGGGCCTGTAAATGAGGCATGCACAGTTTGGTTTCACCATTTGTAACCCTAATCCTTTGTGTACAGAATTATTTTTGTGCAGTATAGAACTACTTTTCAAACTCTCTTACTGACTGTGTTCAGTCTGACAAGATAAAGAAATCAATAAAACGGAGGGAGAAAGTGGTTGTGAGGTGTATGACTTGTTTTAACGCGACAGGTCGGCCCTCTGCAGATGGGGTTTTAATCGACCGTGAGGGCTGTAACAATCTGAGGACAATCACAATGGTCATGTTTCCTAAAATGTACTTCATCTGTCCTTAATCCCCAGCTGTGTTTGACAACAATTCTACCTCATCCTGAGATGAGGCTTTGACAGGAAATGAAATTATTTGTTGCATTTGGTGTAAACATTACCATTAATTCCCTCATGAGCTTTCATAAGAGACAGGAAACTGGTCTGACTCACCCCGGGACTAGAGTCACAAGGTTAATAAATGTCACACTGGATCACAAGGGTGAAGTCAGGCTGTATGCATGATCTCTGCCTCTTTCTAAAATTGGTCAATCTATTATAGTGATAGACAGAAAGATAAAAGAGGAAAAAAAACAACAGCAAAACTTGCATAGGTTACTTATAAAGTAAAATATGGTATAGGAAATAGGAAAAAATAGGGAAAGTTGCCAAATTTCTATCATTATATCAGGATCATTACATTATGTTGCATGATGTTTTTGCTATTGGTTCCATATAGTTTTTCCTTAGTCCAAAAAAGAATAACCAGAACAGAGACAAATAACCAACAATGGTTACATGACAATAAAACTGTCACTGCAAAAGAAACACTCAAGGTGGGTAAAACCCACTAGTAAAGGATTTCCGAAAATCATTAAGTGTCACTAAAACCAGATCTGCAAATGTCCTCTCTGTGATACATAAACTGCTATTTTTAGGAAGAAGTAGGCAAAGAGATCTCAGACAAACTTCAGTAAATTAATCAAAGTTACATTGTCTAATGCCAAGGCAAAGAAAGAGGAAGTGCACACTTACTCCACCTAACATTTGTCATTCACACACACACACACACACACACACACACACACACACACACACACACACACACACACACACACACACAAACATACATCTTCTCTAGCACCACCTAATGAAATTCAAACAATATGGGAAAGAGTCATTCAAGGATACAGGTGATGTAAACATGTTTGAATCATGTCATGGGGGCTGTTTTTCTCCATGTAGCCCCACTGCATGGCTTCAGCATGGTCGCTTGCTCTGTAAACCTCATTCCATCAATATTCAGTACACACTTGATTTCATTAATCAAGAGCCTTAAGAAGGTATGTCTAGGACTGTTTTAGTTTCAAGAGAGCTAGAAACACCTAAGGCTTTGAAACACTGACTTTAAAACGTTGTGTGACTACAAGGAGCCCTTTGTTGTAACAGACTCGAGTTATCTCATAAAATTAAACATGACAACAGAACAGAAGCAGTCTTAGAAACAAGAACAACTACACTGCAAGAAAGTAATCCTAATTGTTATTTTTTGTCTATTTTTTTTTCCTTAAATCAAATCAAATTTAGATTTTAACAGTTTAACTGTTTTATGGCATTTTTTTAATCAAATAACTGTTGCCTTGGTGAATATTAGAGACTTCTTTTAAAAACATTAACAAGAAGTTGTTGTTAGTTTAAAGCATTTAGTTAGATGTATTTTCTTTAAACATGGGGAAAAAAACAAACACATATTATCTTGCTTTAAGATTGCATTTGGATACATTTTATGGAAAACTGGAGGTTTTTGGGTTTTTTTTTGGGGGGGGGGCGAAGTTTAATACATTCTTACAATGAGTTGGAAATTACAGCACAAAAAGCAATAACTAAATGCAGCAAAGTAAATTATCTCATCTACCTTTCTCAGATAAGAGTCGCTCCCTTTACTCAAAAAGAAACAAAACGGCAGGCTCTTCCCTGTTCATTCTGTCCGGTTTGGGCTTCCAGGTGAGAGATGATTCTGCACCGCTGTCCTGGAAGGCACATCAACAGTAGTGAATAAGTACTGAAATGTCACCGACTCAAGAATGCACATCTGAAGATTCCCCTGTGCCAGCTCACACACAATTGAAATTATCTTGGCAATGGGACAGCGACATGACCTCACTTCCTCTTCCTCCTTTCAGACTAAAATGTCAAGCAGTTTGAAATTTGTGTCTTTTTCTCAGCTATAGCTTGTTGTGCAACAGCTTTCTGGAACAAACACGTCAAGTTGCCCCAAACAGAGGGGCCATATTTACACCCTCATCAAGAATGCCACTTTTGTCTTCAGAACTTGCAACAGACTAAAGGCAACTGACATAAGCATGTACAGCAGCTATTTCTGTAGGGTGTGTGTGCTGGGCTCTTTCCTCTCGGCCCTTGAGTCCCCCTTGTCCACCCTCTCAAAAACCCTCACCCATCACACAATGGTTGACTGTCTCCAAAGTTCCCGCTTGACTCTGGAGGAATGTCCGGCTTGGATCAGACCCAGTGTGCACGTCTTAACACTGCACTGTGTCTGTGAGGTCACTGGTGGAGCAACCCCAAAGACATGGTCACACCGTCACAGGACCCTCCTCAAGGACCGTAGTTCTCTCACATGAGGCAATAGCTATGTTTCCATCCAAAGATGCAAATTTAACTTATACGCAAAACTGGAATATTGCATAAAACATTTGCGAATTAAGCACCGTTTCCATCAAAGAAAAAAAGAGAAAAAAAAAGAGAAAAAAATCATCACTTCCGGATAAACTGCCACTAAATATCACAAAGAAAAGTAGGAGAAACCACTGAATATAATATTCTTTCATATATGATAAATTACTTGCACCTCAGAGCGAGCAGATAAAACACAATAAACGCTGTCATTGCTTTAGGAGGTGGATGCTGCTGTTTGGGAATGCAGTCATGTAAGACAAATATACAGAAATGCTTTGATGACAGACT